>NC_052151.1:103973995-104280720 GCF_902713615.1 Scyliorhinus canicula
CGGCGGAGTTCCACAGATTCACCACCCTCTGGCTGAAGAAATTTCTCCTCATCTCTGTTTTAAAGGATCATCCCTTTAGTCTGAGATGGTGTCCTCTGGTTCTAGTTTCTCCTACAAGTGGAAACATCATCTCGACGTCCATTCTATCCAGGCCTCGCAATATCCTGTAAGTTTGAATAAAGTCCCCCCCTCATCCTTCTAAACTCCAACAAGTACAGACCCAGAGTCCTCAACCATTTCTCATACGACAAGTTCTTCATTCCAGGGATCATTCTTGATAATCTCCTTTCCAAGGCCAGCACATCCTTTCTCCGATTAAGGGAGATGTGCGTGGAAAGTTTCTTACGCAGAGGGTGGTGAGTGCCTGGAATGCTTTGCCAGTGGAGGTGGTAGAGGCGGGCACGATAGCATCATTTAAGATGCATCTGGACAGATACATGAATGGGTGGGGAACAGAGAGAAGTAGACCTTGGAAAATAGGCAACAGGTTTAGATAAAGGATCTGGCGGCACAGGCTGGGAGGGCCAAAGGGCCTGTTCCTGTGCTGTAATTTTCTTTGTTCTTTGATACGGGGCCCAAAACTGCTCATAATGCTCCAAATGGGGGCTGACCAGAGCCTTAGGTGTACCTCCCTGATCTTGTATTTTAGCCCTCTTGACATGAATGCTAACATTGCATTTGTTTTCTTAACTGCTGACTGAACCTGCACATTAACCTTAAAGGAATCATGAACAAGGACTCCCAAGTCCCTTTGTGCTTCTGATTTCCTATGCATGTCCCCATTTATTTTCTGCCCCACATCCTGACTACTGCTAGGGGGGCCTGAACATAACTCCCATCAGGGTAATTTTGTGATTCCTCGACTCTACCCACAGAGATTCTCTGCCTTCTGATCCTATATCGTTCCTTGCTGTCGATTTAACTTCAGGAATTACCAGGAAATCAAGGAGAGCTTGCCTTTACTTTTTTGTTGCTAAAGGTACTCCATTTTAGATTCCACACCACTAGGACTCACCTATTGTCCTTAAAGACGCCGCGTTTAAGTATAGTGCTTCCAATGCTGACCTATGTTGCAAGATCAGCTAAATTACGGTCGGATTCATTGCAGCTGGATTCGAACGTATAGCCAATAACTTAATTCCTTACTAACAATGCAACCCCGCCCTCTTCGCCCATCTGTCTGTCCTTTCGATGGGACATATATCCTTGGATATTTAGATCCCAGCCCTGATTCCCTTGCAGCCATGTCTCGGTGATGCCCACAAAATCGTACCGACCAATTTCAATGTGCCCAACAAGCTCATTTACCTTGTTCCGTATACTGCGCTCATTTAGGTACAACACCCTCAATCCTGCATTGGCCACCTCCCTTTTCACACTCTGCTCATTCACTGTACCCTGTACTGTGGCCCTTTTTGATTTTTGACTATGGCTTCTCTGCCTTACACTTTCCCCCTCACTGCTTTTTGTTTCTGGTCCCGTTTTACTTCCCTCCGACTTCCTGCATCGGTTCTCTCTCCCCCCCCCCCCCCCCCCCCCCCACCCCACCACATTTGTTTAAATATCTTTGGGTTGTGGGGGTGAAACCAATGCCGACATGGGGAGAATGTGCAAACTCCACATGGACAGTGACCCAGGGCCGGGACCTCAGTGCCGCAGTCAGAGTGTTAACCACTGCGCCACATGCCACCCTGTCCAGTGCCTGTTCTGGTTGATATTGAAAAAGGAACAGATTTGGTTTTCAAAAATGCATAGCCCATACTGATGTTGACTGCTGATGTTCTCTGCAGGTGGTGTTCTTGTGTCGAATGACCAGAAACTTTTTTTTTAATAAAAAGGGCCAACATAGCTGCGCACTGTGTGATCTTCACAGTCATTCAAATAGAGTGTTGGGTTTAGGTTAATTAGCCACGATCTGGGCCCTTGTTTATTGCATCGCCTGAAGAGGATGTCTGTAATCATTGTTTTGGCTTCAGAACGCCCTATTCAAGTCAGGATGGCAGTTAGGATAGCCCAGTACATAGGTATTTACACCTCATTATTCTGTCATGTCCCTCTGTCCTTTTGAGACAATACAACAGTTTTTTGTAATCTACGGTCAGAGTCAGGTTACCTCCAAGCAGCTATCTTTTGTATCCCACCTGTGTCCAATCTATAAAAAAGTTAGTTCCAGAAGATCCAAACCAATTACAGTCTTTATTTTTGAAAGTTATGGATAAAGCATGCTCTCACTGGCCATGACAAAAATTTGAACAGTGGTATGAGTACTGATCCTTATAGAGCACCACTTCCCACTTATTGCCAAACTGAGCAACTACCTTTAATCCCATCTCGGTCTTCTGTTTGCAAACTCTGCTATATCCTTTTTTTCTAATACCAATACTAGACATTCATGGACAGTATTTCACCTTTATTCATTTTTGAAGCTATTTATTTTTAATCTGTCTGCAGAAAAACAAACGAATACAAGCATCTAATTCAAAAGTCCTCCGTATATCCAGTTTGAAATATATAGTGCTTCAATCTCAACAGTACCCAACAGACAGAGGCTTGTCAGCACTACTCTGAGAAAAAGTTATTTGATTTTACACTTCAGCACACAAGGGGGACTGACAAAAACAAATTAAAAATCAACAATTTTACCCAGATATATAACATGATCCTCTGAGTGCTCCATTTCATTTTCTGGTTATAGTGTACCAGCATGTTTATTCTCAGCTGGTGTATGCAATAAGTAGATGGATGACCATGCAAACTGAAACATACAGACACACTGCACATGCTTATAGGCAATAGTGACATTTTGCTACACACTACATTGGCTTCCCTTCTGTTGGAACCAACAATGTCTCCAATTGTGCTTGTGATCCAAAATTACTACCTTTTTAATTACAAAGCTTAAAAACATAGAAGGTTGCAAGGTTAAACAATGTCCTAGCAAACTGCCAAAAGCTCTTATGGAAGCAGAATCCAGTAAAGATTTTTATCTTGTCACATATTCGAGATGACAGGTAAAGAACAAAGAAATTAACTAAACTAACAGCTCTTTCAGGGAGCGACTCAATGGGATAGCCAGCGTTTTCTGTGCCACAAAATTGTGATTAATGGAAAGTTGGCAAACACTTTAAGAAATTTAATTCATACCCTCTTCATATCTCTGAACACTCTTCCTCCAATATTCTTATTCAGAAATAGCAAAACCATCGCTTTTCAATATTAAGTAGAAAAACGGACGACAGACCATGAAAAAAGTGAGCACCTTTACAGAGGCAGCACATTTTTCTTCTGCTCCTCATCCCACCTCCCATACCCATTTCCTCTTTGAGGCACTAACTTCCGACAGATGATCGTTCTTCAGATGCAAGCCTGGACAATAACTGAGAGCAGGTTACAAATCAAGGGGATCAATCAAGTACTCATCCAAGAGCTTTTAGTTCAAGAAAGGATCAACAGATGATCAGGAGTGATATCCTTGACAAGTGACGTTAAGATTACTGACAATTGCAGCTCTACCGCTGCGAAGACTGGGAAGAAATGAACCAAGATCAGCATTGTACCAGAGAAGTCATTTGGAATCATAGAATACCTACAGTGCAGAAGGTCATTCAGCCCCATTAAATTTGCACAGACTCTCCAAAAGAGCACCCTACCCGAGCCCAATCCCTGTAACCTTGCAACTCAATTTACATTTGGACATTAAGGGGCAATTTAGCATCGTCAATCCACCTAACTTACACATCTTTGGACTGTGGGAGGAAAAGAGCACCCGGATGAATCCCACCCAAACACGGGGAGAATTTGCAAACTCCACACAGTCACTCCCCGTCATCTTCAAAAACTGCAGAAATTGCAAGATGCCCTGGGCGGAATGGGGGTCGGAGAATTGCCCGGGTCCGGCGCCAAACCCGCTGCCGCCGTGTCCCGAATTCTCCGCCCCCCCCCCCCACCCCGAGATTCGGCGGGGGCGGGAATTGGGCCGCGCCGGTCGGTGGGCCCCCCGCGGCGATTCTCTGGCCCACGATGGGCCGAAGTCCCGCCGCTGACAGGCCTTTCCCGCCGGCGTGGTTTAATCCACCTCTGGTACCGGCGGGATTGGCGGCACGGGCGGGCTCTGGGGTCCTGGGGGGCGATCTGACCCCGGGGGTGCCCCCACGGTGGCCCGGGCCGCGATCGGGGCCCACCGATCAGCGGGTGGGCCTGTGCCGTGGGGGCACTAGTTTTCCTCCGCCCCGCCATGGCCTTCACCATGGCGGGGGCGGAAGAGACTGCCTCCCCTGTGCATGCGCCGGTATGACGTCAGCAGCCGCTGATGCTCCGGCGCATGTGTGGACTTCCGCCGGCCGACAAAGGCCTTTTGGTCCCTGCTGGCGGGGCGCCAAACGCTGTTCGCGCCGGCCGGCGGTGCGGGAGCCACTCCTGCGCGGGTATAGACCCTAAAGGTACGGAGAACTCCACACCTTTGGGGAGGCCCGACGCCGGAGTGCTTCACACCACTCCGTCCTGCCGGGACCCCCCCGTGTAGGGGAGAATCCCAGCCCCTGTTCTCGTTCTGAAAACCAGTTAGTGAAATATATAACTTGAGCCAATCTTCACATACGTTCATAAGCATTCATTTACCCAATTACAGTTTATAAGTATAGCTGAAATTCACTGTTCCAGTCTGTCTATTTAAAGGGGCACAAGTGAAACACTAGTTAATGTCCACAATTTGCCTACAATTAAAAGACCAAAATATTCAATTCTAAATACCTAGGTTTAGGCAACATGGTTTGAAACCATCCGGGAGAAACAATTTTTAGATTATACTTTGACATCTAATTCATTCCTTCATTAAGAATCCTACCTTCATTAATATACTTAATTATTTCTTGAACTATCTAAAGATTTTGTTTCTGTTACTCTAACTGGAAGTTTATTCCAAGCATTGGTCACTATATATAAAGAATTTTATGATATCAATCTCAAATCTAGCATTCACTATTTTACACCTTTATCTTTCTGCTTTCACGATTTAATCTGAAGTAACCTTTTCTATGCCCTTATTAATGTACTTGCATAAGATACACACAATTACCATTCATTCATCAGCCTCGGAGATTGAAAAGCTTAGGTTGCCCTGGTAGCTCTCACTCTGCAGTATGAGTAACGTTTGAAGTTAATTTTTCTCAGCAATCAGAACTGGACATTACTGGACCGAACTCAAAACTATAGAGTTCAATCACTTTCATTAACTGGAGTTCTGGAGTTCTTTGAATTGACTATGTAGTTCGATGGTATTGGATTTGTTGATGAATACTCCACATTGGTTAGACAGGTTGAGCATTGAATCTACATTGGAACTGACTAGTTTCATCAATTAATAATCAATTGTATTTCCTTCCATTTCAGCTTTATTTTACTAATTTCCTCCATTTTTGTTGCTTTTTGCACAGGTTGAGGTGACCAGCACCTTTTAGCTCCTCCCAGCTTTAACAAAACACAAAGCTAGAATGTTAACTAGCATTTGTAATAGTGACCAGTCTGTAAATATTTATGACTTATGTTCATCTCGCCCCTCTCATATATCCAGAATGTAAATGGCCCACCTCTCTTTACATTCTGGTGGATAGAAACCATGGCTTTGCTTTTATTTTCTATATTCATTCAAGATTGTGTGTATCGTGGCATTTGACAAAATTAAACGTATCGTTGTGTACTGCATGAATACATTTTTCAAGTTCACCTGGTAGATTAGACCACAAACTGAGTCTGCATCTGGGTAATTGAACACAAGGTTCTCTAGCAAGGAGCACCATGTCTGAAACGAAGTACTACATCTGAAGTAAAGTAATACTGCTGGGCAGATCCCCTTGGCCAAAATATACACAACTTAACACACTCCCACTTCAACTTTATATCTCATCTTCAGGCTTTTAAAAAAACTTAGAAGACCTATATTTCTTCCTGGACCATATTTAAACTTAATGTGGCTTCTGTGGAATTTGACAAAAATGGAAACCATTTTTACAGCACTTGTGTTTCTTTGGTCAGCAGATCTATCATTGGCAATCTGTCACAGTTGGCACTCATCAAATCTGTGTTCTTGTAATTTTCTTTTAAATTTATCAATAAAACTCTCAGTTATATTAATATTATTGCACTTCTTAATAAAACTATTGACACATATTGATGCGAGTTTGGGGGAACACTAATTCACTTCTACCTCAACCATTAATGCGCAAAAGGTTACATAATGCTGCTGTCACCAAACAAATACTGGACAAATTAAATTTGATGGAAATCAAAAACAGTAATATGCTGGTCAGTACATTTCTACTACCAGTATGGAAAATATCAATTAATGTCCTGTTTTTTTTGTTTGCATATCAATAGGCTACATAAACAATCCCACAATATTTAATACAACTACTGCTGGCTGACATTACAGCAAAAGGTAAACACTGCAGATCACCCCATATGACCTGGTAATTAAATGTGATTACTGATTGACCTGCTAAATCTAAGGTTTGGACTGAAATTAGCCAATGCAGAATTTTGGACTTTGCCGTTTGTCTCAGAACCTGAGCTTTGAGAAAGAAGTTAAGAGTGCAAACAGCTATGATTCCTGCTTCCACTTGCCAAAACAAATTTATTCATGTTGAGTTATCTCGCCAAAGTGAAATCAAAGATTATTCAAAAGCAGAGGAACCTAATTCAGAACAAACTTCACTATATGCTCTGGATCACTCAATTAATTTATTTGGCGAGACCTTAAGTCATACAATCATACAAAGTTTAGGTTTGAGTGGACATTTACGGAGAGTTTGCCAATTTCAGTTGAGGCACTTGGGCTACTGTTCCCCCGGGTTAGGTTCCACTATTTGCATTGTGTGTAAAGTGTATGAGAGTGTGGGTGTGAGGTGAGTGTGTGTGTGCGTATGTGTGTGTGAGGCAAGAGTATGCATGTGTGTGTGTGTGTGTGTGTGAGGAGAGTGTGTGCATGTATGACTAATTTAGTTAAACTGAAGATAGTTAGCCTACAAGCAGAGCAAGTGTCTGGATGTAAAAGGCAGGCATTTGAAATTAATAGGGCTAAGTTGGATGTTCAACAGATAAATAGAACATGGGTAGCAATTTGCATTTGGAAATAAAGAAAGTTTGTTGTGTTTAGTTGTTAACAAAGCCAAGTAAAACTGGGGAAAGATCATAAATAAATAAAGCAAAGTCATTCAATTTTATTTTACCCAAAAGTGGTGGCCACAAGGACACAAAATATATTTTATTTCCTGGGAACGGCAAAGTTCAAAGAAGGATAAGAATAATGGGAAAAGATGAAAGAGAAAAATCATCTTTCAAGAGACATTGAGATGTATGACCGTAAGACCTCCTGGAGTGTGCTGTGACTGGGAATGGGCTGTGAAAAGAAGCAAAGTGAAGCAGTTTTCAGGCAACCAAGAAGTGTTTTTTTTTTTAGAAAGGTTTGTCAAATTCTCAACAGCAGGTGGGACATCTCCATATAGCAACAGTGGGTACCTTGTGCCAGATTAGTGTGTTTTGTTTTTTTTACAGATTAACAATCTATGAGCACTGTTGCCTAAAGGTCCTTTGTGAGCCTAACCAAGTAGGAATATTAATTTTAACTATGTAATTGTAATCTTGTGTGTTTAAGTTTTCTTCACTTTTGCAACAAATTGTTTTGACTTAATATTTATAATCTAAACTGTGTTACTGGAATTTATGGCTCACAATTTCAGTACCAATATCTTCTCGTAGTAAAATACAAATAGAAAATAATTGTGATTGTTTTCCAAGCTTCACTTTGGGATTTGGTTTACACGGCAAATACCACCCACTGGATCATAATACACTGTAAACTCCAGTTGAAATATTCCTGAAGGTTTGATCAATTGGCACTTGTGCACAGTTTACAAATATCATTGAATTACTTGCGATGTTGGGTCACAGTCATTTTATTGTATTTATTCCAACAGAAGCCTCTAAGCTTGATGGGGTATTAGAAATTGGGAGCTCTCCTGCATATACTGTTGGGAGTGTGTTGGTTACAGAATTGTCTACTAAAAAGTCTTTGTAGTCTTTGATAGGTTAACTGTAAATCTTTATTAACAAGAACTATTTACACTTGTACAATAAAGGGTCCAGGCTAAGAATTGTTTGTATGTCTTGGACTTAACAAGTCTCTAGTCAACACCACACTGACCCCTGGGGGCTGCATCCAGACCCAAATTAACCTTGTAGGTGACAGACCCTTATGCTATAATCCACCAGAGTCTTTCTCCAATGTATATGGAGTTACAGTAACTTACTTCATGTCCTACATGATCAGTCGCATGCTATTGTTATTACCACATTAATGCTATTGCTGCATCGCTATTACTGTATTCGCATTATTGTAACACTCTCACTCCCCCACCTCAAAGTCCTTGAATTTACAGGTCTAGGAGATCTGGGGACCTCTAAACCCTTCTATACCTCATTGCCCCTCTGTTGGGAGTGGCAGTCTCTGTTGGCTCTGGTTCGCCCTGTGACTTGAGGTGGGACAGACATTTGAATATGTTTTTTTCTTTTCTGCCATTACTTCATATTAAAGTGCACTTAGTCACTTGGTCAGTGGTTGTTGCTGCTCTAACATATTTCTGCTATGATGGAACAACTTGTATTCATTTCCTTGGTGCTTATTTCCCCTCTTCTTTTGTCATGTGTGGAGTCTCAATGTCTGTGGATGTTAACATTTCAACAATCGAACCTTCAATTGCACCTGTTGTTTCATAATTTTAGCCAAATGTTTCATTGCTTTATTATTTTTGCGCTTACAAGTTTTTACATTCAACTCAGCAACTACACTGGGCAGTAGAATGGTCTTCATCGGAGTTATCTGTGGATCTCAATATTTTGGGAAGTTCAAATGGACATTCTATTCTGTTTGGATTTTTTCTTGCCTGGCCACTGACTAGTGTTCGACTCGTTCAGATCATTTGCTAGAACCTCATTTCTCGGAATTATTCTCATCTTCTTTTGAAGTGACAAAACCCTTTCCATACTACGCATTGTGCTCATCATTTTGTTCGGGCTGAATTGGAGTTAATCAATTCTTCATTTAGACCGGACTCCATCAATTCTTTCTCCTATCCTTGGCATTTCGCACAAGATTTACTGAAGACAACTGATGCTTAAAGTTAATTATTTTAATTGAAGTTCTATCTTTGTTCAATCATCATTTAAGCATTCCCAGTCTTCTTCCAAGTGTTCCACTTCCTCAGTGACAAGCCAGCGTTCCTCGTTTTTCCTCAACAAACTCATTATTCATATGTGAAATCTGATTCTCTACACGGATCAGTTTTTCCTTGGAGTAATTCCTCTATGCTCACATCCTGTAACTGCTCTACTCCCAATGCTTTTGTAACACCTCACATCCTTCAGTGAGAACTTTCACTTGCCATTCTACATTGTTGATTTTCATCTCTTTATATATCGCTTTGGAAACACAATTCTCTCCCCCACCCACCCCCAGGTTTTTTCCAAATCTCTTTCTTGGACCTCTCAGCTTCTTCCCAGAATGCTGAACATTCTGGAGTCTTCTCTGAAATTGGCTTCGTCAGTTCTTCCAGAGTTACATTTCTAATGTTCCAGAAAAAAACTCTGATTGGAGGGATTCTTGTCAAGTGTGAAGGTCCTTCAACAGATTTCCCTTTTCATTGCCTTGAGTTTTCTTGTAATTTACCACAGTCTCATTGAGTTTGTTCTGCTACTCTGCTGCTCAAGGTAGCCTTCATGCTGTTATGTAGTTGAAAGGTAATGTATTGTTTTTGAATGTGATCTCGGAGGGCAGTTAGCCGTTCTTTCAACTATTTGTTTTCTTATTTGTTTGTTCAGATCCAAACCAGTTTGACTCATTGAAGACTTCAGTTTAACATTTTCTTTTTTTCCCCCAATTAGTGTGGCCAAGTCAACCACCCTGCACATCTTTGGGTTGTGGAGGTTAAGACCCATGCAGCCACGTGGAGAATATGCAAACTCTAAATGAGCAGTGACCTGGGGGCCGGGATCAAACCCAGGTTCTCAGTGCCACGAGGCAGCAGTGCTAACTACTGCACCACCGTGCCACACGAATGGTGTATTTTCAAAGGTATCTATTCAACTTGAATTTCAAATGTGAGCAGTACTGTATGTACTACACCGATACACCACAGACAACCAACTAAGAATGGTTCCTTACCATAACAGAAACCAAGGCTCTCTGATACCACATCATTTTGGGAGTGCTACTGTCTGATTCCACACCTGTGTTGGGAAGTCATCTCTATACCTATCCCATGACCGCCTGAACCTACACAAAGTCCAAAAAAGGCCATTTTATTGGCACGAAGCTGGTAAATTTGAAAATACACAGGAGGGGGTCACAACGAGGTAGGAAAAGCCAATATTTGTGTAGTGAGGCAACCAAGATGGAAAAGCCACCAAGGTGTTTTCCCGAATCCAGAATGCGGTAACTAGAGGAATGCAGAAGCAAACCAACTGGTCGGATGCAGAGAATGGATCTGGCTGGAAGCATGAAGTAAATAGGGGCATGAAAAGAGGTCAATATCACAGGAATAAAGCCAATAAAAATTAAAACCAACCTGTACCAATATAAATGAATTGTGAACAGAGCCACAAAACAGAATTTGGAGGTGCAGCAGTACCATCCACTTTTTGGAGAACTTTAAGACAAGTAATATAGAAAATTATAAAAACCTAATTAACTCAAAACATCTAGATGTAGCTGAATTATCAAATTTGTAGCATAGAAACTATAACCAGCACGGTAGCACTGTGAATAGCACAATTGCTTCACAGCTCCAGGGTTCCAGGTTCGATTCCAGCTTGGGTCTGTCTGTGCGGAGTCTGCACATCCTCCCCGTGTGTGCGTGGGTTTCCTCCGGGTGCTCCCGTTTCCTCCCACAGTCCAAAGATGTGCAGGTTAGGTGGATTGGCCATGATAAATTGCCCTTAGTGCCCAAAATTGCCCTTAGTGTTGGGTGGGGTTACTGGGTTATGGTGATAGGGTGGACGTGTTGACCTTGGGTAGGGTGCTCTTTCCAAGAGCCGGTGCAGACTCGATGGGCCAAATGGCCTCCTGCTGCACTGTAAATTCTATGATAACCACCAGGAAATACACGGGAGATGCAACAATTTGAAGTCATTAGTCAATCTCCCACTGTAAGAACAGCAAGTCAAGATCAAGTCCAACATTTAGGACAGGTTATAAGACAATGGGATAACAAGGCCCAAGCAGGAGAGAAGGGAGGAGGAGGAAAATAGGCACGGTAGACAGGAAGAGGGAGAACGAGGAAGGGGATTTGGGGACAATGGCAAAACATGGTGCCTGGACCCTTTCTTCACAGCAGAAGAGTAAGAGTGGTGGGGGAAAAGCCGTGGAGTGGGTAAAAGTGTAGTTAGCAGCAATTTGGAAAGGCAGTGGGGGTGGAGAAGAGCGGACAATAGTGAATGTGGAAGGGTGTTTGCATTCACGTTTAACATATTTCAATTAAAGAGGTTGCTGGTGGTACTTCCATTTAGTAGAAAGTTGTTGGTAATAATTCACAGAGAAGGACAATTTGTGAACTGATGTTCCGTGTTGATAATAAACCAATTTCAGGTGCGTTGGGGGAAAAATCTCAGTTCAGCAGGGTGGGCAGCCACAGTCTAATTGTTGGCAAGTCAGGGGATTGGTGGTCTTGTTTCTGCTGCACATTTAGAGGCTCAGTAATCCCACTGTTTTATAACCTGATTGTCCTAAATGCTGGACTTGCTCTTCTTACAGTGGGAGAAGTTTCTTTGCTACTAATTTGATAGTTGAGCTACATCTAGATGCTGAGTTAATTAAATATTCTTGCTCAGTCCCATAGGGTGGATGGTGGTTCACACTCGTGACTCACAGCATCAGGGACCTTGATCGAAGCTTGAAAATTCTATCAGGGACCTGGGCTCGCTTCTGACCTTAAGTGACTGTGTGGAGCTTATACATTCTCCACGTGTCGCGTGGGCTTTCTCCCACAGTCCAAAATGTCCAGGTTAGGTGGGGCTATTGCGATAGAGCGGGGTAATAGGCCTAAGAAGGGTGCTTTTCAGAAGATGGGTGCAGACTGCATGCACATCCTTGTGCACTGTAGGGATGCTATAGATTCTAAAACCCAATTTTTTTCGATTTGAACTGAGGGAAGCAAATCGTTTCTGATGAGATCAGTACTTATAACCCAATGATTTCTCCCCCCCAAAAGGGCACGGGTGGAATTTCCAAGCGTTGATACAGGGAGCTGCTGCATTAGTTATTAAAGTAAATTGGACATGTAGCAATCCAATTACAGCCCCAACAAAACCATGAGACAATCATCCTATTTGATAGATAATAGATTCAACATTGAATTTCTAGCGTAAAATTGCACTGATATTGAATGCTTCCTGAAGCCAACACTAACTCAAAAGGAACGCAATTACTCGTCTCCCACCCACCCACCACCTCCAATTTACCTGAAGGCAACACAAACCTCCAATTAATATAGCCATTGTTTCTTTCAAATGCTGCATTTAAATTAAGCATCTGAATGTTTCAATCAACAGCTCACAAGGTAATAAGTAGAGAACCTTGTTCTGTGCAACATTTTTGTTGAAAGTCTGCCTTCAGCAGAAACTAGCAATTAGATGAAAATCACATCTTAGCTCTGAATATAGAACCATACAATTATCTGTAGTACACTTATTGTTGATTTTTTTAGAAACAGAATCCCTTTTTTACAATATGAAGATCTGGTCATCAAACTGGCCACTAGAAATCTTGCTATCTAATCAGATCGAACCAAAAGAGCAAACCAATTAATCAATATTTCAGATTTGGAAAAATCTTTTCGATCTTCTCTGGTCAAAGTCATAAATTACAGCCTCTATCACTGTAACCATGCTGCATTACTGCAGTCTCCTCTGTGCATTCACCTTCAACAACGCTCCTTGCCTGGTCAGCTTGGTTACAAGCTCTTACCTGTTCAATCACAGCCAGAGCATTTCCAACAGTTGCTCCTCTTCTGATCTCCATACCATCGCCTCCATTATTACCCAAATATCTATCTTTGTGCACCCATCTCCTCTTCTTCATCTACATATTTGCGGCTGAAACTGAATTCATAGTATCATATTCCACAGTTCTACATCCCCATCACTTCTGTCAATCCTTTGATTGCCTCTCTATTGTCCGATTATTTGCCTGACTTCCAGAACTAAATGAACCACAGCTTCTACCAGTTAAACATTGGGATAATATTTAGGAAAAAATGCTTAAACAACACAACTTGGTACTTATATTTGTGCCTCCAGGAAATTGAATTCCAGGTTGTAATATTTAACTAATGGCAGCGGAATTTTAAAGTTTTCCCTTCATTATGTCTTATCCATTCTGCAATCTACTCAAAACATATTGCTTAAAATTATATTTGATTACACATGGGTGGGGTTGGTGGGTAGGTGGGAGGATGTGTGGTGGCAGCAATTCAGTGGGCAGAAGGAGGGGAAAAAAGACATCAAACTCTCCAAGTACAAATGACAAAAATGGAGCCATTATTTTAAACTCAGCAGGAACAGAGCAGATTTAGGCCTGATGCATAATTTACACCTCAACATATTTCACATTGCATTGGCTTCAGAGTGAGGTTAAATGGGATTAGTGGATTAAAGGCCCAATCTCACCATGTTCCCATTGGGTGTACTACATTACTTTTTCCTCCCAGGTATTTTACATTTTTCTTGCTCATTGAATTTCACCACCATGGATCCACGCACAAGGCAGCTTATTGATTTGCAATCCTTTTTCCATTTCTCAGCTTCATAGGGGGATCCAATAAGCAGCCAAATGTTAGAAGCGCATGAGATTTGGATAACTAATAAAGGCCCTTTTTTAAGTAAATAAAAGGCCCTCATGGAGAAAATGAAGTAAATGTATTCTTCCATTGCTTTGTCATTCCTATCTCCTGGTAAGGAAATAAAATTAGTTACAATGAATTATGGGAAATAAGTTGTGTCTGTCTTTCCTACAAATAATTAACTGATGATGATTCTGCAAAACAGACTTGTTGCTTTCTTGCCGACATCCAGGAGTCTCTTAATATTCAGAGAAATCATTACTTATCCAACCATCTTGCAGACATAAAACTGGAAACAATTTATTTTCATTTTAGAAGTAGAAGATGGAGAGCTGGTAGACTTCTGATTGCAACACGGATTTTCAAGTAGTTTTTAACAAGTAAATGTAAAGTAAATGTTGCCCAATGGTCCCAAGGACAAAATTGTCCCTGGCCTCTGAAAGAAGACACCATTCATTTTCAGTTACGTTATGCACTATTGTTTGAGTTTCATGAAGAAAAATATTCCAGAACTTAAGACTGAATTTGCCCATCTGCTACAAGTTGGTTATAACGCCTTTGCAGATCTTGATGTATTAATTCTTCACATGCACACTGATCTTTAAATTATTACAAATTAACTGGGAATTTTTTTGCAAGTTGAAGATGAGTGTCTGAATGAATAAAGCATTAATGAGTACATCTATTGCGAAGAAGGTCCTATTGCACTGTTTAAATTGTATGTTGTTGTATTCTTCAGATAAATTTAAATGCCACCACAAGAATAAAGCTCCAACAAATCTCCATCTCCGCGCACAAAGTCATGTAATATGATAGCAGAACCCTGGAGTCACATTCAATTAAATCATACAATTCCAGGGTTTTTACTTTCACTATTCTAGCCAGGAAAAGTTTTCCACGTGCTGGTCATTTTGTGAGAAAAATACTTCCTGACAAGTCCTAATTAAATTTGCGCTGTACTAGATTTAACCTCTGGTATCTTGTTTTACTTACTTGGGCTTGAAATAATTTTCCAGATTTATCCTTTTGCATACAGTTTGCTATTTTTGCATACAAATGTAAAATCACCACTCAGATCTGTTCATTCAGGCTGAAGAGCTCAATGTTCTCCATGTACAATTATTTTCCTTTTAAAGGAATCCTCCAAAATGGGGATCAGCAACCCCTCTGAAAACTCTAAAATGTGTAAATCTTCCTTCTATCTACCTGACCAGACTGGACACAGTAATTAAGGATCAATTTTAAAATTGTGCCATACAGTTCGATCCTAGTGTCCTCTGATGTATTTTCCATTTTGTTGGCCGTAAAACATTCCATTACGTTTGTTGATTGGTACTCTGCATTGGTTGAACATTTTAAGCAACAAACCCCCCAAAAAGAAAACTGGTATATGGTCAGCTTCATCATCAAATATTTCAACATTATTCATGAGGTATGCGTGTTGCCCACTTTTCCTTCTAATACCCGAAAGCTCTTGGCTATACCATAATGGGGAACCACCTTACCTGATATTCATTTGGCCAGAAGGTGCTCACTGCCAGCTCAGCCCGATGCCATTCTTCTCCCTGAGATCCCGTCACATTCCAAATAGGATTCACAAAGGCTCCCTTGTTCACTCGGACAAAAATGTTCAGTGTTCCTGGGTTCACATAATCTTTACTGTGCAACCAGTAACTGAAATCTATGCAGTGAGTGTCATTTTCCTTCATCAGTGGAAGCAGGAGTCGCGCTTTGTCTCCTGACCTATGCTGAGAAGAATCAACCATCAAGAAGGATCCTGTTGGGAAAACGAAAACAAACTCTGTTACACATTAAGTAATTCATAAAATACAAGACTGACCAATGCACGAATAAGAAAAATGTTGCTTACTCGTCACTCAATATGCCATAGATGTAACAGTTGAATTCACCTTTCCTTTTACAATATTTCAGCTTGATGTTTAAGAAAGAATATGCATCAATTCTTCCAAGACTGCAACAATACTTGATAAAACTAGAATTATTTTCTTCATTACATATACTGAAAGCATAAAACAGCTGTGAAGGTTTCAAAGCCATACCTATTCATCTCCCAAACTAAAGTGTGCATCCAAAGTGATAAACGAATAAATATTTGTGCTTGTACAGGGATTAATTGGTACACAGAGGTAATTAGCAAACAGTGCTCAGAAGTTTAAACAGCAGTAAAACCCGTTTGCAAATTGAAATGATCAGAATTTCAAAATCAAAGAATGCCTGGAAATCATTCCAATTATTGAGGTTTTACTGGGAAGAGCTGATTAACCTTCTTTAGTCAGGAGTTCCATGTCAAATAACATTTTGTTTCTTTACAGTGGTAATCTGAGCCTAGGTAGAGTGCTCTTACCAAGGGGCAGTGCCGAGTTGATGGGCCAAATACCCTCCTTCAGCACTGTGGGAGATAGGATGAGTCTGAGGCTGTGCGAACATCACAGCGTACTGCATTGACTAACTGATATTTTAATTACCAGTCATTATCTGCAGAGAGGCCCATGGACCTCCAACTCAAATCCATGGAAAGTTTGAGCTGTTCAGTGGATGTCAGGAGACACGAGTGAGAAATTAGAAGCCCCCGGCAGGGGAGGATCAAGGTTTCTCAAAACACACGGCTGGTTTGGAAGGGAGACCTCTGCAGCTTCCTCAGGCTGAAATTACATTCAGAACCTACTGATTTCATCTGCATACTTAAAGGAGGACTTTGCTGCTTTTCAGAGGGTGGCCCTCTCCCCTGCCGATAACAACTTAAATTTGCCACCTGGGGGATGGCTACAAATTGTATTAGTTAAGTTGTCACGGTGTTTTAATTCTGTGCTTGCCAAATTTCTGCTCGGCGGGTATAGGGTTAAATTCTGTCCACAAGCCCAAGAATCAAGCACTGGTGTCAGCTGCAACCCAGTTAATTACGGAATAAAGATTTCAGTACACTGGTCCAAGAACTGCACCTCAGAAGGGCTTACTGAACCAGCACGGCATTTTCCATTTCTGGCACACGCACAATCATGTGGCTTTTTTTAAAATTTAGAATACCCAATTATTGTTTTTTCAATTAAGGGGCAATTTAGTGTGGCCAATCCACCAATTCTGCACATCTTTTGGGTTGTGGGGGCGAAACCCACGCGGACACGGGGAGAATGTGCAAACTCCACACGGACAGTGACCCAGGGCTGGGATTCAAACCAGAGTCCTCAACGCCATAGGCAGCAATGCTAACCACTGTGCCACCGTGCTGCCCTCATGTGGCTTTTATCACAGAAAGTGTACACATTTAGCAGCAAATTAGATGCAAGTTTGTAATATGCGCAGAAATTCAACAGGAACTAAGTATGCTACAGACAGCCCATGAGAATTATTCAACCTAACCTGGGTTGGCTGTAACAGATAAAGAAAGGGTGCAACACACGAATGCAATTGTCACACGACCTCATAAGAAGTACATTGACTAATCCAAGAATTTCACCTGAGAGGTGACAGAATTACAATTTTGTTCTGAAAGAGAACGAATGCCACCAGCTGATTGGTTAAATCCAGACCCGTGGAGAACACACAAGTAAACTACATGAACCTACCAAGGAACACACCTTCCATTTTCAAGGCTGTGGGCACCAAAGAGGCAATGCAATGCTCCATGTCCGGCAGCCCAGAGGCTGACCCAACTAGCAAGATGGGGCTAGAGCAACAATCACAGGCGACAGCAACAATCATTCACATTATTCCTCTGGATCCCCCAAAAGAGCACGTAACAATAATTTTAGCCTTTTTGGGCCTCTTCTGCTCTACCGCCTCGGTGTAATAAGTAAAGTCACAATTTCATCGGTAGGCCATTCAAACTGTGGCATGCACTTGTGTCCAAATATGTTTACAAGGACAATGATGGGAGTGTTTGAGGGGAGGATGGAGAGGACTAATGACTGCTTGATAGACCAACCGATTATTTTTAACAATATGTTAACATAATATTTTGGCAGCACGGTGGCGCAGTGGTTAACACAGTGGTTAACACTGCTGCCTCAGACTTCCGGTGGCGGCTATGCGGAGCTAAGCCGCACGTTCGGCAGCTCCCGCTACTTAAGGACTTTTGGGCCGATTTGAGGGCCCCAAACGGCGCTGTTTCGATGAATCCCGGTGGGGGAAGGTGTCGAGAGGAGCATTCCCCATAATTTATGGTGCTCACCCGGAGTGGGGCAAAGGAAAAAGCTGCAGCAGCTCCCCAAGAAAAGCGGGGGAAGGAGGACAAAATGGCGGCCGGCGGAACACCCGAGGACTGGTGGAAGTGGGCGCAGGAGCAGCAGGCCTCTCTTCTGCGCTGTTTTGCGGAGCTGAAGGCTGAGCTGCTGGACTCCCTGAATGCGACTACCAACAAGCTGCTTGGGGCTCAGGCGGCCCAGGAGGCGTCCATTAGGGAGTTGCAGCAGCAGGCCGCTGAGAGGGAGGAGGAGGCCGTGGTCCTCGTGGGGAAAGTGGAGTTGCACGAGGCACTTCACAAAAAGTGGCAAGACCGCTTGGAGGAGCTGGACGTTCGCACGAGGCGAAAGAATTTGAGGATCCTGGGCCTGGCGGAGGGGCTGGAGGGGTCGGATCTCCCAGCGTATGTGACCACGATGTTGAGCTCATTGATGGGGGCGGGGTCCTTCCATTTGCCCCTGGAGCTTGAGGGAGCTCACAGAGTGCTGGCCAGGAGGCCTAAGGCAAATGAGCCCCCGAGGGTGGTTCTGTTGCGATTCCATCGATTCAGCGACCGGGAGTGTGTGCTGCGCTGGGCCAAGAAAGAGAGGAGCAGCAAGTGGGAGAATTCGGTAGTGAGAATCTACCCGGACTGGAGTGCGGAGGTGGCTAAGCGGCGGGCCGGGTTCAACCGGACGAAGGCGGTGCTACATGCCCAGCAGATCAGATTTGGAATGCTGCAGCCTGCGCGCCTGTGGGTGACATACAAGGACCGGCACCACTACTTTGAGTCCCCGGAGGAGGCGTGGGCCTTTGTACAGGCGGAGAAGCTGGACTCAAACTAGGGTCTGGGGACACACTATGGCCGTTGCTGTTTTCGCTGTTGCTGTTCTTTAACATGTGTGTTTTTTATGCTGGTTTTCTTTTTGCTCTGTTTCCGGGTGGGTCTGTCTGTTGGGTATGGATGTGGGGAATGTTGGGGGTTTGTATTTTATATGTTCTCTTCTGTACGGGGCTGGGGGTTGGGGTGAAACTGGATTTTGAGGAGCTGCGTCAAGGGTGGGGTGTGGCAGTGTGAAAGCGCGGGCTTTCTTCTGGTTTCCCGCGCCACGGGGCAGGGGGGGCGGAGCTGGCGGTGGGGGCGTGGCCTCTACTGGTTTTTATTCCTGCGCTGAAGCGGTGCCAAGGAGGTGTGGCAAGAGGGGGATGACCCCATGCCGGGAGGAGATGGGTTTTGGCGGGAGCTGCCGGGGTCAGCAGAAGTCAGCTGACTCACGGAAGTACCATGGAGGGTGCGTCGCGGCAAGGAGGGGTCCTAGCCTGGGGGGTGGGGGGGGGGGGGGGTGGGGGGGGGGAGATACCGGGTTGCTGCTGGAATGGCCAGGAAGGAGCTGGTGTGGGCCGGGGGGGTAGAGGAGAGGCGTTATCGCCATGGGGAACGTGTCGGGCGCGGCGAGCTGGCCTGGGGCGAGCAGTCGATAAGCTATGGCTATCCGGCGGGGGAGGGGGGCAGGTTGCCGTCTCATCCGGCTGATTACCTGGAACGTGAGGGGGCTGAATGGGCCGGTTAAGAGAACTAGGATATTTTCTCATCTGAAGGGGTTGAAGGCGGGCGTGGCTATGCTCCTGGAGACCCACTTGAAGGTGGCGGACCAGGTTCGTCTGAGGAAGGGGTGGGTGGGGCAGGTTTTTCACTCAGGATTGGACGCGAAGAACCGGGGGGTGGCGATTCTGGTGGGGAAGAGGGTGGCGTTCGAGGCGGCTGAGGTGGTGTCGGACAAGGAGGGCAGATATATTATGGTGAAGGGTAGGCTGCAGGGAGAGAAGGTGGTGCTGGTTAATGTATATGCCCCGAATTGGGATGATGCTGGCTTCATGAGGCGCTTGTTGGGCCGCATTCCGGACCTGGAGGCAGGGGGCCTGATCATGGGGGGAGACTTTAACACAGTGCTGGATCCCCCACTGGACCGGTCCAGTTTAAGGACGGGTAGGAGACCGGCGGCGGTCAAAGTACTGAGAGGATTCATGGACCAGATGGGAGGGGTGGATCCCTGGAGGTTTGGGAGACCGAGGGCGCGGGAGTATTCCTTTTTCTCTCATGTCCATAGGGTTTATTCCCGAATAGATTTTTTCGTCCTGAGCAGGGGATTGATCCGGAGGGTGCAGGATGCCGAGTATTCGGCCATAGCGATTTCAGACCATGCTCCGCACTGGGTTGATCTGGAGATGGCGGAGGCGCGGGACCAGCGCCCGCTCTGGCGCCTGGAGGTGGGGATGCTGGCTGATGAGGAGGTGTGTAGGAGGGTCCGGAGAAGTATTGAGGGGTATCTTGGTACCAATGACACGGGGGAGGTCCGGGTGGGGATGGTCTGGGAGGCTCTGAAAGCAGTGATCCGGGGGGAGCTGATCTCCATCCAGGCCCATAGGGAAAGGAGGGAGAGGAAGGGACTGGTGGGGGAGCTCCTGGATGTGGACAGGAGATACGCGGAGGCACCGGAGGAGGGATTGCTGGGGGAACGGCGTAGTTTGCAGGCCAAATTTGACTTGTTAACCACCAGAAAGGCGGAGACACAGTGGAGGAGGGCGCAGGGCGCGGTATATGAATATGGGGAGAAGGCGAGCAGGATGTTGGCGCATCAGCTCCGTAGGCGAGATGCGGCTAGGGAAATTGGTGGAGTGATGGATGGGGGTGGGAATGTAGTGCAGAAGGGGCCAGAAGTAAATGGGGTCTTTAGGGACTTCTACGAGGAACTGTACCAGTCGGAACCTCCGATGGGGAGAGGGGGTATGGAGAGCTTCATGAACAGGCTATGTTTCCCAAGGGTTCAAGAGGAGCTGGTAGAGGGGCTGGGGGCGCCGATAGAGTTGGAGGAGCTAGTCAGGGGGATTGGACAAATGCAGTCAGGTAAGGCCCCGGGGCCGGACGGGTTCCCGGTGGAATTTTATAAAAAGTATGCGGATCTGGTGGGACCCCTGTTGGTGCGAGCTTTCAATGAGTCATGGGAGGGGGGGCTTTGCCCCCGACGATGTCGCGGGCACTGATCTCTCTGATCCTAAAGCGGGATAAGGACCCCTTGCAGTGTGGATTATACAGGCCTATCTCGCTCCTCAATGTTGACGCCAAGTTGCTGGCGAAGATCCTGGCCACCAGGATAGAGGATTGTGTGCCACGGGTGATACACGAAGATCAGACAGGATTTGTCAAGGGACGGCAGCTCAACATGAATGTGCAGAGACTGCTAAATGTTATCATTATGCCGGCAGTGGAGGGGGAGGCGGAGATAGTGGTGGCGCTGGATGCAGATAAAGCGTTTGATAGAGTTGAGTGGGGGTACCTGTGGGAGGTGTTGGAGCGGTTCGGATTTGGGGAGGGATTCATCAAATGGGTGAGGCTGCTCTACGCGGCTCCGATGGCGAGTGTAGTTACCAATAGAAGGAGATCGGAGTACTTTAGGCTCTACCGTGGGACCAGGCAGGGGTGCCCCCAGTCCCCCTTGCTCTTTGCACTGGCGATTGAACCTCTGGCTATGGCGTTGAGGGAGTCAGGGAGATGGAGGGGTCTGGTGCAGGGTGGGGAGGAACATCAGGTATCGCTGTATGCTGACGACCTGCAGTTGTATGTGGCGGACCCAGAAGGGGGAATGCCGGGGGTGATGGAGCTGTTAGCGGAATTTGGGGGCTTCTCGGGCTATAAGTTAAATTTAGGCAAGAGCGAGGTATTTGTAGTACACCCGGGAGATCAGGAGGAGGGAATTGGGAGGCTCCCGTTTAAGAGGGCAGTGAAGAGTTTCAGATATCTGGGGGTGCAGGTGGCCAGGAGTTGGGGGACTCTCCATAAGCTTAATTTTACCAGGCTGGTGGAGTAGATGGAGAAGGAATTTAAAAGGTGGGACATGGTGCCGCTATCGTTGGCGGGTAGAGTGCAGTCCGTCAAAATGACGGTTCTCCCGAGGTTCTTGTTCCTCTTCCAGTGTTTGCCCATCTTTATCCCTAGGGCCTTTTTAGAAGGGTGACCAGCAGCATCATGAGCTTTGTTTGGGCGCATGGGACCCCGAGGGTGAAGAGGGTCTTCTTGGAGCGGGGTCGAGATGGGGGGGGGGGGGGGGGGGGGGGCTGGCGTTACCCAATCTCTCAGGGTACTACTGGGTGGCCAATGTGTCGATGGTGCGCAAGTGGGTGATGGAGGGGGAGGGGGCAGCATGGAAACGGATGGAGAGGGCGTCCTGTGGAGATACAGGCCTGGGGGCCCTGGTAACGGGCGCCGTGGCCGCTCCCTCCTACGAGGTATACCACGAGTCCGGTAGTGGCGGCTACCCTCAAGATTTGGGGGCAGTGGAGGCGACATAGGGGAGAAGTGGGGGGCTCGATGGAGGCTCCGTTAAGGGGGAACCATAGGTTTGTCCTGGGGAACATTGATGGGGGATTTCAGGGTTGGCACAGAGCGGGCATCAGACAGCTGAGGGACCTGCTTATTGATGGGAGGTTTGCGAGCCTGGGGGAGTTGGAGGAGAAATTTGGGCTCCCCCGGGAAACATGTTCAGGTATCTGCAGGTAAAGGCATTTGCTAGACGGCAGGTGGAGGGATACCCTTCGCTTCCCGCGAGCGGGGAGAGTGACAGGGTGCTTTCGGGGGTCTGGGTCGGAGAGGGGAAGATATCTGATATCTACAAGGTTATGCAGGAGGTGGAGGAGGCGTCAGTAGAGGAGCTGAAAACTAAGCGGGAGGGGGAACTGGGGGAACAGATCGAGGACGGGACATGGGCTGATGCCCTGGAGAGGGTTAATTCTTCCTCCTCGTGTGCGCGGCTTAGCCTCATCCAATTCAAGGTGCTGCACCGGGCCCACATGACTGGGACGAGGATGAGTAGGTTCTTTGGGGGTGAAGACAGGTGTGTCAGGTGCTCGGGGAGTCCAGCGAACCATGCCCATATGTTCTGGGCATGCCCGGCACTGGAGGAGTTCTGGAAGGAGGTGGCGAGGACGGTGTCAAGGGTGGTGGGATCCAGGTCAAGCCAGGATGGGGACTCGCGATTTTTGGGGTTGGGGTGGAGCCGGGAGTGTAGGAGGCGAAAGAGGCCGGTGTGCTGGCCTTTGCGTCCCTAGTAGCCCGGCGAAGGATTTTGCTACAATGGAAGGATGCAAGGCCCCAAGCGTGGAGACCTGGATCAATGACATGGCGGGTTTTATTAAGCTAGAGAAGGTCAAATTCGCCCTGAGAGGATCGGTACAAGGGTTCTTTAGGCGGTGGCAACCTTTCCTCGACTTTCTGGCTCAACGATAGGGTACTGGGACAGTAGCAGCAGCAACCCGGGGGGGGGGGGGGGGGGGGGGGGGGGGGGGGGGGGGGGGGGGGAGGGAGAGGGAAAGGGGGGTGGGGACGATGACTATGTTTGTTTATTTAATTTTAATTTATTTTTAAGTTCTCTTGTTGGGGTTGGGGGGGACATGATACATGCGTTGATACGGTCTGGGGGGTGTTGCAGTTGTATGGGTTATTTTGTTGCATTTCATTGTTTGTTGTTATATTTTATATTTTCTGTAAAAAATTTCAATAAAAATTATTTAAAAAAAACACTTCTGCCTCACAGCACCGAGGTCCCAGGTTCAATCCCGACTCTTGGTCACTGTCCGTGTGGAGTTTGCATATTCTCCCCGTGTTTGCGTGGGTTTCACCCACAACCCAATGGATTGGCCACGCTAAATTGCCCCTTAATTTTAAAACATTTTATCATAACATTTTGTCAGTACACAATGCCATGAAAGACCACAAGAATGAAGCTCAATGTGAACATGAAGTACATGCAGTATATACATTTTTCCATTACCGGACTACTGCTTCTTCCTCCACTGGTTTTTGTAGAAATTAAACTGCAGTTTTTACCAATGGAAACAAGATCAGAATGATGCCAACTAATTCAAATGCAATTATTTGATAACTGCACAGCATAACTGGAATATGGATTTCATAATCAGATTCTGTATAATAAATAAGTCAGCATGAATTTTTAAATAAACTTCACACATTGGCCCAGTTGGGTTTGACATCCTCACAAGTACTGAGCAAATTAGCATTTAATTTCTACATCTGTGCAATCTGCTTTGCCCTAAAGCTGTAACATCAGGCAAGCCCCTGATAGCATTTGCAGCAATGTCATCATTCCAATACATCTGTTCAACATTTTCAATCTCTAATCATACAAATAACAAGAGCCACAAGTGTGCCCTACTATTTGGGAGATGAAAATATACCACTTCCACTACAAAATTGGTTCAATATTGATTTAGTGATCCTTGCCAGGTTAAAATTAGATGAATTTATTCCTTTAATTAGTACTCCATAATGAAGGCATGAAAAAGTCTTAATAAACCAAATTGAACTAAGGAGCTGTACTACATCACTGCAGTCTGTGCAGAAAATATTCATAAAATGGAAGTGTGCAGTTGCTCAAGTAGATATTTGTGTATGATTGAATATTATGCTGTTCACTTAAATACAAGGAGGCTCAAGGATCAAGTATTGTAGGGCAACAAGTAAAAAGAAAATAAATAAGTATTGCATCTAAACTCTGAAGTTACAGCTAAAACATGAATTATGCTTCTAATCTCAAGCACATCCAGCATTATCTGCTTGGATTTTCAGTTTCCAGCATCAAACAGCCAGTGTCTATTCCAGAAATAAATTTCCACCTGGACACGATTTATCTTTTCTTTCATTCTCTCCCTTTAAACAAAAATCGGGACGAAAATAATTATATCAAAAATAGGTAACACGGTAAAATAGCAAATATACATTTGATCGATTATCTATTTTTGTCCTTGGCATTGTTGTACCGTTAAAACTTCTGTCTGATATGTTCAACCAGTTTACTTAAAGTTTTACCCAGGTGTCTTTATTTATGAGATGGACAAAACAGGTTCACAGTTTAATGCAATTTTAGTCACAATCCTATTACTCAAGAAAATATGACTCAGACTCACAGTTCAGCTTTGGGTTTACCCGCACTTAGTAAAGGAGGCAGGCAGGCTTCGATCACTCGATGTTGATGTCTTCTCTGGGTTCGAAACCCAGCGCCCTTTCTTCTTGCATTGGTTGTGCTTGGGCAACTCCCAGCTTCTTCGCTCAAGATCTGTTCAATGCTGCTTTCTTAAACTGGGAAGCTTGGATCCAGTCATATGTATACGTCCACCACTGGTCATTGTCCTATTCAGACCCCACTGGTTAATGGGAAATACAGGATATTCCTGTTTATTGATGGTGGTTCAATCAAGACCCATTGTGCTCTGAAACTCCCTTTGTCTGACCAGCCATCAGCTCATGAAGGAGTTGGATTGCTTCTTTTGGTTGTTCTTTGTCCTGCTGCAAAGTTGATCACCTGTATCTGGAAGTTTGTTACATATTCATAGACTTGGAGTGGGTAATCAAAGTCCATATCGCAATAACAGGCTTATGCTTTGACTCGAGTGCTTTTGATCGATTCCAGCCAGGGTTTCATGAGGCAGATTCTGTTCCTGGCCTATGAGTATCTTCTCAGCCTGTTTTCAGTACCGCAGTATTAAACTTATTAAAGGGGGCTGGCACAATTTATATCCTTCATTCCAGGGATTTGCATGTGGATTTTGCTTTCAGAACTCATGTTTGCCTCATAACACCTGATGAGTGAACGCAAAAGCTCTCCATCTATCCCCCAACTCATTTACAATGCAGTTCTGATCATCCATTTTCATTCATGGCACATGTTTGGCAGCGTAGGTTCCACAATAAGGCCGTATGAAAATGAATTATTTTGGACAAAACATTTGCTTTCCCTAGGTACATGCAGTTTAAAAACAAAAGCTTCATAGAGAACATTGTAATCTCGTAGACAACCCCCAGGTCTATAACTATTTTATTAGATGGGGAGATGCCGGCGTTGGACTGAGGTGAGCACAGTGTGGTGGTATGATTAGCATAGCTGCCTGCCATTGGTGCAGAACACTGGCTTACCATTGGCCCTGGTCGGTCATGTGCCACTCGACTGGTTGGTTGAGACCAGTCATGTGACGGCTCCCCGATTGGTCGAGAGGCTGAGTTAACCCCGCCTCCAGGGCGGGGTATAAATACCCAGTACTCCCGGCGGTCGTCCTTATACTGTAATCGACCGCAGGGCTAACATCTAGCTGATTAAAGCCATACTTTTGTCCAGCAACTCGTCTCGCATTCAATTGATGGTACATCACACAGTAAGAAGTCTTACAACACCAGGTTAAAGTCCAACAGGTTTGTTTCAAATCACGAGCTTTCGAGCACTGTTCCTTCCTCAGGTGAATTTACCTGAGGAAATGAAAATGAAATGAAATGAAAATCGCTTGTCACAAGTAGGCGTCAAATGAAGTTACTGTGAAAAGCCCCTAGTCGCCACATTCCGGCACCTGTTCGGGGAGGCTGTTACGGGAATCGAACCGTGTTGCTGGCCTGCTTTCAAAGCCAGCAAGTTAGCCCTGTGCTAAACAGCCCCTGGAGCAGGAAGGAGCAGTGCTCCGAAAGCTAGTGATTTGAAACAAACCTATTGGACTTTAACCGGTTGTTGTAAGACTTCTTACTGTATTTTATTAGAATATTAGAAATTACACTGGTGTAACAAGTTATACTCAGGACAGAAAGATGTGCATGTTAAGTAGAATAATGTACACCAGATTTTATTTTAATTATTAATGAAAGCCCTGCATCAGTTTTTAGTGAATAAATGCAAGCCAATGAGTTAAAAATTTGATGGCTAAATATAGGGAGTGTATATAGAATGCTGGCACCTGTTCTGATAACCATCATTTAGGACTGAGAAGAGGAGAAACCTGTACGCTCAAAGCTTTCTGAATCTTTCAAAGTGTCTACCCCAGAGGATTGTTGATGCTCCCCATAAAAGCGGAGGAAAACAGATCATTGGTCATTCAAGGAATTTAGGGATGTGAGGAGTGGGCAGGAAAGTGGAGTTGAGGCCAGAGATCAGCAATAACCATACCTATTGACAGAGCAGGTTTGAGCGTGCACTCCAGCTCTAATTTGATATGTTCTGAACTAATACCGGCAGAGGCAACTTTTAGCAGCATCAATAATTAGTTGTTCCAGTTGTTTGTGCAGAGGACCAAAATGAGCAATAATCAGGAAAAAATAAATTTTGCAGCAGAATTAAGATTTGTTTTTTCAATTTAAAATCAGCAGAAATAGGTTAGCTAATCATTTGAATTGTGAATATTATTTTTGAAGATGATGAGTTTGTCCAAGTGGATTGTAAAAATGATCCAAAATCTTCTTTGTTTTCCAACTCTACAGATGGGATTCCCCATTGAAGACACCCACACTGCCAGGAAACCTGCAGGCGGCGCTGTCGTGCCAGCGGAAACAGAAAACCCAATGATCAGAGAATTCTGGCCTTGAAGACTGGGTTCTGTTTTATTCAGAATCACAAAAATATGGCCTATCGAGTCTGCACCACCTCATGAAAGACACCTGATCTGCCAAACCAATCCCATTTGCCAGCACTTGGCCCATAGCCTTGAATGCTAAGGCACGCCAAGTGCTCATCCCGGCCATTTTTAAAGGATGTGAAATAACCCGCCCTCTCAGGCAAGTGCGTTCCAGACCGTCATCATCCTCTGAGCAGCAATATTTTCCCTCAAATCACCCCGAACCTCCTCCCGCTCACCTTGAACTTGTGTCCCCTCATAACTAACCCTTCAACTAAGGGGAATAGTTGTTCCCTATCCACCTTGCCCATGCTCGTCATAATCCTGTACACCTCAATCACATCACCCCTCAGTCTTCTCTGTCCAACGAAAACAATCCAAGCCTATCCAACCTCTCTTCATATCTTAAATGTTCCATCCCAGGCCAACCACCTGGTGTAACGCCTCTGCACCCGCTGTGGCCTCACCAATGTTTTATATAACTCCAACATGACTTCCTTGCTTTTGTAATCTATATCACGATTGATGAAGGCAAATGTACCACATCCCTTTTTCACTACCCTATTAACCTGCCCTTTTTGCCTTCAGAGATCTATTTACAAACACGCCACGGTCTCTTTGTTCCTCAGGACTTCCCAGTGTGGTGCCATTCATTGAATACTCCTTGTCCATGACAAACTTAAATTGCACCATGCTGTGGTCGCTAGCACTAAAATGCTCCCCCACCATCACATCAACCACCTGTCCAGCTTCATTCCCCAGAATTAGGTCTAGCACTGCACCATCCCTTGTTGGACCCTCCACATGTTGGGCTAAAAAGCTCTCAAATATTTTACAAACTTGCTCCATCCAAGTCCTTAACACAATTACTAACCCAGTTAATGTTGGGGAAGTTGAAATTACCCACTATAATCAACCTATTATTATTTTGACACACTTCTGCAAATTTTGTACATATTTGCTCCTCAATTTCCCGCTGATTATCTGGTGGTGTTTAATAAACACCGAGCAATGTGGCTGCCCCTTTTTTATTCCTAAAATCTACCCACAAAGCTTCATTTAACGCCACCCCCAAAACATCATCTCTCCTTATTGTAGTAATTGATTATTTAACTAATAGTGCAATGCCTTCCCCTCTTTTGCCCCCTCCTCTGTCCTTCCTGGAAATTCTGCATCTCGGGATGTTAAGCTCCCCCTCCATCAACCACGTCTCCATGATGGCTACTATATCAGAATTCCATGTGTCAACTCTCGCCCTGAAATTCACCGCTTTAACTGTAATACTCCAGGCATTAGAGTCCATTCAGCCTTGTCTTCCTCTCCAGAAAGTTACTGCCGCTGTATTCTCTCTGACCTGATTGCTTTTCTATTTTATACTGTGTCCCTATTCTGCTAACAATCTGCGCCCCCGTGCCCCTGCAAAATTAGTTTAAACTCCACTCACTCATAAGGATGTAAGTACCGTTCTGGTTCAGATGTAGACCATCCTGCTTGTTAAGGTCCCAACTTCCCCAGAAACTGTCCCCAGTGGTCCAGGAATCTAAAACCCTCCCTCCTACACCAACTCTTAAACCATGCATTAATCTGCGCTATTCTCCTATTTCGATATTCGCTAACGCATGCCGCTGGCAGTAATCCAGAGATTACAACCCAAGAGGTCCTTCTTTTTAGTCGACAGCCGAGCTTCCTGAATTTCTGATGCAAGTCCTCATGCCTCTTTCTACCCATGTCATTTGTACCAACATGTACCACAACCCGTCTTTTCACCCTCCCCCTTAAGGATGCCTTGCAGCCATTCAGTGACATCCCAGACCCTGGTACCAGGGAGGCAACACACCATCCTAGAGTCACATTGACAGCCATAGTCGTGCCTATCTGTTCCCTGAACAATTGAATCCCCAACCACTATAGCCCAGCCATTCTTCCCCCTCCCCTCTTGTGCAGCAGATCCACCCATGGTGCTATTAGGTTGGCTGCCACACATTGTACAGTCAACCGCCCTAACACTATCCAAAACAGCACATGTTAGAAAGGGGGATGGCCACGAGGGACTCCTGCACCGCCTGCCTATCTCTACTTTTCTTGGTAGTCACCCATGCCCTCTTTGTTCAATCTTCACCTGCGGTGTGACCACCTCACTGAAAGTGCTATCCATGACCTGCTCAGCATTCCGGATGCTCCAGAGTGAATCCACCTGCAGCTCCAGCTCCGAAATGCGGTTAGTCAGTTGCTGCAGTTGGACACACTTCCTGCACACGTGGCTTCAGAGACAACTGGAGCTTCCATGGTCTGCCACACAGCACAGGAGGAACATACCATGGGTGAGAGCTTTCCTGCCAGAACTAGACCCCTTATTTACACACTTTTTTGCAAAAGACTAAGCTATATAAGTTAAAGTAATCAAGTTTTCTTTTTACTTTTTCTTTTTAATCCTGCCTTTGGTTTAGAGAACCCTCTATTTATGATTTAGTAAGTAATTAATTAGGTTTAATTAGTTTAACAATGTCTTACATTCAAGTTGAGAGCAGATTCCCGACCAGCCAATCAAGTCACCGTTTTTCAGTGACGTCCTTTTTTAAAAATTTTGTTTTACCTCAGTTCAGTTACTCAGTTTACTTACAGTTGTCTGGAACTCCTCATCAGTTTCACCTTCTCCCAGTTCCACCTAACTCCCTATTTTCACCCAATTCCAAAATGCGCTCTCACTCAACCAAAGCAGTACTCGGTGTAGACCTCCCAAATAATGTGCTTACGTGTTTTTTTTAAATGCACTAACATGCCAACAAATGTAAAAATCTAAGACAATTGAGCATGCTTTCACATGCGATTAAATCAGCAGTGCATTCAGCCGTGCTCGTCACTTCCAGATTTACACTTCCCTGCAGAGTCAACAATAAAATTGTGAATATCCAATTTGGTACAGAAATTCCTGAGAATGCTTTTCACAACCTAATTTATTATGCTTTTATAGATACATTTAATCACTTTTATGATGGAAGAAAAACACCAATTCCACACTGTAATGAAAGGCAAAAATTCAATCTCTCCAGTTTATGAGAGAGTCTGGTAATATTGGTAGAGCAAGTCACATGCATAAACTTATCGTGCACAACATAATTTGAGCTGTTGAGCGTTATGCACTGCGCCAATCATGATTTAGTCACCAAGGAAGATGACTTTACATTTTAAATCCAGATTTATTAAAAAGGATTCCAATACAAATCATAAAAGCTGATTAAATTGGATGAGCAGCTAGTACAAGAAAAAGATCCAATGACAACGTATAAGCCTGATGAATGTCAAAAATTTAAAGCATCATCCAGTGTCCATAACTACAACAATGGCGAAGATCAGATACTGCCTGCAATGGTGTAATTTGATTGACTATATTTATAGTAAAGAAAAAAAATCTCACTCGACAGTTAGAATTGGCTAAAGGCAGCCTGCAGCTTTGAGAGACAAAGTGGAAGATGATAGGGAGATGCCTGGACCTAACCTTGTTACACCAAACTAGGGTTATTTAACTCATTCTTCCACAGGGACTTGTGCATCATCATTGACAATGTGGGTAGTACAGCCAATAAAGTTCTGGGTTATTACGCTGTTTAATACCTTCTTGCGTATAGTATCGTCAACATATGTGACTAGAGGGCTAATAGTTAGGCCAGCACACATATTTGTGTTATTAGGTCTGTTGTCACAGTCCACTTTCACAGAACTAATCACCTGCCAAAGAAAAATCTAACCATCTTCATCTACAAGGGCAACATGGTAGTGCAGTGGTTAGCACTGCTGACTCTCAGCGCCAGGGACCCAGGTTCGATTCCTACCTTGGGTGACTGTCTTGTGTGGAGTTTGTACATTCTTTCCGTGTCCATGTGGGTTACATCTGGGTGCTCCCGTTTCCTCCCACAAAGATGTGATTAGGTGGATTGGCCATGCTAAATTTCCCCTTGGTGTGCAAAGGTTCAGTGGGGCTACAGGGGTAGGGTGGAATATTGGGCCTAGGTAGCGTGTTCTTTCAGAGAGTCGGTGCATACTCTATGGACTGAATGGCCTCCTTCTGCACTGTAGGGATTCTCTAATTCTACGATAAATCCAGGTGATGACAGTTAGGCATGGGTGACTTCCTATTCAGCCCAACACATTTGGTGTACTTAAAATGGTCTCTCTCTTCTTCATAGCATCATAGAGTCATAGAATTTACAGTGCTGAAGGAGGCCAATCGGCCCATCGAGTCTGCACCAACCCTTGGAAAGAGAACCCGACTGACGCTGACGCCTCCACCCTATCTCCGTAACCCACTTAAACCTTTTGGGCACTGAGGCGCAATTTATCATGGCCAATCCACCTAACCCGCACATCTTTGGACTGTGGGAGGAAACCAGAGCACCCGGAGGAAACCCACAGACATGGGGAGAACGTGCAGACTCCGCACAGACAGTGACCAAAGCCGGGAATCGAACCTGGGACCGTGGATCTGTGAAGCAACTGTGCTAACCACTGTGCTACCGTGCTGCCCCATGGTAGCAAGGGCAGTGTGGCACCTCAGATTATAGGGTTCTCTCTAAGAAACTCCTTGTTTCTAGTAATGTTGCTGAGACAAATTTGTCAAAACTGTTGACAACAAAAAGATAGTTTATGAAACCCAAATGTCAGCAGGGGTAAAAAATTTAACAGAATCAAACAAAATAGTATGATCTGGTCTCAAAAACAACAAAATAAATCTCAGATCCTCAGGAAGAAATTATTGTCTGGAGCCCAGAAACACCAGATGACTTCCTACAAAGACCTCATTACTCCCAGTCAGAATACAAATGTTTGATAACTTATTCATCGATTGAGCCTGTTCTCAGTAATTGGGGATCATTTTATGCACACAATTTATATGAGAAGGGCAGCACGGTAGCACAAGTGGCTGGCACTGTGGCTTCACAGTGCCAGGATCCCAGGTTTGATTCCCGTTGGGTCACTGTCTGTGCCGAGTCTGCACATTCTCCCCGCGTGTGTGTGTGGGTTTCCTCCGGGTGCTCCGGTTTCCTCCCACAGTCCAAAGACGTGCAGGTTAGGTGGGTTGGCCATGTTAAATTGTTCTTAGTGTCCAAAAAGGTTAAGGGGGTTATTGGCTTAGGGTGGAAGTGAGGGCTTAAGCGGGTGTGTGCAGACTCGATGGGCCGAAAGGCCTCCTTCTGCACTGTATGTTCTATGTTCTATGAGATAACTATCCTCTATTGCCTGCAATTTGTACTGTGTAACTGTTTTCTATCTTATTTTGCCAGAACTGTCACCCTGGTTTTGGCAAGTTACTGCAATTCTGGTCATGCTTTCCTTTAATTTCCAGAAACTATAAAACAGACTCTGCAGACTGATAGCTGTAGTATTTTGTTTAAATAGGCTATTTTCGAAGTAGACTTCTTTGCTATAAATTTGACTGGTGCAAGTATGGCCCCGAGCTCCAGCTTGTCAGCTGATGGTGTGCATTTCGCTGCCAACACAAATGGTTGTCAACGAACACTGGATTAATATAGGCAACATTTGGAAGTGCAGACCCAGCCCTGAAAGAGAGATTATTTTTTCTTCTTCTTTCTGTGGATGTGAGCATCAATAGCAAGGTTTGCATTTGTTGCCAAGGCCCCTAATTATTCATAAAAAGCCGGTGGTGAGCCACCATCCTCAACTGCTGCAATCCATCTGGTATACATCCACAGTGCTGCTCGGAAGGGATTTTGACCCAGTGACAATGAAAGAATGGCAATATAGTTTCAAGTCAGGATGGTGTGTGGTTTGGAAGGAATTTTCAGGTGGTGCTGTTCCCATGCTTCTGCTGCCCTTTTCCTTCTCGGTCACAGGTTGGGGATGCTGTTTTAAGGAAATTTAAGAGTTGCTGGAGTGCATCTTGTACGTAGCACACACTGATGGAACTGTGTCTCAGTGATGTCCTGACCAAGTTCCACAACAAATGAGATTAATGACTAGTTAATCTGCTTTGCTCTTGTTGTTGAAGGATTAATATTGACAGAGAACTCCCTGGTCTTCTTTGAATTATGCGATCGGATCTTCCAAATCACTTGGAACAGGAAGAGGCTACATCCTTTTAATTTCTCATCCAAAAATGACAATGGAAGATCAAAATCATACTGTGCTTAAATGTGTCAGTCTAGATCCGCTTACATCATGAATGGAGATGAATCCCTAACTTTCTAAGCTAACGAAAACACTTCCAATTGAGCCAATCTGACTTGGGCTGACAGATACAAATGATGAATGCATGAATCATTTGCACATTATAGCTTCTGATGTACTTTCTCCTGCCATTACTGTTTTACTCTAGGGCAGCACGGCGGCACAGTGGTTAGCATTGCTGCCTACGGCGCTGAGGACCCGGGTTCGAATCCCGGCCCTGGGTCACTGTCCGTGTGGAGTTTGCACGTTCTCCCCGTGTCTGCGTGGGTTTCGCCCCCACAACCCAAAGATGTGCAGGTTAGGTGAATTAGCCACGCTAAATTGCCCCTTAATTGGAAAAATAATTGGGTACTCTAAATTTTAAAAAAAATTACTGTTTTACTATTGCATTTTGTAAACATTCAAACTCATACCACATAGGACACACAAACAGAGCACTGAGTAGGGCTCATGCCGCATCCACCCAATGTTAACACAAGGTTATTTAAAGAAGAGGGCAGACATCATAGCGCATAGCTCCATCGCGCTATGTTAACTCAATATTGTTATAATTACACAGCTCTTCCTTCAAGCTTTTCCCTGCCTGGTTGATGCTCTCTAACTTTGAAGCTGAAAAAAATTAATATTTTTATTTGGAGTTACCATTTCCCTGAAGAGGCTTCAGATTATTTCCACCCTATCCTCGTAACCCAGGAGCCCCACCTAACCCTTTGGACACCAAGGGGAAATTTAGCATGGCCGATCCACCTAACCTGCACATCTGGGAGGAATTGTGGGAGGAAACCCACACAGACACAGGAAGAAAGTGCAAACTCTGCAGTCATCCAAGGCCGGAAATGAACCCAGGACCCTGGAACTGAGGCAGCAGAGCTAACCACTGTGCCTAGCATCGCCAATCTCGTGGGAGGCCTCTCATTAGTTTTAACGGCCTAGTCACGTCACGCAGTCGGGCACGACGAGGTTGTTCGATCGCATCCATATTGGTTAGACTAAAAGGGGTGAAAACATTAAAGGCAATGTAGAGCATAAATTCAAACTACTATTTTCATCTTAAATTCTAGAAACCATACAGACACTGACACTGTCACAGATGTAGTTTTGTAAGATGTAAAATGTAAGATTTGTGCACCAGAACTTTGTTTCTTGACCAAGTGCTCTAAAACAACTATGACATTGAAAATCTCCCATTATATCTCATTTAACAAAATATGGCACTGAGAAGCCACAGAAAATCTTAGGTCAAAGGGAAAATCACTGAATAGCTAATGTTGCACCTGACAGAATGCAGATAGTTATGGTTGTCAGAACCATTTAGCCCAAGGATGTTACAATAGGAATTCCTCGGAGACATTCTTAGCAACCTACCGAAATGACGTCAGGCTGTTAGCTGACAATTCCATTCACAATACTGCAAAAAGCCCAAATTTAAACAGTGTCACGACAACGAACATGGTGAATAAATTGAGTTATTATAGTATAAAATGGGATATAACGCACGGGTTATGTATCAAAAACACATGACCATGGTGAGTACCAGTGGTGATTGGCTGATATGTGCGAACAATTCTTCTCTTCCTTTTCCACTTATCTTCTTGGTGCCTCACATCTTCTCGACTTCTTCAACTACCAAAGAGTGTAGACAGGAGCCCTTCTCAAGAATTCTTCTCCACCGCATAACTGCACAACCGTTTACTAAAGCATCCAAATTTAAAATTCTTTACAAGTCTACCGGGATGGATTATTGACAAGATCTTGTTGTCCTGTAGAGATTTCCTTTGTTATAATACTTTGTCTAAACTAGGGGGTAAAGCTACATCTGCCATTAGATTCTAGCTGCTTTTGCAAAGTACTCAGTCAAGTCTTTACATGTTTCCTTACGTTATGTCATGCTGTTTTACCAATCTGTGTTATCTTCCAAAGATATATTCCATCTCCAGCCTTCAAACTAACTTTCAGAACTTTCATTATTCATGTCCATTTATTAGTTATTTATGCCCAAACATCTCCATAAGTCCTGTGACCGAGCTGTTCATAATGGCTATCCATTCAAATTATTTTTCAGACTAATGAACCACAGAGAGATTCACCAAAAAGTAACTCGTATTCTAGTCCTACATACGAATTAGTATCCTAATTAAACAAGATTAGATGGTAAGCCGGACATATCTTTGTCGTCTGGTTAACCATTTACATATTAGCCCAACGATGGCCTCTTTTCTTGGCGACTGAATTTCCAAAGAATAATCACTCAATAGGCTTTTGCTACAGGCAGAATAAAACCACTTATGCACAGAACTACTCCGTTACCTATTTCAAATTGATTTTACACATACACTGAAACACACTCATAATTCCCACCAATGCAACCTACAATGGAACAAGATCTTTATCAAAATAAAGATAAATTATCTCTCCTAAACTTCAATGGCACCACAACCCTCAATATCTTGGTATAGAAAGAGTTGGAGGAGGTAAAACTAACAGGACAGTTGTAGGAGACCAGGATCTCTGTGGCAAGTGGCAGACTCATATTTTGACTTGGTAAAAATGACCCATTTTCTACAAGGATCAAATCAGAACTGAGGTAGCGCAGCGCAATGGTGCAATAGTTAACATTGCTGCCTCACGGCGCCAAGGTCCCAGGTTATATCCCGGCTCTGGGTCACTGTTCGTGTGGAGTTTGCACATTCTCCCAGTGTTTGCTTGAGTTTCACCCTCACAACCCAAAGATGTGCAGGGTAGGTGGATTGGCTATGCTAAATTGCCCCAAAATTAATTGGGCACACTACATTTTTTTAAAAAATCAGGACTCCGATGAAATAATCAACACTATGCTGGATGGGTGTAGAAGCACTCAAGAAACTCAATACCATCCAGGGCAGAGGAAACCACTTGACTGATGTACCTGGCACTGAACACATTATACATTCTATGCACCACAGATGTATTGGCTGTACTATGTATGATCTCCAGGATGCTCAAATAGCAATGCAGCTCCCCTCACGCCCCTCCCAGCATTGCACATTCTACCACCAAGAAGAATATGAGCAGAGACAACCGTTCACCGGCAACTTGTGCAACAATGTGATTTGCGCCTACACTGCCATTCATTCATCAGCAAGTAAATACATTCACACTGTTACAAGAACTGTTGTGTTCACCACCTTGTCACTTAAAAAGCACCAAGGTGCCACACAAATGGCATGGTACTACGGGCATGAATTGAGGATTGGTTAAGTGACAGAAAGCAAAGTGTGGGGATAAATGGGTGTTTTTCTGGCTGGAGATCAGTGGCTAGTGGTGTCCCTCAGGGATCAGTGTTGGGTCCGCAATTGTTGACAATTTACATAGATCATCTGAAGTTGGGGACCAAGTGTAATGTGTCACAGTTCGCAGATGACACGAGGATGAGTGGGAGAGCCAAATGTTCAGAGGACACCGAAAGTCTGCAGAGACATACATAGTTTAAGTGAGTGAGCACGGGTCTGGCAGATGGAGTACAATGTTGGTAAATGTGAGGCTATCAATTTTGGTACGAATAACAGCAAAATGGACGATTATTTTAATAGAAAAAATTGCAGCATGCTGCTGTGCAGAGGGACCTGGGTGTTCTTGTGCATGAATCACAAAAAGTTGGTTTTGCAGTTGCAGCAAGTAATTGAGAAGGCAAATGGAATTGTGTCCTTCATTGCTAGAGAGGTGGAATTTAAAAGCAGGGAGGTTTTGTTGCAGCTCAGTAGGGTACATGTGAGGCTACACCTAGAGTACCGTGTACAGCTTTGGCCTCCTTACTTGAGGAAGCACGTATTGTCACTGGAGAGTGTGCAGAGGAGATCCACGAGGTTGATTCCAGAGTTGAGATTATCATAGATTTCACAATGCAGAAGGAGGCCACTCGGCCCATCGAGTCCACACCGCCTCTTGGAAAGAGCACCCTACCCAAGGTCAACACCTCCACCCTAATCCCATACCCCAGTAACCCCACCCAACACCAAGGGCAATTTTGGACACTAAGGGCAATTTATCATGGCCAATCCACCTAACCTGCACATCTTTGGACTGTGGGAGGAAACCGGAGCACCCGGAGGAAACCCACGCACACACTGGGAGGATGTGCAGACTCCGCACAGACGGTGACCCAAGCTGGAATTGAACCTGGGACCCTGGAGCTGTGAAGCAATTGTGCTATCCACAATGCTACCGTGATTAATTTATGAAAAAAGACTGAGTGAATACTCACTGAATTTAGAAGAATGAGGGGGCATCTGATAGAAGCATAAAATTATGAAGGAAATAGATAGGAAAGAAGCAGGGAGATTGTTTCCACTGGCAGGTCAAACTAAGACTAAGGGGCATAACCTCAAAATAACAGGTGCCGATTTAGGACTGAGTTGAGGAAGAACCTCTTCACCCAAAGGGTTGAGAATCTGTGAAAGCAGTTGAGGCTATCTTGTCATATGTTTTTACAGCAAAGGTAGACAGATTTTTGAACAGTAAAGCAATAAAAGATTACAGTGAGCGGGCAGGTAAGTGAACAGAGTCAACAAAAAGATCAGCCATGATCTTATTGCATGGCGGAGCTGGCTCTTGGGGCCAGATGGTCTACCTCTAGTTCGTATGTTCTTATGACTATGGTATTCGAGCAAATCCATCTCTTTTCTCTGCTTCGAAAACTACACAAACCAAGCTTGGATCATCTGCTCTCCAAGGAATTCATGTGTGTTTAGAAGTGACCTATCAAATGATGAAACTCCTACAAATCACATCAAAAATACCTTGCACAATCCAATTTCAATGGTTATTTCAAATTAAAACAGGGCATTTGTGATTTCAAGCATGGAAGTAATAATCAGCATGGCTAGTATATTTTTAAACAGCCCTTCAATTAAGTGAAATAGCATATGCATCTAAAAGTAATAATACAACGACTTTTGCCAATTAATTTCTCTTGTGCATTGGAGTACTTTAACTTTGTTGCCTCAACCCAATGGGACAGTTATGCGAGAGAACAATGTGGCCGATTGTGAGGTAAAAGCAGGACGTTGAAAATGGTTTGCAAAGTGTTAAATGGATCTTTTTAAAAATTCATTTACAGTATATGGGCATCGCTGGTTAGGCCAGCATTTATTGCTCATCCCTTGTTGCCCTTCAGAAGGTGTTGGTGAGTTGCCTTCTTGAACAGCTGCAGTCCTTGAGGTGGAGGTACACCCGCTGTGCTGTGAAGGAGGGAGTACCAGGATTTTTTTCCCAGCAAAGTGAAGGAATTGTGATATATTTCCAAGTCAGGATGGTGAGTGACTTGGAAGGGAACTTCCAGGTAGTGGAGTTCCAGGTAGTGGAGTTCCCAGGTATCTGCTGCTCGTCCTTCTAGATGGCAGCGGTTGCGGGTTTGGAAGGTGCTGTCTAAGGAACCTTGGTGAGTTACTGTGGTGCATCTTGCAGATGGTATTTTTAAAACTATTTTAAAAACTTACCATGCAGGAACAGCGCGTGGGAGGAGCTGAATGGGACCGGTAAGTTTCCCTATTTTAAAAACTTACCTTGCAGGAGCGGTGCGTGGGTGGAGCTGAACAGGAGCGGTCGAATTGCGCTCTGGGAAGGTGAGTGAACTGATATATTTGGGCAGTGGCTAAACCCGAGACACTACACGTGTAGTGTCTCCCACCCGCCCTCCCCCTCTAACCAAAAAAAAAACACTGTGGTGATAAGGAGCAGCAGCCTTCAGATTTTCGGCGGGAGAAGTGGCGAGGGGTCGTTGGGAAGGTAAGTTTACCTCTTTAAAAGTTTAGAAACTTACCTTGAACAGTGACATCACAGCAAAGCAGTGACCTGATTGGCTGGTAAGGAAAGTGCACCAATTAGCAGCAACTGGGAGAAATTTAACTCTTCCTGTGTTGGTGAGTATTGTGATTAGTAAGTAAAATCTTTATTCCTTTCACTTATTAATTATTTGATAGTATATTTTGTAGTCAGTTAAGGTAAAGGGTAAAAATGGCATGAGATCCCAGACCCGTGTTATGCTCCTCGTGCTCAATGTGGGAGTTCAGGGACACGGCCAATGCCCTGGACTCCTTCACGTGCGGGAAGTGTCCAGCTGCAGCTCCTGTTAGACCGCATGACGGCTCTGGAGCTGCGGGTGGACTCACTTTGGAGCATCCGCGATGCTGAGGAGGTCGTGGATAGCACGTTCAGTGAGTTGGTCACACCACAGATTAGGATTGGTGAGGGAGACAGGGAATGGGTGACCAAAAGGCAGAAAAAGAGCAGGTTCTGGGGGTGGTGGGACCATTACAAATCGGATGGTCTACACCTGGGCAGGACTGGAACCAATGTCCTGGGGGTGCTTTTGCTAACACTGTTGGGGAGGTTTTAAACTAATGTGGCAGGGGGATGGTAACCAGATTAGGAAGTTAGAGGTCAGTAAAGAGGCAGCAACTAAAGTCAGTAAGGTACTAGATAATAAACTCAATGTGACTAAGGGGAAGAGTAGACAGGGAAGAGATGATGAACGCAAAGGGTCAGGTGGTCTGAGGTGCATTTATCTTAATGCGAGAAGTGTAGCAGATAAGGCAGATGAATTTAGGGCTTGGATTAGTACCTGGGAATATGATGTTATTGGTATGACTCAGACTTGGTTGAGGGAAGGGCAGGACTGGTAACTGAATATCCCAGGGTATAGATGCTTCAGGAGGGATAGAAAGGAAGGTAGACGGGGTGGAGGAGTTGCATTACTCATCAGAGATGATATCACAGTTGTGATTAAGGAGGACACTATGGAGGATTCGAGCACTGAGGCAATATGGGTGGAGCTAAGAAATAGGAAGGGTGCAGTAACATTGTTGGGACTTTACTACAGGACTCCCAAAAGTGAGCATGAAGTAGAGGTACAAATATGCAGACAGATTATAGAAAAATGTAAGAGCAATAGGGTGGTTGTGATGGGAGATTTTAACTTCCCCAACACTGAATGGGATTTGTGTAGTGTTGGAGGCGTAGATGGAGCAGAATTTGGAAGGCGCATCCAGGAGAGTTTTTTAGAGCAGTATGTAAATAGTCCAACTCGGGAAGGGGCCATACTGGACCTGGTATTGGGGAATGATCCCGGCCAGGTGGTTGAAGTTTCAGTCGGTAATTACTTTGGGAATAGCGATCACAGTTCCGTAAGTTTTAGAATACTCATGGACAAGGACGAGAGTGGTCCGAAAGGAAGAGTGCTAAATTGAGGAAAGGCAGAGTATAAAAAAAATTCGGCAGGAGCTAGGGAATGTGGATTGGGAGCAGCTGTTTAAGGGTAAATCCACATTTGAAATGTGGGAGGATTTTAAGGAAAGATTGATTAGAGTGCAGGACAGCCATGTCCCTGTGAAAATGAGAGATAGAAATGGCAAGATTAGGGAACCATGGATGACGGGTGAAATTGTGAGACTAGCTAAGATGAAAAAGGAAGCATACATAAGATTGAGGCAACTCAAAACTGATGTAGCTTTGGCGGAATATCGGGAAAGTAGGACGAAGCTCAAACGCGCAATAAAGCGGGCTAAAAGGGGTCATGAAATATCTTTGGCTAACAGGGTTAAGGAAAATCCCAAAGCCTTTTACTCGTATATAAGGAGCAAGAGGGTAACTAGAGAAAGAATTGGCCCACTCAAAGACAAAAGAGGGAATTTATGCTTGGAGTCAGAGGAAATGGGTGAGATTCTTAATGAGTACTTTGCATCGGTATTCACCAAGGAGAGGGACAGGATGGATGTTGAGGCTAGGGATGGATGTTTAAATACTCTAGGTCAAGTTGTCATACAGAAGGGGGAAGTTTTGGGTATTCTAAAAGACATTAAGGTGGACAAGTCCCCAGGACCGGATGGGATCTATCCCAGGTTACTGAGGGAAGTGAGGGTCGAAATAGCTGGGGCCTTAACAGATATCTTTGCAGCATCCTTGAGCACGGGCGAGGTCCTGGAGGACTGGAGAATTGCTAATGTTGTCCCTTTGTTTAAGAAGGGTAGCGGGGTTAATCCAGGGAATTATAGACCTGTTAGCTTGATGTCAGTGGTAGGCAAACTGTTGGAGAAGATACTGAGGAATAGGATCTATTCACATCTGGAAGAAAATAGACTTATCAGTGATAGGCAGCATGGTTTTGTGCAGGGAAGGTGATCTCTTACAAACCTAATAGAATTCTTTGAGGAAGTGACAAAGTTAATTGATGAGGGATGGGCTGTAGATGTCATATACATGGACTTCAGTAAGGCGTTTGATAAAGTTTCCCATGGCAGGTTGATGGAAAAAGTGAAGTCGTATGGGGTTCAGGGTGTACTAGCTAGATGGATAAAGAACTGGCTGGGCAACAGGAGACAGAGATTAATGGTGGAAGGGAGTGTCTCAAAATGGAGAAGGGTGACTAGTGGTGTTCCACAGGGATCCGTGCTCGGACCACTGTTGTTTGTGATCTACATAAATGACCTGGAGGAAGGTATAGGTGGTCTGATTAGCAAGTTTGCAGATGACACTAAGATTGGTGGAGTTGCAGATAGCAAGGCGGACTGTCAGAGAATACCGCAAAATATAGATAGATTGGAGAGTTGGGCAGAGAAATGGCTATTGGGGTTCAATCCAGGCAAATGAGAGGTGATACATTTTGGAAGATCAAATTCAAGAGCGGACTATATGGTCAATGGAGGAGTCCTGGGGAAAATTGATGTACAGAGAGATCTGGGAGTTCAGGTCCATTGTACCCTGAAGGTGGCAACGCAGGTGGATAGAGTGGTCAAGAAGGCATACAGCATGCTTGCCTTCATCGGAAGGGGTATTGAGTACAAGAGTCGGCAGGTCATGTTACAGTTGTATAGGACTTTGGTTAGGCCACATTTGGAATACTTCTTGCAGTTCTGGTCGCCACATTACCAGAAGGACATGGATGCTTTAGAGAGGGTGCAGAGGAGGTTCACCAGGATGTTGCCTGGTATGGAGGGTGCTAGCTATGAAGAAAGGTTGAGTAGATTAGGATTGTTTTTGTTGGAAAGACAGAGGTTGAGGGGGGACCTGATTGAGGTCTACAAAATTATGAGAGGTATGGACAGGGTGGATAGCAACAAGCTTTTTCCAGGATTGGGGGTGTCAATTACAAGGGATCACGATTTCAAGGTGAGAGGGGGAAAGTTTAAGGGAGATGTGCATGGAAAGTTTTTTACGCAGAAGGTGGTGGGTGCCTGGAACGCTTTGCCAGTGGAGGTGGTAGAGGCGGGCACAATAGCATCATTTAAGATGCATCTAGACAGATATATGAACGGGCGGGGAACAGAGGGAAGTAGACCTTGGAAAATAGGAGACAGGTTTAGATAAAGGATCTGGATCGGCGCAGGCTGGGAGGGCCGAAGGGCCTGTTCCTGTGCTGTAATTTTCTTTGTTCTTTGGTAAATAAGGCTATCACTGTTCGGCGGTGGTGGAAAGTTAGAATGTTTATGGAGGGAGGAGCAATCAAGCGGGCTGCTTTGTCTTGAAAGGCATCAAGTTTCTGGAGTGTTGTTGGAGCTGCACTCATCCAGGCAAGTGGAGAGTATTCCATTTCACTCCTGACTTGTGCCTTGTAAATGGTGGACAAGCTTTTGGGGCAGGAGATGAGTTACTCGTCGTATGATTCTTGGCATTTGACCTGCTCTGGTAGCCACAGTATTAATGTGGCTAATCCAGATCAGTTTCTGATCAATGGTAACGCTTCAGGATGTTGATTGTGGGAGATTCAGCGATGGTAATGCTATTGAATGTCAAGGAGCGATGGTTAGATCCTCTTGTGTAGAAAATGGTCAGTGCCTGGCACTTGTGTGACAAGAATGTAACTTGCCACTCGTTAGCCCAAGTCTGGCTAGTGTCCAGGTCTTGCTGCATTTACACATGGACTGTTTCATTATCTGAGTAGTTGCAAATGTTGCTGACCATTTGCGGAGTCATCCACAGACATCCCCACTTCTGTCCTTATGATGGAAGGCAGGTCATTGATGAAGCAGCTGAAGATGTTTGGGCCTAGGACACCATCCTGAGGAACTCCTGCAGTGATGCCCTGGAGTTGAGATGATTGTTCTCCAACCACTACAACCATCTTTCTTTGTGCCAGGTATGCCTCAAACTACAGAGAGTTTACCCCGATTCCTATTGACTTCATTTGAGGTCGGACTCCTTGATGCCATACTCGGTCAAATGCTGCCTTGATGTCAAGGGCAGTCATTCTCGCCTCACCTCTGGCATTCAGCTTTTATCCCCCCATGTTTGAACCAAGGCTGTAATGTGATCAGGAGCTGAGTCACCCTGGCAGAACCCAAACCAAGCGTTAGTGAGCAGGTTACTGCAGAGTAAGTGCCGCTTGATTGCACTGTTGATGACCCCTTCCATCACTTTGCTGATGATGGAGAATAGACCGATAGGGCGTAATTGGCTGGGTTGGATTTGTCCTGCTTGTGTACAGGACGCACCTGGGCAATTTCCCACATTGCCAGATAGATGCCAGTGTTGTAGCTGTACTGGAACAGCTTGGCTCAGGGTGTGTCACGTTCTGGAGCATAAGTTTTCAATACTATTGCCTGAATATTATCAGGACCCAGAGCATTTGCAGTATCATTTTTTAATAATTTATAGTGCAGGAGACCATTCGGCCCATCAAGTCTGCACCGGCCCTTGGAAAGAACACTCTACTTAAGCCCACACCTCCACCCTACCCCCCATAACCCAGCAACTCAACCTTTTGTGCCTTCTGTCATTTCTTGAAATCATGTGGAGTGAATTGTATTGGCTCAAGATTGACATCTGTGATGCTGGGGACCACCGGAGGAGACCGAGATGGATCATCCATTTGGCACTTATGGCTAAAGATTGTTGCGAAGGCCTCAGCCCTTGTCTTATGCACATTTGTGTTGGGCTCCTTCATCATTTGAGGATGGGGATATTTGTGGCGCCTCCCCCTGCAGTGAGTTGTTTAATAGTCCACCATCATTCATGGCTGGATGTGGCAGGACTACAGAGCTTAGATCAGATGTGTTGGTTGTGGAATCGCTTAGCTCTGTCAATTACTTGCTGCTGATATGGTTTGTCACCCAAGTAGTCCTGTGTTGTAGCGTTACCAGGTTGATACCTCATTTTTCCCCTCTTGTTGGTTCCTTCACCACCTGCTGCAATCCCAGTCTAGCAACTATGTCCTTTAGGACCCGGTCAGCTCGGTCTGTGGTGGTACTACCGAGCTACTCTTGGTGATGGACATTGAAGTCCACCACCCAGACCATATTCTGTGCTCTTGCCACCCTCAATCCTTCCTCCAAATGGTGTTCAACATTTGAGTACTGATTCATCAGTACGTGGCCGGTACGTGGTAATCAGCAGAGATTTCCTAGCCCATGTTTAACCTGAAGACATGAGACTTTATAGGATCCAGAGTTGATGTTGAGGACTCCCAGGGCAACTCCCTCCCTCCCATATACCACTGTGCCACCACCTCTGCTTGGGCTGTTCTGACAGTTAGAAAGGACATACCCAGGAATGGTGAAATTGCTGTCTGGGGTATTGTCTTTAAGTTATGCTCCTGTGAGTATGACTATGTCAGGCTGGTGCTGGACTAGTCTGTGAGACAGCTCTTCCAATGATTGCACAAGCCCCCAGATGGTAGTAAGGCGGACTTTGCAGGGTCGACAGGGCTGGGTTTGCCATCGTCATTTCCGGGTGCCTGGTTCGATGCCATGTAGTCCATCTGGTTTCTTTCTTTTTGTGTTTTTGTAGCGGTTGAACACAACTCAGTGGCTTGCTAAGCAATTTCACAGGGCACTTAAGAGTCCATTGCTGTGAGTTTGGAGTCACATATAGGTCAGACCAGATTCCCTTATCTAAAGGACATTAGTGAACCAGATGGGTTTTTATGACATTCAACAATGTTTCCATGATTGTTAGACTTTTAATTCCAGATTTTTAAAAATAAATTTTAAGAGTGCCCAATTATTTTTTTCCAATTAGGGGGCAATTTAGTGTGGCCAATCCACCTACCCTGCATATCTTTGGGATGTGAGGGTCAAACCCATGCAGACACGGGGAGAATGTGCAAACTCCACACAGACAGTCACTCGGGGGCCGGGATCGAACCCGGGTCCTCAGCGCCATAAGCAGCAGTGCTAATCACAGCACCACTGAGCCACCCTCACCTCCATATTAGTGCAGGCTTCAGAAAAGGCAGAGGAGTATTGCCTGAAACAATGTAACCCACTTTTCATATTCAAAAATGTCCCTAATACCAGTCAGGTGGCCCCTTTACCAAACTAGTTTGCCCCGAATTCAACTGGCATCAAAAATATACTGCACTCAGATCTTTAATGTGGAGCGAGGAGATGCAGCAGTGCTTCCTCTTGGATCCATGTTGCTTGGTGCTGCTGCTGGCCTCCCCTCGAAAAAAAGTCACCACCTCGTCACTGCTCATGAGAGCAACCTACATTAGCAGAAGTCTAAAATTCAAACGTTCTTCACCACGAGCCACATCGAGTCACAAAACTGGTGTCTGCAGCTCAATGTAAACAAACCCAATGTCAGATGGGCTTTGGGATTTGTTCCTGATGCGCCTACCACAAATCAATCTCTCATGTGTAAATGGGTAAGAGCTGAATCATGAGCCATTCTGTTTGCTTCAATCGTACATTCTAATTCAGCTTTGCAACATTGCCAAGCTAAATACCTGATCAGGGTTAAATTTCCAAATCAGCATTGCTAAAATTAGTTTTAAAGATCTCTAAAAAATGCATGAAGAATGTTCACTGTTTTAGGGAATGCCTATAATGAATCTTCCTTTTAGGTGGTTGTTCAGCTTAGATATATTTCAATAACGCAACTTTACAAATAAAGTAATAACTGGGTTAAATATCGTTGATAAGGATGAAACTGATGAAATTAGCATACAATTTACTGACAAAGCAATTCTAATATGCATTGCACACAAAAAAGATTCAATTTTGTACAATGGAAAGTAGAATAATCACTTGAGATTTCCAACAGAACATAGCAGGAGCTACTCTTAATTAGTCCACTCTCGATCCTCAGTGAAGTAATGGCAGGTGTTATCACAAGTACAATCAAGTGGCACTTACTCAACAATAACCTGCCCACCAATGTCAATTTTGATTCCGATCAACACCTAGCCATATAAATGTACATATGGCTACAATCTTTGTAGTTTCAATTTTATTTCAGTTAATTTGAACCAAGTAGACCTCGCGACAGAGATGAGGAATTAAAAATGCATATTTGCAAATGAGACTGCAATTGATTCAAAATTGTCCAAATCTTTTTTAAGAATCTGAATCATAGGGCAGCACGGTGCCACAGTGGTTAGCATTGCTGCCTGCGGCACTGAGGACCTGGGTTCGAATGCCAGTCCTGGGTCACTGTCCGTGAGGAGTTTGCACATTCTCACCGTGTCTGCGTGGGTTTCGCCCCCACAACCCAAAGATGTGCAGGTTAGGTGGATTGGCCACGTTAAATTGCCCCTTAATTGGAAAAAATAACTGGGTACTCTGAATTTATTTTTAAAAATAATCTTAATCATACATGCAATGTATACATCCATTTACTAAAACATTAACAAAATGGTGTTTGCAATTTACCATACATTTTCAAATAGATTTGGCAGAAGTAGATTTAACATTTCACGTCCAACATGACTCTGTTCTTTGAACCAAGTAGTTACATTGAACTCAAAATATTAACATCTTCTTTCTTCACAGATTCTGCCAGACCTGCTGAATTTTTCGTACACTTTTGTTTTTATTTCCGATCTCCAGCATTTGCGGTATTTTGCTTTAACTGGGTAGTAAAAATCAGATTACTTCAGGGACAGTTATACTTCATCAGACAGCTATGCATTTCCTCCATGTTCTCTCCATATTGTGAATCACTTCGGTGTAATTTTAAATCATAAAAAGGAGCTATAAAAAGTGAAAGTCCTTATTTCTTCCTTCACATTGTGTAACAATTCACCATCTCATAAACAGAGCAAAAATAACATTGAGTTCTCAATGCATGCCATAATTAACATGCACAGCAAGAGATGCATCACAAGTTGTGAATCTCCAGAGCTTGCTGGTCAATTTACAATGCTCCATTGTTCGCTTTGCACAAAGTGCATCTCATAGAGTCATAGATTTTTACAGCACGGAAACAGGCCCTTCGGCAGAGATTGTCCATGCCGCCCAGTTTCAATCACTAAGCTCGTCCCACTTGCCCACATTTGGCCCATATCCTTCTATACACACCTTGCCCATGTAACTGTAACTGCTTTTTAAAAGCCAAATTCGTACCTGCCTTTTCCACTGCCTCTGGCGGCCCGTTCCAGATGCTCACCACCCTCGGTGAAGAAATTTCCCCTCTGGTCTCTTTTGTATCTCGCCCCTCTCATCTTAAATCTATGCCCTCTAGTTCTAGACTCCTCTAACTTTGGGAAAAGATGTCGACTATCTACCTTATCTCTGCTCCTCATTATTTTATAGACTTACCCTTGAAACTTGCAATAAATGTTAAGTCTTCCAATTACGAGCACGTTTAGCTTTTTAACATGATAATTGTCAAAGCAATTCCAGTGAGTCCTTTCAGCTCAGTAAGGCAACAATATAAACCATCGAGTCTCATTGCTGCAGGTAGCAAATTCTTCCGAGAGACTGAAAACACTTTAAAAGTTTCATGATTTTTTTGTAGAGTAATCGAGCCAGAGTTTTACAGCACAGAAAGAGGCCCTTCAGCCCTTTGTGTCTGCGCCGGCAATCAAGCCACCTCTTTTATCTAATCCCATTTTTCAGCACCTGGTTCACAGCTTCTCTCTTTAATTCTCACCGCCGAGATAGGTCACATTCCAGCAAGATTCTGACCACAATGTCACATGCAGTACTAAAACACCGCTGAAGGAAAAGACTGAGAATTTATTACGTTTGGACGGAATATTTATTTTTACCAGCACTAATACAAATGCAGCTCTTGTTGCAACCCAGTTTGTCACTGACTAACACAACTCATGGTAGAACATAAAACATACAAACGTACAAAATAAAGCACACGCCAGATATATGCTGACCCAAATGTTAAATTCTTGACAAAGACGCAGATAGAAATCTTGGATATGTCCTGTGGGTACCTTTGGATAACCATGACGCACGAATAGTTCCAAAATTATGACCACAAAATGGAATTTTAAAATTCTGAGCATATGAACAGCGATGAAGGTGAAAACAGGTGAGAAACGCAGAGACTTCGACCCATTACATTTTCTTCTCAAATAAATATACACAAACAACTCTAAATATTTGAAGGAAACAGGAAAACCCATGGGGGTGGGGTCGGGAGGGAACAAACATCAGGAAGACAAAACAAGGAGTCTGTAAAGCAAAGTAACATAAAGCTGCATGACAGACGAAGCAATGTAGAATGACACCTTCCAATGGAAAATCTTGCTCATGCACTATTAGCTGAGGTTTTCAAACATAACGCCTGGCCAATGAAAAACGCACACACATTTGGTATATGGAACTGCAGCAATTTGTGCTACAATATTCTTAATAGTCATGCTACAATATTCTTAATAGTGATATCAATTCTGAACTGATTAGTTTTAATATGCTGTCCATAAGATAGGTCTGCATCAGCACAATCTTAATCATGAATTACATCTCCATTGAGAATGCTCCTGGATGGCTTGCTTGCAGTGTATTTTTATGGGAAAGAAGGCAGGTCATGTATTGGAGAGACAATATGATGAAGAAAAATAAGACATCATCAAACTGCCACTGAAATGTAGGTTAAAGCACTGTAAGACAATTACATGATGCATTATGTGCACTACCATGATACTCCATTTGATCTTCTACGGGTGAATCTAGCTCTACTTCAATGTCTTCTGCCATGGATTGTCATCGTGTCTTACTATGATTTTCAAATGGATTGTTACAATGTCCATGAAGACACAAAAAAAATTGAGCTTCATACCATGCAATTTGAAGTTTTAAGACTTCTACTGTAATCTCTCTTCTGCTAGGAAGTCCCTTGGGATTGAGGATGACTTGCTTTCATCCTGAAAATTAATTCTCAGGTGATGGAAGAGTCCAATGCATGAACTACAGTTCCTGTCACAGGTGGGGCAGATGGCGGTTGGAGGGGTGGATGGGTGGGGTACCCTGGTTGCCAAGTGCTCCTTTGTTGTCACGCTGGACTTCGGCTCACTCTCAGTGATGAAATCCAAGGTGTTCAGCTCCTTCCCGGCTGCTTTTCCCTCACTTCAGGCAATCTTGGTCTAGGAATTCCCAGGTGTTGGCGGGGACTTTTTTCCCCCAAACAGGCTTTGACGGTATCCTTCAAGTGTCCTGGATATCTCACTGCCCCCAGAACTTGAATTAGAATAAATACACATCTAAGGATCAGAAATGAATACACATTGTGTTTTAATCAGAGTGGAATAGAATCAGTAGAGCAGGCATGCCTTTCCAGCAGACATGTCTTTTTAGCAGTCACGAGGCACCTGAAAAAACATTATCTCACCCTTCGACCAATTAAGTCACCTCGGACAAAGAAAAGGGCCGAAGTGGAAGATCCTTGAATTTGACAGAGCATCAATCCTTTCTAATTCCCTCACTGCAGTTATACCTACAAGCCGGACAGGGCAGCTGTATCAGAGATAACAAATATAATCAACCAAGCGACTTTCTGTCTAACAATATAACGTTTGACACATGAGAGTGCCACTTGTGATCGTGGTTATCATACCAACTATATATTCAAAATCTTTGTGCACAAGAAATAAACAAAACAGAGAGTCATTCTCATAATAGCTTTCTGTCTGACTATATATTTTAAAATATCTGACACTCAAACTAATATTAAAAACATGAATCACATTGTTGATAAACCACAAACATGACTTTTAAAAAAATAAATTTAGAGTACCCAATCCTTTTTTGTCCAATTAAGGGGCAATTTAGCATGGCCAATCTACCCACTCTGCCCATCTTTGAATTTGTGGGAGCGAGGCCCATGCAGACACAGAGAGAATGTGCAAACTCCACACCTGGGCCAGCATCGACCCCAGGTCCTCAGCGCCGTGAAGCATCAGTGCTAACTACTGCACCACCCTGCCGTACCAAACATATCTGAATAGGAAAGATTGGTATAAAGGATTCACAGGACCAGCACTCATTCATCCACAGCCTGTTTCCTCACACAAAGACCCTCGTGGCTTTGTGAGTATGTTCCTATTAAACATCTTAGAAATGTTTGCTTGGGTTTCACCCCTATAATCCAAAGATGTGCAGGCTAGGTGGATTGGCCATGCTAAATTGCCCCTTAATTGGAAAAAATGAATTGGGTACTCTAAATTTATTTTTTAAATGTATTGCTTTTTAGGTATGAGATACTTTAGGATTTTGCACATTTAAATATATCCTCCTCTTAAAGAAGTTAAACTGTTCGCAGATAACAAAGGACTATTAATGGATTCCTATTTTTAAACTCTGCAGTTTTGTGTTCTACAATCAAGAAAGTTTTGTAATAAAAATACCACCAAAAAAATAAACTTTGCAGCTTTACTTTGAAGAAGTTTTAAATCCTAGATACCAATTTGGGAAGTTTTAAATGATACAGGATCCACAACTAAAAGAGAGTTTAGTTATGAGTGACGTATCCAAAAATCTCCCATTAGAATGTAACTGAAAGCCTGTTTGACTGTTGCAGGCACGGAAAAGTAATCTTCCTCTGGTCAGAGGTGTTCAATGCCTTGCAGAAAAATAGATTTCCCTCCTTTGGTGGCTTAGCCAGAAATAGGCTGGTAAGGTTAATCCATAAGAGACAATATTCCTGTATCTCCTGGTGCACACATGTCATGTCATTGCTCATGGTCGAGCGATTGTTTCAGGAGTCTTGCAGCAGACATGCGGACAAGGTGGCCCAGTGGAACGGATCGAACATGGTCAATACTGTAGATGTTGGCCTGTGTGAGAACATGTGCATTGGTGTGCCTATTCTGCAAATGGATCTTGCGGATACAGCGTTGTGTTACTTCACCAGGGTTTTGAGGTGCCTGGTATGCATAGTCCATGTTTCTAAGACATATAGGAGGGTGGGTATCACTATTGCTCTCTCAGCCATGATTTCCTGATATTCAAACATTCTCTTCCTCAGGCGACGGAAGACTATATTGGTGCACTGTTGAACCTCGTCATCAATGACTGACCTTGATAGCAAGCTCCCACGGTATGGAATGCACCCAAGGTCTATAATGATGACCTGAGGGCAGGGACAAGTTGGTAGAGGATCCTTGTCTCATGAATGTTCAGTGTAAGGGCGGCACAGTGGTTAGCACTGCTGCCTCACGGAGCTGAGAGCCTGGGTTCAATCCCAGCCCCGTGTCACCGTCCGTGTGGAGTTTTTTTCAATAATCTTTATTGTCACAAGTAGGCTTACATTAACACTGCAATGAAGTTACTGTGAAAAGCCCCTAGTTGCCACATTCCGACACCTGTTCGGGTACACAGAGGGAGAATTCACAATGTCCATATTACCTAACAGCACATCTTTCGGGACTTGTGGGAGGAACCCGTGCCCTCCGGATGAAACCCAAGCAGACACCGGGAGATAGAGCAGACGCCACACAGACAGTGACCTAAGCCAGGAATCAAAACTGGGACCCTGACACTGTGAAGCAATGGTGCTAATCTCTTCTCGAGGTAGGCTCGGGTCTCGAACTGTAATTGATCAGCATAGCTGTCCATCATTTGGACTTCTGATCCCTTAAGACAATGGCTTATTTAGTTCTACTGCAGCACACAATAATTGTATCACAGCGTTTTAAAAGTCTGTATTTAACAGTTAATAGTATGGTTATAATGATAAACATTTGTGCTTCCAGTTTCATTTCCAGCCTAACATCTCTATTAATAAATTATTTATTCCTTAATTGTCTCACAATTAAGGCTGTCAATTTAACTAATCTGGCTGGCTTCTAATAATACTAGTACTGTTATTAAAATGGTTTCCATTAATTTTAGCAGCAAATGCTTATGAATATATTAATCCAAACTCCAGAATGATAGTCAAATCTAGTGATTTTCAAACTACCTCTAATAATGCCAGAAAATCAATATTTAAATGCAGCCGGAAGCGATGAGGTGAGGGGGTGAGACCGAGGAAACAATGAGGTGAGGAGTGAAAGAGACTTTTCCAAATATCCTGATATGATGCATTTGATTTGGCAACGTTATGTTCTGCCTTTAGATTTCCATGAATTCAATTTCTTTTCTCCTCTAATATGATTGAAGGGAAGTTGGGTATGCCTGCAGATTAAATTACAAAGCCATACCAAATTGTACATTTTCACTTGCACGTTTTCACATACTGCACATTTACATAGGAGTTATCTTTTACATTATCTTTTAGGAGCTCAATCAGCTTTTTTGAAGACATTGGTCAGCTTTTGCAATTTTCACAACTTCACAGGCATAGAACTCAAAGTTAATTCTCACCAAAAACATGTCAAAAATCTAATCTATTTCAAGAAATGTGATTGTGTTCTTGTCAAACATTCTTCTATCATCTAACACCATCAGATAAGATAATTTCGCAATCACCTTTTCCTTGTTTATTGATTATTTATGCAAAACGTTTATTCAGTTTGCCTACACAATAGTCACTACATGGAGTAATTTGTGATGTGTGTAGTGTTAAAGCACTACCCAAATGAAATTTAGAAAGGTAATCACTTTTGTGTTTAGCAAAAATTCTGTTCACGACATGTGCTGCCTCACTAGCTCCACAATCAAGACGAGTGCAGGTACATAGTTGTTCTCTGATCCATTACCTGTGGGTTCCAGTGAAGCAGAATAATTCCAGATAATCAAACAGAAAGCAACCAGAAACTCAGCAAAAGACAGTGCAATGTATACTTTAAAAACAAATTAATCTATTCAGCAAGTAAATACACTCAATGTATTTACAAAGCGAGCACTTTTAGCCATGTGTTTCCCAGCACACACATTGCCGAGAAACACACGGCTATTCAACACGACATGCGTTATATAGGGGCCTAAACGGGGAACGGGCGGCCAAGGGCTGACATCACCCCGGTTTGTACATTGGGGAACCCTGTTCGCCCGAGCTCCCCAGTACAGTGATCTCGGAGGCCCCAAAGCGATCCCTGACCCTCCCCGCACCCGAACACACTTTGGGAGGGTGCCCGCACACCACCAACACTCATGCAGGGCAACTCCAGACTCATTGCGCATAACTTGGCACCTTGGCATTACCAACCTGTCACCCTGGCAGTGCCCATACCAGCTGGCACTGCTGCCTGAGCACCTTGGCAGTGCCAGGCTGGCTCAGTGGCACTGTCGGGGCACCAGTCTGGCACTGGCAGGGTACCCAAGTGGCACCAGCAGTGAAAGGGCCGCACCCTGCCCAAAGGGCAGGCAGCTGGGGCCTCCGATTCACTGGGAGAACCCCAAACGTACCATTCCACCTGGTCCCCGTTTGTGGGAACCTGGACTAAACGGCGCTCGCTTGAAGTCACTGAGGCGAAGGGGATGAAGCCCAAAGCCTCAGGTACGTTGGGAATCTGCTGTCTCCTTCTAATATGCAGATTTGCCAAAAAAGTGATCCTGCCCATAATGGGCAGTACTTGCATTGCAGCATCTCGGGTGATCATGTGGATTTCACGAGGCTTTATGAGCCAGGTAGATTCCAGGAGCGGGGTCTCCCGGCTTTCACCAGCCACGGTGCACCATGGTGAGCTGCTTTTCCGGTCAGCATGGGCATTGGATCACGCCCAACACATCATTGAGCAATAATACAAGCAACTCCTAGGTTTCATTTGTTCTTTAGAGTTGGGTTACATGTGAGCCAAGGTGCCACAATTAGCCTCTGCATCCTAAAGGTGTGTAACATAAAAGGGGGGGGTGGGGGAGGTGAAGGGAGGAAGAGATTACAGTACAATATTGGCCAGTACTTCGGCTTACGATAACAAATGGCAGTCCCACTTCTTCAGTGCCAGAAAAAATGAATGCTAGATGTGACTCGAGTAGCCACCATAATCATGCTGCTCCCCACAACCAAAAGGCTTGAGAAACAAACAGTCTTATTAATCACTTCAGTTATTTTTATCAAAGCGCGGCAGCACAGACCAACAAAGTCTGAAGCAAATACTACCTGTATTAACAAAATTAACTACATACAAATATATTACATATTAGCTTGATTAAATCTCAACTGTAAACAATTCCCAAAATGAAACATTTTACATCTAGCTTTTCTGCACTGACTTACAATTGCTTACATTTTTTATTAATGCAATGGGCATTTTTTCCCTTGTTTTTTTTCCCCCCAAAAATGTACTTTATTCATAAAATCTCTAATAAACATAACAGAACATTTCGAATTGTTGTGACTGTACATTTCCATCAAAGTTACTTGGCTTTCTTACATTCAAATTGGATGACATTCCGCACGTTTCCCTGTTTACAATTCTTTCGTAAGTATTTACATCGTCATGTTTCTTTCAATACTTTTGTACATTGGACTGTTAATGACCCAGACCGAGGGGCTTTACACTGTTGCCAGCCCATCGGTGTACATTTGCTGGTAAGGCCTTACACAGTGGCCTTCCCCCTTTGTGCCTTGGTTGTCTCCACAGCCCCAACTCTGAACAAACACAGGCAAACTAAGATCCGGTCATAACAGGTTTGTTCCTAAAGCTTCTGCTCACAAAACAACTTTTGCACTGCAGCTAGCAAAATGTGAAATTAAACTGACATGGCAAAATACAGCTTTCTAGGGTACTTGAGGCGTTCAATGTCCAATGACCATAATTAAAATTGACAAGTATTATAGAATCCAGATGAATTAGTGAGATCATAATTTTATTCAAAATGCGACATGCAAATCTATATAATTGAAGGAATTGCATCCAGGAGGGGCTGGTTTAGCACAGGGCTGGCTTTGAAAGCAGACCAAGGCAGGCCAGCAGCACGGTTCAATTCCTGTACCGGCCTTCCCGAACAGGCGCCGGAATGTGGCGACTGGGGGCTTTTCACAGCAACTTCATTTGAAGCCGACTTGTGACAATAAACAATTTTTATTTCAGTATTCATTGTTGCAATGTGATGAATGTAGGAATTTGTAATATTGTACTACGTGTCTGTTGTAGTAATGTTGTTAAAAAAGGTATCCAGATTATTTTTCTGTGATTAAGGGGTGAACAGCTAGACAGGCTGTGAGGTCACTCATGAGGGAGGCCGGGTCTGTTTTTAGTTTCATTTTTAAACTTTGCCTCCTGGTTTCCAAGGAAAGGAGGTGAGTTTGTCAGGTTGACTTATGAAAGCTTCTTTCTCAAGGACTCTGTGCAGAAATCTGTAAGCCACTGAGTGTTAACTACTTTAATAAGTGGCATTTTACCCATGTGTGTGAATTTTGCTGAATGGAAAGTTTAGAAATAGATCGGAAAGTGAGCTCAAAGACCTTTATTTATTTTTAAAGAACTGTTTAACTGTTAATTGAAAAGCGTTTTTTCTTGGATGTTAATGGGGGTAAATTCTGTGTAAATAATTTTTTTTTTTTTTTATAATTTTAGAGTACCCAATTAATTTTTCCAATTAAGGGGCAATTTAGCATGGCCAATCCACCTACCCTGCACATCTTTGGGTTGTGGGGGCGAAACCCATGCAGACACGGGGAGAATGTGCAAACTCCACACGGACAGTGACCCAGGGCCGGGATCAAACCTGGAACCTCAGCGCCGTGAGGCTGCAGGGCTAACCCACTGCGCCACCGTGCTGCCCCCTGTGTAAATAATAAAGTTTGTTGCAATGTAAAACATCCCTGGGTGTCAGTGGAATGATTCCTGGAGCCAAGTATCCTTTCCTCACCATTTACAAATTGAAATATTGTTGAGGTCTCGTCAAGTTCCCTCATTTAAATTGTGGTCTGGTCACCGTAAACAATGTACCATTCAAAGACATCACAGCTAAAACACACATTATGCCATTTTAGAATATCATGCCTCAAAAATTCAGCCACCAATGTAGCCAAACCTAAGCGATGGTTTAAAATAAGCACTTGTATCTAATTGATTAAAAATTAACAAATCCACAGCAATTCAATTAAGTACTAATCAAGAAAGAATAAGCAACAGAATAAGGGAAACCATAACTCTTTTTTTCCCAGTTACCAGTCCCAAGTTGATAAGTATCAAAAAAATCAAGCAATCCAATTAGCCAACTAATTTTGTGATTTTGGTTTGAGCCTCCAGCTTAATATTTCAGCAAGCTGAAAATATACCCAAGAAAGGTTTCCAACATAAGAAACTCGTAAAACATTAAACAATTCAGGAAAAATTGCTCATTATAAGCTTGTAATTTCCTAAAGGTATATTCCTGGAAAATGTTCTCTTGCCATCCTGTGACAGTAGCTGGGGACAAAATCTGGACTGTTTGCGGTCCTCCATGACTCATTGTCAGCTGGTTAACAACAATTTTCAATTACATTTACATTGTAAACAGCTTGTGCAAGAAGAAATAAAATGATGAAATGGACGTAGAGCCAAAAAGGTGATTAAAACCTTGGAAATTTATAGCACACGAGTCAACCAAATGACTTAGCATTCCTGCCAATTCTTTGTTACTGCAAAATAAAACAAATTCCACTGCCCTACATGCTCTCGTGGCCTGCATCTTCCATTGCTACAAGCATTTAATACATTTTCCATCATGGTCTCTACCCCAGCCACTTCTGTAGCAAAGGATTATGTACTCCAACAATTTTCTGTTCACGGAAATTTTCTATTTCCTCACCCACTTAGCAGGGATTTTAATTTAATGACTCATCACTGATCCCCAACCAAGAGATCATCTTTCCCTATTCAACATCAATACCTTCCTAATTTTAAGAACCTAATTTTATTAATCTCTGCTCTTGTAGACAAATCGCAATGTCTCAAATCTCTCTTGACATCAATAGTCACTGGCATCAACCTGGTGACGCTTCGTCCTAAACTCTGCATTGCTTTATGGCAGGGTTTTTCAACGTGTGGGTCTCGACCAGCAGGTGGATTGCAGGCAGGTGCCATGTAACACAGTGGTTAGCACTGTTGCTTCACAACGCCAGGGTCCCAGGTTTGGTTCCTGGCTTGGGTCACTGTCTGTGTGGAGTCTGCACGTTCTTCCTGTGTCTGTATGGGTTTCCTTCGGGTGCTCCGGTTTCCTCCCACAAATCCCGAAAGGTGTGCTGTTCGATAATTTGGACACACCCGAACAGAATGTGGCGACTCGGGGCTTTTCACAGTAACGTCATTGCAGTGTTAACATAAGCCTACTTGTGACAATTAAGATTATTATAGGAGTCGCAAAGCTCATGGCCAGTAACAATTCTGTAACTCGGAGGGAGAAGCCACTCCCCTGTAAAAACAAGAATTTAACAAGCCATTAACTCAACATGAAGCCCACAGGTAACACCATTGAAGTGTGCAAGTGTGCTGTGGCCCTTGACACTCCCAGGCACGTGCGCTTGAATCAATCCACCCAACAAGCCCTACCGGTTTCTCTCAGTGACTGCCCATCTCCTGCTGTAGCTGCCGCTTCAATGCTGCATTCAAAATCCATTCCCTTCGCAACAGTCCCCTTCCCCTTCCTCAGTTAGCATAGCAACAAACCCCAGGTGTTAGCATTTTTGCTTTAAACCCAAAGGAATCTCTTTTTTTTTAAATAAATTTAATCCACTTAACCTGCACATCTTTGGGTTGTGGGGGTGAAACCCACGCAAACGCATGCGGACAGTGACCCAGGGCCGGGATTCGAACCCAGGTCCTCAGTGCCGCAGTCGCAGTGCTAACCACTGTGCCACATGCCACCCCTCCAAAGGAACCTCTGATTGAAAGCCAGGTAAAAAGATTTTTCACTTCCATATCCTTGCAACTGTGCCGAATTCTGGGACTGAACATCCAACTCAACGGGCAGTCTATGGACCCACTTGATTTTTCACTCAATCACTGGTCACGGGTTTGCCTGACAGTGAGCAATCTATTTCAGTTATGGCAGGGGTTTTTTTCAAACATGCTTCACTTGGAATAAACCAACATTTACACAACATGTTTCCTTTTCGGTGCTTTGAATGAGTTTTGTTCTATACAATCGGAAAGTCTTTTGAAAAACAATTCCGAGTGGGCCATGTGCACTGGTCATGCCGTGAGGGAACGGTGCAAACTCTGTGCACAAGTTCCCTGCATATTGATGATGGGAAATCATGCAGCTGGATGCGTGTATTGGACAGAATGTTTTCAACAAGGGGCATAGAGCTGTTGTTCAGCTGTTTCGCGAAATTCAGAACATTATAAATCTTCGACTGGTTTGGAGAAAGGAATATTGGTGTAGCTCTGTTATGGGGACAGGAAAAATGGTGCAGCTCGTTGGTAACGTGAATTTTTGATTTTCAAAAGGTGAATTTCTCTGTGTTCCAGATTGAGCACTTCTCCCTCTTCCTTCCCCCCCCCCCCCCCCCCCCCCCCCCGCCAAAATCAGGGTTGATGGAATCGGCCAAAATTGTTGCTGTGGAGCTGGAGGCGTCGGGCAAGGCAGCCAAATCCTCAATGAAGAAAATACCCATCTAGAAGCTGCAGCTGCTCCTCTGCTTCCTGGAGTCTTTGTTAGTTTTATTCCTGGATTTTACAGGAAACGATGCAAGCACTCAGAGCCCAAGACAGAGAGCACCTGGTGAAAATCAGCCATTCGTTGAACATACACAAAATGTCCTTCCCCCAAGGATTAATGATTTAGAACATAGAACAGTACAGCACAGAACAGGCCCTTCGGCCCTCGATGTTGTGCCGAGCAATGATCACCCTACTCAAACCCACGTATCCACCCAAACCCGTAACCCAACAACCCCCCCCCCCCCCCCAACCTTACTTTTTAGGACACTACGGGCAATTTAGCATGGCCAATCCACCTAACCCGCACATCTTTGGACTGTGGGAGGAAACCGGAGCACCCGGCGGAAACCCACGGGGAGGTCGTGCAGACTCCGCACAAACAGTGACCCAGCCGGGAACCGAACCTGGGATCCTGGAGCTGTGAAGCATTTATGCCAACCACCATGCTACCGTGCTGCCCCTTATCAAGCAGAATACCTCCAGTAACTCGCAAGTGTAACTATTCTTCATGCGACCCTGGACAGTGAACTTTTATAGATTGGAGGACATCATAGAGATGTCTGATCCAGTCCTCACTCAATGCTGACACAAATTCAATGCACCAGGGGCTACTGGATAGTGATTAAGAATGGGAAAAATAAATGACTTTCTTTCCCTCCCTTGCCTGATGCAAATGACGTTCAGTGTCCCAAACACTGCCTTGACGCAGGATAGACTGGGTCAGCGAACATGGCATGGGTCCAGTGGGTCCTGGGGAAAAAACGTTTGAAAAACACTGCTTTATGGTGTTCTCAATATAGGGCTCTCAAACTCCACAGTACTCTAGCTATGACTAAACCCCTTTATTGATACAACATAGAACATAGAACAGTACAGCACAGAACAGGCCCTTCAGCCCTCGATGTTGTGCCGAGCATTGTCCGAAACCTAGATCAAGCTATCCCACTCCCTGTCATTCTGGTGTGCTCCCATGTGCCTATACAATAACCGCTTGAAAGTTCCTAAAGTGTCCGACTCCATTATCACAGCAGGCAGTCCATTCCACACCCTAACCACTCTCTGAGTAAAGAATCTACTGATGTGTTGGGTAAGCTGGGTCTATATGGACTGCGTTTGATGCAGTGTTGAGAGAGACAGGCTTCCAACACTTGATGAGATGCAACACGATTTTATTTAACATCTAACTATATTACATGCTTAACTGTGGGTTGACACTATGCTGACTTGACTGCAGACCTGAGGCTAACCTGACCAGACTAACTAACTACCACATGGTGTTTGCATTGGCTAATGCTCACGAGCTCTGACTGTCTCAGAGGCTGGATCCCGAGAGAGCGGGAAAACTGGTGCCCTCTGGCTTTATAGTGGTCGTGTCCTGTCTGGTGATTGGCTGCTGTGTTCTGTGTGCTCACTGGTCATCCTGTGTGTCAATCACTGCCTTCCTGCACTCCATCATATACATGGATGTATGTTATGACACCTACCTCAGACATTCCTCCTATATCTCCCACCCTGAATCTTATAGTTATGCCCCCTTGAAACAGCTACATCCACCCGACGAAATAGTCTCCATCTATCCCCTTCATCATCTTATAAACCTCTATTAAGTCGCCTCTCATCTTCCTCCGCTCCAAAGAGAAAAGCCCTCGCTCCCTCAACCTTTCCTCATAAGACCTATCCTGCAAACCAGGCAGCATCCTGGTAAATCTCCTTTGCACCCTTTCCAATGCTTCCACATCCTTCCTATAGTGAGGTGACCAGAACGGCACACAATACTCCAAATGTGGTCTCACCAGGGTCATGTATAGTTGCAGCATAACCCTCTTAAACTCAAGCCCCCTGTTAATAAACGCTAACACACTATAAGCCTTCTTCACGGCTCTATACACCCGAGTGGCAACCTTCAGAGGATCTCTCTGTTCCTCCACATTCCTCAGAACCCTGCCGTTGACCCTGTAATCCACATTCAAATTTTTTCTACCAAAATGAATCACCTCGCACTTATCAGGATTAAATACCATCTGCCATTTTTCAGCCCAGCTCTGCATCCTATCAATGTCTCTTTGCAGCCTACAACAGCCCTCCACCTCATCCATTACTCCACCAATCTTGGTGTCATCAGCAAATTTACTGACCCACCCTTCAGCCCCCTCCTCCAAGTCATTGATAAAAATCACAAATAGCAGAAGTCGATCATTACCTTGTTATTTTGTGCTAAATTGCTACTAAATCTAAATTTCTACATACAAAACCAAAAATGTTTTTGGCCCATGGCTTTGCCTATCCGCCTGAAACTTTCAGGGAATAGGTATGTGAACCAATAGGTTTCTGTTGTCTGCATGTTTCAATGTCTATTAAGGGTATACTTCTTTACACAATGCCATCTTACATATGCTATCTAGTTGTCTATTTTGCTAACCATAACCATATTTTCCAAAAGACTTTTACAGCCCATTTTGCTGTTTGCTGGTATCACAAAAAATGAGTTGGCAAATATAATGTCCTCTATATCCAAGCCCAAAGGCCCCACATCAAGTACAAACGTGTATCCTGCAGAACTTCAACAGCTTCCACAATCCAATTAGCAACCATTTAATTGAAATCTCAATTTTCATCTGCCAAATAGCCTTTTGTCCATGCAGCTGCATTTCCTTCTTGTACTTTGCATCTGAATTTTACCAACTAGCCTTTTGAATGCCTTATGAAATTCCACATGTAGTACATAAGTAAAGTCGCCACAGCCCCAGATGAGCATAGGCTGCCTTCCCCTTTAAGGGGAAGAGCTGGCAGGTGGTGATTTAATCTGAGGACCACCGCACTTCAGACGAGGGGCAATGCTGAGAAGGCAGGGTATTCATTAATTCTTCAGCCGGCATAGGAATTGAACCTGTACTTTTGGCTTTACTCTGCATCACAAACCAGTATTCCAGCCACAATACAGAGACATATTCGCTCTACCTATCCAGAAATAACATTACAACAATTCCTATTCACTTGAAATCACAAAGAACAAGAACAAAGAAAGTACAGCACAGGAACAGGCCCTTCGGCCCTCCAAGCCTGCGCCGACCATGCTGCCCGTCTAAACTAAAATCTTCTCCTTCCGGGGTCCATATCCCTCTACTCCCATCCTATTCATGTATTTGTCAAGATGCCCCTTAAACGTCACTATCGTCCCTGCTTCCCCAACTTCTCCTGCAGCGAGTTCCAGGCACCCACTACCCTCGGTGTAAAAAACTTGCCTCGTACATCTCCTTTAAACCTCCCACGCACCTTAAATCTATGCCCCCAAGTAATTGACCCCTCTACCCTGGGAAAAAGCCTCTGACTATCCACTCTGTCTATGCCCCTCATAATTTTGTAGACCTCTATCAGGTCGCCCCCCCCAACCTCCGTCGTTCCAGTGAGAACAAACCAAATTCATTCAACCTCTCCTCGTTGCTAATGCCCTCATACCAGGCAACATCTTGGTAAATCTCTTCTGCACCCTCTCCAAATCCTCCACATCCTTCTGGTAGTGCGGCGACCAGAATTGAACACTACACTCCAAGTGTGGCCTAACTAAGTTTCTATACAGCTGCAACATGACTTGCCAATTTTTATACTCAATGCCCCAGCCAATGAAGGAAAGCATGTCGTATGCCTTCTTGACTACCTTCTCCACCAGTGTTGCCACTTTCAGTGACCTGTGGACCTCTACACCTGGATCTCTCTGACTGTCAATACTCTTGAGGGTTCTACCATTCACTGTATATTCATTACCTGTACTTTTTTAAAATAAATTTAGTGTACCCAATTAATTTTTTACAATTAAGGGGCAATTTAGCGTGGCCAATCCACCTAGTCTGCACATCTTTGGGTTGTGGGAGCGAAACCCACGCACACACGGGTAGAATGTGCAACTCCACACGGACAGTGACCCAGAGCCGGGATCAAACCTGGGACCTCGGTGCCGTGAGGCTGCAGGGCTAACCCACAGCGCTACCGTGCTGCCCTTTCCCTACCTGTATTAGACCTTCCAAAATGCATATCACCATTTGTCCAGATTAAACTCCATCTGCCATCTCTCCGCCCAAGTCTCCAGATGATCTAAATCCTGCTGTATTCTCTGACAGTCCTCATCGCTATCTGCAATTCCATCAACCTTTGTGTCGTCCACAGTTACATTTTCCTCCAAATCATTTATATGTACCACAAACACCGTAGGTCCCAGCACTGATCCCTGCGGAACACCACTAGTCACAGCCCTCCAATTAGAAAAGCACCCTTCCATTGCTACTCTCTGCCTTCTATGACCTAGCTGTTCTGTATCCATCTTGCCAGCTCACCCCTGATCCTGTGTGACTTCACCTTTTGTACCAGTTTACCATGAGGGACCTTGTCAAAGGCCGTGCTGAAGTCCATATAGACAACACCCGCTGCCCTACCTGCATCAATCATCTTTGTGACCTCCTTGAAAAACTCTATCAAGTTAGTGAGATATGACCTCCCCTTCACAAAACCGTGCTGCCTCTCACTAATACATCCACTTGCTTCCAAATGGGAGTAGATCCTGTCTCGAGGAATTCTCTCCAGTAATTTCCCTAGCACTGACGCAAGGCTCACCGGCCTGTAGTTCCTTATCCCTATTTGTGCATGGAGCCACTGCAGGAGTTTCGCATTTAATCAAAGTTTTACAAACTAAAATATTTCAGGGTTTCTTTCTGCCAGTTATCCTAGCAAATGTTAGGGTCTGGTCCGGGATTATAATACAAGTAATAAAGGCTTGAAAGAAGTCATAGTGGCTTTCTGGAGACCTTCTGGGAATGTAGTTTCTACAACAGGATGCAGGAAACATCAAAGCAGATCATTATCAGCTCAAGGAACCAGATGAACAAGGTCTGGGCACAATCATCCAGGCAGAGGCAGGATGAGAGATAAACAAGTATGAAGAGTAACAGGCCATAAAACATTAACAATTACTATGGTTTGACCAAACATCAGCATTTGCTGGGATCTGTCTGAACTAATGGATCCTTTTTACTGGATCTGTGAAACACAAGCTCAGCAACCAGAGAGTCATAAAACTCACATCATCGAACCTTCAAGAAGCTGGAAGGAATCATAAAAAGCAGGGATTCAAAGCTTCATCACTGAAAAACCCAGGGACCATCGCAAAAGATTATGAGTCGGGGCTGTGACAGTGAACCACCCTTTGAGAAGGGTTTGGCCAGCTGTTCTGCTTCGGGCGCTGTTTCAGGAAAGAGATGTTCGGCTTTGAAGACCCTCATCTGTGGCAGTCTCTATTCACCTCAAAATTTTCAGGAACTTCATGCATGCAGCAACATTTTTGAAGGTCACATTCAAGTATCTAGTACTGGGCAAGCCCTGCGGATAGTAGGCATTCACCATCTCGAATCCACTGGAATCTGATTCTCTTAATGAAGACACGGTCAATGTGTGTACCTCCTTCGCTGTTTTTCACCGCCACCCGAATGGTGTTACATACCCAAAGGTTTGGAACTTGACTAGTTTCAGCCATCATCCCTTTTCATTCCCAATGTTCGGCACTGGAACCCCTTCAATGTGAACAAACAACCACTGAACGGATTTGAACACCAAAGGACAAAAGGCCAGGTAAGTATTAGTCAGACAGCAAAGTGCTTTAGGAAGGTTGAAAATCCAGTGGACCACAGAGAAAGGAGCCCCCATCCTGGGCTAGAGGTCGGGTTGCAACGGTACTCTTCCACATGAATTAAATAAGGTGACCAAAAGTAGAATAGTGCCATATATGTCCTATTTTTGTCATAGGAAGTCATGTTTCTTGTATTATATTAGGTGATTTGATGGAACCCATTTCATTGCACACTTCACCTTACAAGGTGAATAAAATTTGTCTTATAAAGTATGTATTCTGTCCATCTTCACAGAGACTGAAGAAGTACAGGAGCAAAATGCATGTGCATCCGGTCCACATCACAAGGGGATGCTATTGTTACACCCCAGGTTAAGCCATTATTGAAGTCGTACAAGTGCACTGTAAGTTAACGGTGAGCCATAAAACAAAAAACACAGACTGCTTCAGGAAGCAAATGATTCAGGCATCCCAGAGTGGCCCTATCTTCCCAGCCATTATTCTTTTACTTTCTTAAATGCCTATTAAAAAAACATTTAAAAACATTTGATCAGCTCGCTTTTTTCTCTGATTCAAGAAGCAGTGTTAAATGTATTCTAAAAGGTATTCTCCATTTTGGGCATGTGCATCATTTCCATCCAAACTATCTTGGGATAATTAAATCACCCATTATTGCTGCAGTTCTTGCATAGCTCTCTGAACTGTCTCTGGATCGCTCCCAGTACCACAACTGATTCTCTTTAATATACAAGGAGAATTGCACTATTTTCCTTCCTATTCTCGAGTCCTATCTAAATCGATTCGGAACCATTTTAAAATTGATACAAATGTTTGCTAATACTGCTACCCACGTCCCCATATCCCCCTGAAAATGATATAGCAAAGAAATTTAAATTAGCAATCCTGCCTAATCCAAAGGCTCGATCATGTTCTTCCATAATTGGAATTCTAACTCTTCAATATTCTTTTCAATGCTTTGTGCATTCACATAGACCAGCTAATACCAACTCCAACTAGTTTGAATTATGGCTTTTAAAAAAAACTGATTTGATTCTTTGATGTGGCCTGCCCTGGCAAGAACAGTATTTTTACATTGAGCCCATGTCGTATATAGCACAATAGGCCACTCAACCCAATTGTCTAAGGCAAGCTCTAGAATTAAATCTAGAATTAAATCTTAGCTGTAGTGTTATTACTTTATACGAGTCTCCTTCCACCTCACTTCATCTAATTTTATCAACAGATCATTATAGTCCTTTCTCCCTTGTGCTTATCCAGTTTTCCTTTCAACTACTCCTTCTGGTAACACATTCCATATTCTTGCTCAACCGATGGCAACCAACTTTCTTCTGAATTCCCAATTGGATTTCTAGTATTTGCAACTCTCTTACATTTACGGCCTCTGGTTTTTACTTCAAAGAACAAAGAAGAACAAAGAAAAAATACAGCACAGTAACAGGCCCTTCGGCCCTCCAAGCCTGTGCCGATCCAGATTCTCTATCCAAAACTGGCGCCTAAAAGAACAAAGAAAAAAAACAAGAACAAAGCCTCGACAATCTGTTAAATTCTTTAATAATCACAAAATATCTCCATGATGACAACTGTCAGCTGCTCTCTTCTGGAGAAAATGTTAGAGTCTGTTCAGCCTTTTCTGAAAAATCATATTGCCTCAGTTCTAGTATTATCCTTGCGGATTTGTTTTTGTGGCAACCTCTTCATTGCTTCTGGACATTTTTCGATAGTCATGGCGTCCGAAACAGAATGACCTGCACCTGAACCAGAATGGGACCAACATCCTGGTGGGTGGGTTTGCTAGTGCTGTTAGGAGGAGCTTAAACTAGTATTTTTTTTTTGAAATAATTTTTATTGAAAAATTTTGAATTTATACAACAATAACGCACCATAGTAAAATACCAAAAATAGCAATAATATTAACAATCATAAACATTCGCCCCACCTCCATGAACACAGCATTTTAACAACAACGCAAATCAACACAATATAAAGTTACAGAATAGACACTACAATAAGGAACCCCCCCCCCCCCCCGGGTTGCTGCTGCTATTGACCAAGTTACCTATCTTTGAGCCAGGAAGTCTAGAAAAGGCTGCCATCGTTTATAGAACCCTTGTATTGATCCTCTCAGGGCAAATTTGACCCTTTCCAATTTTATAAATCCCGCCATGTCACTGATCCAGGTCTCCACACTTGGGGGCCTTGCATCCTTCCACTGTAGCAGAATCCTTCGTCGGGCTACTAGGGACGCAAAGGCCAGGACACCGGCCTCTTTCGCCTCCTGCACTCCCGGCTCTACCGCAACTCCAAAAATCGCCAACTTTCTGTGACTCATGCACTAGCACACCCAGGTCTCTCTGCACAGCGACATGCTTTAATATTTTATCGTTTAAATAATAATCCCGTTTGCTGTTATTCCTACCAAATTGGATAACCTCACATTTGTCAACATTGTATTCCATCTGCCAGACCCTAGCCCATTCACTTAACCTATCCAAATCCCTCTGCAGACTTCCAGTATCCACTGCACTTTTCGCTTTACCACTCATCTTAGTATCATCTGCAAACTTGGACACATTGCCCTTGGTCCCCAACTCCAAATCATCTATGTAAATTGTGAACAATTGTGGGCCCAACACGAATCCCTGAGGGACACCACTAGCTACTGATTGCCAACCAGAGAAACTCCCATTAATCCCCACACTTTGCTTTATATTAATTAACCAATCCTCTATCCATGCTACTACTTTACCCTTAATGCCATGCATCATTATCTTATGCAGCAAACTTGTGTGTGGCACCTTGTCAAAGGCTTTCTGGAAATCCAGATATACCACATCCATTGGCTCCCCGTTATCTACTGCACTGGTAATGTCCTCAAAAAATTCCACTAAATTAGTTCGGCACGACCTGCCCTTTATGAACCCATGCTGCTTCTGCCCAATGGGACAATTTCTATCCAGATGCCTCGCTATTTCTTCCTTGATGATAGATTCCAGCATCTTCCCTACTACCGAAGTTAAGCTCACTGGCCTATAATTTCCTGCTCTCTGCCTACTTCCTTTTTTAAACAGTGGTGTCACGTTTGCTAATTTCCAATCCACCGGGACCACCCCAGAGTCTAGTGAATTTTGGTAAATCATCACTAGTGCATCTGCAATTTCCCTAGCCATTTCTTTTAGCACTCTGGGATGCATTCCATCAGGGCCAGGAGACTTGTCTACCTTTAGCCCCATTAGCTTGCCCATCACTACCTCCTTAGTGATAACAATCCTCTCAAGGTCCTCACCTGTCATAGCCTCATTTCTATCAGTCGCTGGCATGTTTTGTGTCTTCCACTGTGAAGACTGACCCAAAAAACCTGTTCAGTTCCTCAGCCATTTCCTCATCTCCCATTATTAAAACTCCCTTCTCATCCTCTAAAGGACCAATATTTACCTTAGCCACTCTTTTTTGTTTTATATATTTGTAAAAAGTTTTACTGTCTGTTTTTATATTCTGAGCAAGTTTACTCTCATACTCTATCTTCCTCTTCTTTATAGCTTTTTTAGTAGCTTTCTGTTGTCCCCTAAATATTTCCCAGTCCTCTAGTCTCCCACCAATCTTTGCCACTTTATATGCTTTTTCCTTCAATTTGATACTCTCCCTTATTTCCTTAGATATCCACGGTCGATTTTCTCTCTTTCTACCGTCTTTCCTTTTGTTGGTATTAATTAAGAGTCAGTTACTGCAGTCAGAAGGGATAATATCTTGGAAGGGTCTTCAATTGAGGCTTTGTAGGTAGAGTTTAGGAATAAAATGAGGTCAGTCACATTTCTGGGAGTGCATTATAGACCCCCAGTCAGTGAGCAATAGAGGAGCAAATATGCAGACAATTCAGTGGTGTATTAAAATAATAGGGTAATTATATTAGGGGATTTCAATTTTCGCAACATTAATTGCGATAGTCATAGCGTAAAGTGTTTGACGGACGGGGGGGAATGATTTCTTGAAATGTATTCAGGAGAGCTTAGATGTCTTCATGTAGAAGGTCCAACAAGGGTCAGCGCAATGCTGGACTCAATTCTGGGAATAAAGTTGACAGGTGTTCAAGGTGGCAGTAGGGGAGCATTTTAATGATAGCGGCCACAACACAGTACGATTTAATTTTGTTATGGAAAGGAAAAAGGATGGCCTGCAAAAATTGGTTTTGGATTGGGGAAAGTCTGATTTTATTAGAGTAGGGCAGGATCTGGCCAAAGTGGACTGGGAATAGCTTCCTGTGGAAAGATTTACAGCAGAGCAGTCGGGGGGAGAACGTTCAAAAAGGATATGGGAAGAATACAGGGAACATGTTCCCTTTAGGGTTAAATGTAATGATAATAATAATCAGAGGAACACAGAGGGACACTTGCCTTTATCAGTCAGAGGTCATATTGGAGCTGTAGAAAGCTTTGGGTACGCCACAGCTGGAGTACTGTGTGCAGATCTAGTCACCTCACTATAGGAAGGATGTCAGGCAGCACAGTGGTGCAGTGGGTTAGCCCTACTGTCTCATGGCGCCAAGGTCCCAGGTTCGATCCCAGCTCTGGATCACTGTCTGTGTGGAGTTTGCACATTCTCCCCGTGTCTGCGTGGGTTTCACCCCCACAACCCAAAGATGTCTCGGTCAGCTGGATTAGCCACGCTAAATTAACCCTTAATTGGGAAACAAAAGTGAATTGGGCACTCTAAATTTGAAAACCAAAACGATAGGAAGGATGTGATTGCACTGGAGAGGTTGCAGAAGATACTCAGCAGGATGGTGCCTGGAATTGAGCATTTTTGGTATGAAGAGAGGCCGGATAGGCTAGGTTTTTTTTAAGAGCAGAGCAATGAAGGGGGGCTTGATTTAGGAGTATAAGATTATGAGGGTGGATAGGAAGCAGCTGTTCCTCTTAGTTGAAGGGTCAATAGTGAGGGGGGAATAATTTTATGGTGAGAGGTATTCAGAGGAGATTTTCCCCCGGAGGCGAGAGTCTGGAATAATAATAATCTATATTGTCAAAAGGCTTACATTAACACTGAAATGAAATGACTATGAAAAGCAATGAGTTGTCACATTCCGGAGTCTGTTTGGGTACACGGAGGAAGAATTCAGAATGTTGAATTCACTAAACTGCGCGTCTTTTGGGACTTGTAGGAGGAAACCGGAGAACCCGTAGAGAATCCACGCAGTCGCAGGGAGAACGTGCAGACTCCACACAGGCAGTGATCCAAGCCGGGAATCGAACCTGGGACCCTGCAGCTGTGAAGCAACAGCGCTAGCCACTGTGCTGCTGTCTGGGATGGTAGGAGGGGCGGGAAACCTCATAAACCTTGAAAAAGTATGTGAAAGAGCACTTGAAACATCAAAAAATTAAGGCTATGGGCCAAGTGCTGGAAAGTGGGATCAGTGTACATTTAGTGCAGTTTTGTTGGTTCAGAGTCAGTGGGCCAAAGGGCCTCTTCTATAATGTATGACTTTGTGACAAGTTCTGGGATGAGGGGGTGGTATGGACAAGCACACAAAGGAATTTGATATTAAGTGTTGTAAATTAAAACTGCTGGTAGTCTGGGAGTAAATTTCATCTGCATTATTATTTACACCAAGCATCTGGTGGCCCAAACTGTGAATTTCCACCTGCATCATTCTAGCTGCAACTAAGGTATTGTTTGTATTTATTCAGATTAACAAATTCCTGCACCCGGATACTGCTACCACTCCTGCTGCCCTTAATAAGCAAATGGTCAGATTTTCTGTTTAGTTGCTGCATGAGAGTGGGGTCAGCCACAAGGAAGCGTGGTATGTTCCTTGCTTCATTGCCATGCACTGGCGAGTGCAGCATAGATCATGCCTGGTGGGGGAATCTGATGAAATGGGAATGGTTTTTCAACTCTGGAGAGGAGCCTAGCAACGACTCTCTGGTTACCAATATAATCAAAGATGCATTGCCATCCTTGAACTTCAATTTGACTTGAGTCATTTGAAACTCTAGTCTTCAATGGAAGTCATTGGCAAACACAGCAAAGCGAAGATATCACACAATTAAATAAGTGCAACAACACTTGGAAACTGCACCAAATGTCATGCAACGAATCCTATCGGAATACATCCAATGAGATTTGGCAACCCAATATTTATCTTTTTTTGGAATCTAGAAATTGAAGTGTTTCAAAAGGAGTGCAAGCATTAGAAAATTAGAGAAAAATAGACAGATTCAGAATTTCAACCATATTTCCTCTCCATATTAATGCGTTATTTAAATACTGCATGAAATCCTGCAGAAATCGTAATAACCATAAAACACTTCAACCAACCTCACAACAGGCAGTTCAGTTTCTTCCCCAACCAAGAAACACGTGCTAAATAATCTCTACCAGCAAGATAAAGTACTTTTTCTTGAAGTGTGAATGCTAATTAATGAACTGGATACAGTTTTCCATCAGTTGTAAACTAGATTATGGCACTAAGGATATTTAGCGTCTTGTGGATTTAAAGCCGCCAGGCAATTCTGACACCGCACTGCTCGACGCAGACAGTAAATCAACTATGCAATGATCTGTGTTTCTTAATAAGTTCAACATGATTGTACTGAAAGAGACTCAGTCTTGTGCAATTTAACTAGCCAATCTCCTCGGAGTCTTCTAATCAACCATGTTAGGGGCAAGTATAACAGAACCTTGGCTAAGATTGTGAGAGAGAGAGAGAGGGGGGCGGAAGACATGTGAAAAAGGTGAATGTGGGGTACGAGGAGGGATTGCACGACAAAGAAGGAGATGGTTGTGCAGGGAGCAGACCAAGTGGGATAAGAGGAATGAGGAAAGGACATAGTGCGTGCAAATAAAAATTCGATGCTAGAATGTCGCCAGTAACCAAAACTACCCAAAACTCCAATTAAATGTAATTATTATTCCTCCCGAATACATCAATATTTAACTTTACCTCTGTAAACTTCACCTAAAAGCTCGAGCACTTGCAGGTACTGCATTGCCGTGCTAAAACATAAAAGTTGTGTCATTAGAATGTTTAGCTCAGTCAATATTATTGTTCAACTGCGAAGAAACAAGAAAGAAAACATTCTTTATTTCCTTAAAATTTTCATAATTAAATGATCTGTTAAATATTTAAATCACACATTGGATAAATTGAACATTTGATGATTTAAACTACTTTCTCAAAAGATCTGTGGAATGACTGCCTGAGCAGTATCATTTCATACCTACTGAAATGTGATAGCACACTGAAACAAGTTTGCCATCAGAGACGAGTATATTAGGAAATCCTATCTGATCTGCCTTGCACTAACTCAGTGCCACGATTCCTTACATTGGCTACCCTCATTCATTGTAAACTGCATTCTGATACCTTAGGTTGTGAAGGGTACTTGATAAATGCAAGCACATTTCCACGCTTTCTTTTGAAAGAAGTGCTGTATTGTTAAAATGTTTACTATTTCCATGAAATAGTGCTTCACAAAATAGATTTTGGTAAGGATAGGTTGGGCACCATTGCCAGTGACAAAAGGCACACGAAGGGCAGCACTCTGGTGCAGTGGTTAGCAATGCTGCCTCATGGAGCCGAGGTCCCAGGTTCGATCCCGGCTCTGGGTCACTGTCCGTGTGAAGTTTGCACATTCTCCCCGTGTCTTTGTGGGTTTTGGCCCCACAACCAAAAATGTGCAGGATAGGTGAGTTGGCCACGCTAAATTGCCCTTTAATTGGAAAAAATTAATTGGGTACTCTAAATTTATATTAAAAAAAGAATGCACATGGAATTCAATAATGCATTATATTCATTGATCTGTGTGCACAAGCTAGCAAAAGAACCACTTCCCTGATAGCAGTGCTCAGTTAAAACAAAACCTGAAATAATCGTTTAATCTAATGTTGAACAAAAAGTCACGATTCAGTGCCCACATAAGTTTTGAAAATTGAGCAAAGACTAACCTGCTACTCCAGTGTCTGACACTGTAATAGATATTTTCAATGTAATAGGTATCTTCAATATTAAAGGTGTCACTCTGTGACACACAATAGACTTTCCAAAATAATGATTTAAACCAAACAGACAAACTTTTGTGATCGCTACTCCCTACACTGTCTAAGCTCAAGTTCCTTATCCGATAAAATATTAAAGCATGCCGCTGTTCAGAGAGACTTGGGTGTGCTAGTGCATGAGTCACAGAAGGTTGGTTTACAAGTGCAACAGGTGATTAAGAAGGCAAATGGAATTTTGTCCTTCATTGCTAGAGGGATGGAGTTTAAGACTAGGGAGGTTATGTTGCAATTGTATAAGGTGTTAGTGCGGCCACACCTGGAGTATTGTGTTCAGTTTTGGTCTCCTTACTTGAGAAAGGACGTACTGGCGCTGGAGGGTGTGCAGAGGAGATTCACTAGGTTAATCCCAGAGCTGAAGGGGTTGGATTATGAGGAGAGGTTGAGTAGACTGGGACTGTACTCGTTGGAATTTAGAAGGATGAGGGGGGATCTTATAGAAACATTTAAAATTATGAAGGGAATAGATAGGATAGATGCGGGCAGGTTGGTTCCACTGGCGGGCGACAGCAGAACTAGGGGGCATAGCCTCAAAATAAGGGGAAGTAGATTTAGAACTGAGTTTAGGAGGAACTTCTTCACCCAAAGGGTTGTGAATCTATGGAATTCCTTGCCCAGTGAAGCAGTTGAGGCTCCTTCATTACATGTTTTTAAGGTAAAGATAGATAGTTTTTTGAAGAATAAAGGGATTAAGGGTTATGGTGTTCGGGCCGGAAAGTGGAGCTGAGTCCACAAAAGATCAGCCATGATCTCATTGAATGGCGGAGCAGGCTCGAGGGGCCAGATGGCCTACTCCTGCTCCTAGTTCTTATGTTCTTATTATCATGATGAGGAATAAAAAGCAATTTGGAAAAAGGATTCTCAAATCATGTAAAATGCTTTCCGGTTTTTATTCATGATCACTTCAGGAAACATGAGCATGGAAGGACATTTTAGGGAGCAGTGATGACAGGCTAAAATAAGATTTGAGAGAACAGGAATGGAAAGGAATGGGTGTGTGGGGATGCCACAGCAAAAAACTGCACCAACCTCCTCAGAAGACAAACACGGGACACAACCGATAGAGTACCCTTCGTTGTCCAGTACTTTCCTGAAGCGGAGAAACTACGACATCTTCTTCGCAGCCTTCAACACATCATCGATGAAGATGAACATCTTGCCAAGGTCATCCCCACACCCCCACTACTTGCCTTCAAACAACCATGTAACCTCAAACAAACCATTGTTTGCAGCAAACTACCCAGCCTTCAGAACAGAGACCACGTCACCACACAACCCTGCCATGGCAATCTCTGTAATACGTGCCAGATCATCGACATAGATACCACCATTGTACGTGAGAACACCACCCACCAGGTACGCGGTACATACTCGTGCGATTCGGCCAATGTTGTCTACCTCATACGCTGCAGAAAAGGATGTCCCGAAGCGTGGTACATTGGCGAGACCATGCAGGCGCTGCGACAACGAATGAACGGACATCGCATGACAATCACCAGGCAGGAATGCTCCCTTCCAGTCGGGGAACACTTCAGCAGTCAAGGGCATTCAGCCTCTGATCTCTGGGTAAGCGTTCTCCAAGGCGGCCTTCAGGACGCGCAACAACGCAGAATCGCTGAGCAGAAACTTATAGCCAAGTTCCGCACACACGAGTGCGGCCTCAACCGGGACCTGGGATTCATGTCGCATTACATTCACCCCCCACCATCTGGCCTGGGCTTGCAAAATCCTACCAACTGTCCTGGCTTGAGACAATTCACACCTCTTTAACCTGGGGGTACCCCTATCTCTGGATATGTAAAGATTGAATTACCTGCAAATGCTCGCATTCTAAGCATTGTCTGGCATCTTTGAATTTGTCTATATATATGTTTCTGGAACATACCTCTTCATTCACCTGAGGAAGGAGCAGTGCTCCGAAAGCTAGTGTTTGAAACAAACCTGTTGGACTTTAACCTGGTGTTGCAAGACTTCTTACTGTATTTTTCGCAGTATTGGTAAAACACGGGTTAGAATGCATACAGGCTGGCTACATGGTGGCGCAGTGGGTTAGCCCTGCTGCCTCACGGCGCTGAGGTCCCAGGTTCGATCCCAGCTCTGGGTCACTGTCTGTGTAGAGTGTGCACATTCTCCACTGTTTGCGTGGGTTTCGCCCCCACAACCCAAAGATGTGCAGGCTAGGTGGATTGGCCACACTAAGTTGCCCCTGAATTGGAAAAAATGAACTGGGTACTCTAAATTTAAAAAAAAAGAATGCATACAGGCAGTATGGCTGCAAGAGCAGTGATTAAAAGTGAGGTAATCAATGATTTTGCAGGGGAAGCATTTTGCTAATAGATATTAAAAGCTATTACCACCTGTTTGCAGATCGAGGAGTAATCTAACGTAGCAAATTGAGCCTGGTTCAAAGCACATTTGTAAGAGCCAAAAGAATGCTACGTGTTTTGAGTGCAGCTGGTATAACTAATGAGGGGCCAGACCTGTCTGGACAAAAGTATTGCCTACAGGACTCTAAGTGGAACAGATGGTTTTCAGCTTGGCCCGAAAAACAATTTCTCTCTTCAAGGACTCTGCACCAAGATGAGCAAGTAACAACTGGTTATCAACTTCATATACAAGTGGTATTGGAAATATTGGAGTTGTTTAATTGGAATGTAAAGCCAGGTTTCAGGAACCAAGATGTTGTACATGTTAACTGTAAAGCTATTTCATTGTTGCTAATGTGCTAAATTCTGTGTTCAAATTAAAGTTTGTTTTAATATAAAAGCTGTCTACTGATCAGGGTCATCACTCGTGGTGAAGTAACATTTCCTCTCAATTTTACAAAATACAAATACTTTCTCGTCCAGGATCTTCACTAGAATTGGGGCTGTGGTCCGGATGCATAACAGTACAAAAAGGAGTTTACTGTGGGACAAGTGTGGATGTGTGACCAAGGAAATACATCAGAAAGTTAAATTCATGAACAGGGAATGCATGCATGAACTGAAATTTAGATGGTGCCTGGAACATGGAAAAACATAATAATCTTTATTAGAGTCACAAACAGGTTTACATTAACACTGCAATGAAGTTACTGGGAAGAGCCCCTAGTCGCCACACTGTTTGGGTACACGGAGGGAGAATTCAGAATGTCCAATTCACCTATTTCGGGACTTGTGGGAGCAAACTGGAGTACCCGGAGGAAACCCATGCAGACACGGGGGAAACGTGCAGACTCCACACAGACAGTGACCCAAGGAGAGAATCGAACCCGGGTCCCTGGTGCTGTGAAGCAACAGTGCTAACCACTGTGCCACCATTAAAAGGTGCTCCTCAGGAGCTTTAGTGAATATAATGCCAAACAAAAAAAATACAAAGGTCGGTGAACAAAAGCTTGATCAAAGTGATAAATTTTAAAGCGTTCTTAAAGGAGAGAGATGGAGAGATTTAGGGAGGGAATTTTAAAACTTGGGCTTTGGTAGCTGACGGCAAGGCCATAAATGGTAGAGCAGAGAGAACCAAGGCTGTGCAAGTGGCCATATTTGCGTGAGCACAGCTAAGGGTTGCATGGCTGGAAGAAGTATAGAGATATGGAGGGGCGAGGTCATGGAGGGATTTGAAAACGAGGATGGAGAATTTTAGAAGTTGAGGCATTGCCAGGTCAGTGAGCATGGGGATTGTGGGTTAATGAGACTTGGCAGAGCTTTGAATGACCTAAAGGTTAAAGAATGGTGAAGGCCAGTCACAAAAGCACTGGAATTGTTGAGCTTTTGAGATTCTTAATTTACGAACCTAATAGATCTTCCACGACATTGCAACAGGCAAGTCAGTTAATATGCTTTCTCTTGCAGCCATCTGAACGTTGCTACTTTTCTGCCTCGCACCATTTGTTCTGTTACAGTTTAATATGATTCTCTCACCCCAACTATTTTTTCTGCTTCTCTTGCTGTCTCCTGCTTTTATCTCTTCTTTCCTTTCAAGAGGAGCGTGAGGGCCAGGATTGCAGGGAACCAAACCTCTGGGAACTGTGGTTTGCATTTTCCAGAGGTAATTGCTGACTGAAGTTTATACAACATAATATAAAATGACAGCATTCGGTAGCATCAGTGGTGTCTGTCATTTAGTTTGCTCACATTGCAGCTTCTGTTCTAAAAACAAAGTTGATCTGAATAAACCATTCTAAAATTTGTCCTCTAGGATTTCGCAAAATACTTCACTGAGAATCTGCTACAAACTGATACAAAATACTAGAGTAGCTCGGCTGATTAAACGCTTCTGTTGCAGCACACCGGCACAGATTGCACAATCTGTATTCAGTTAACAGGATCACAGCTCTGGGCAGAAAAATCCAAGCTACGGTTCTTGGAAGAGGGTGTGACTTTAAAAGACACAGGAGGCAATTCAATGGCTAGTTAAGACACGCTACTGCAAAATATGTTTTGTTTATGATGGTTTAAACCTCTATTTTGAACATTATGAATTCAGCAGAGTAAAATAAAACACTGTTTTCCATAAAACCTTCTGAGTGATTCAGAAAAAAATGATGATACAGCAGCATGTGCTGGCACGTGAGGGAGTCATGTGCCGTAAGCTGCATGGCCATGGGCTGTGTGCAGGAAGATTGGATTAGAAAGGGCACCGGAATGTTTTTGGGTTATCTGGGACAATATGGGCCAAATGACCCCCTCCTGTGCTGTATTATTTCTAATTATCCCAGAAGTTACAGTTGGGGATAAAATAGGTAATAAAACAAATGGCAACTAAAACTAAATAACTGATCTTTCTTCAGGTATTTAGAATAGAAGAATTGATGGATAGAAGGCATTAGACAGGAGCGGAACTGAAGTAGTGCTTAATGGTTAAGATCTTTAATTCTCTGTACCTAGATATTCACAATTAGATACCAAAAAATAAGTGTATTATATCATTGTCAATTACTTATTTGTGACCGACTTAAATATGTTGAATTTGGACAGTCCCAAGTTTACATTCTATTGTTAAAGAATGGTTTCAATTAAATTGAACAGATGGATGCATTCAGTAAAAGTGGATGAGGGGGTCTGCTATATAAGTCAGTAAAAGCTAGACACCCCAGAAATGTAGGTCATGATGGAAATAGTTTTCAATCCAACTATAAAGATCCTGAAGGCACAGCAAGACACGGTGGACAGGTTGCTGGAGTATATCAATATTTGGAAGCTATTTTATATTGGGAAGAGTTTTGGTGCAAAGACAATGAGAAATAATTGGAGTCACATTCGTATCCGAGGGACTCTGGTGCAATCATTAATGTCCATGAGCAAGCAAAATCATTATTATTCAAATTCACAAAAGAAACATCCTTAGGTCTAACACAACAAAACCATTTCTCTTGCGAGTTGCAATACAGCACCCAGTCTGGAAAAGAGGCATGAAAACGTTTTCTCGAGGAAATGAATAAGCACACCAACCACTGAGGTCATGTGCCTCAACAAGTGTTGTAAGTACTTCAGGCTGCTTCCAACCCTGGGCACCTTGAAGCTTGACCCAAGTCGAAGGTACAAGTTTTGCACGTTCACTCAAAGTCACAATAGGAGCATGCTGCAGGTTAACAATAGGCAATTGTGTTGCATTTTGCCAGAATTCTGTCCATCTCATAGAAATTAAACATGTCATACTGGCACCATAAGAGAAATATCTTGCACCCGCTGCACTGGATAAGTGATTCACAGAGTTATCATGCATTATTTATATGTGAGCCATAGAAAGGCTGTTGCCAATACTGGATGTAAAAGATGGGAATATGGATCACTTACCCACAACTACAACCTAATTTTGAGCATGAAAATCAACACTCAAACATGTTCAAATCACAATCCTACTTAATTTTTATTTTCACTAATGTGGAGGTAAGACCGATCAACATATCCATAATACCAATCTCAGATAAAACCTTGCACCAAACCTGATGCTGAACAATCCACTGTAGCTCAGCTGAATCAATACAAGTCACGAAGTATTTGTCTCACAGTATATTAATCCAGTTTGCAGGCTGAAGTATTTAAGCATGTATAATTATGCCTATTTGAACATTTAAGTCAAGCTTCTATTATTCAGCTAAAAGCATTAAGTTCAAGTATGAAAATGTTTCAGATGCAAAATCAGGTGAGAGGGAATTTTAACTGTTCTTGCGCTGGACACTTCTAATGCTTAAAAAATAGATGGAAGCTCGAAGATTATGAATCCCAAGGTTTTTCTACTCAACAATACAGGTTTCCCCTTTTTCCCCCTGATTCGATGAGTGACAGGAATTTTGAAGCACAGTGGTCATTCATTTCTACAAATCATGCAATGCCTGATCGAAACACCACTGCAAAAGAGAAAATACTGCAATTTCAGAAAAAAGACTGAATTTGGAACTGGTCTGAGCAGATAAAGAGCTTTAGCTTAGACCAATATACAATAAAGGAGAAACACTGTGGTGTACACAGCTTTTCATCTTTAGTCAGTCACTTTGGTACTGGAATGTTTAATTATTCTGGCAGCTATTTTCTAGCCAGTATGCCTTTATTTATCATATTTCCGTCTCATCTTCAAGGTCATTGTACAAAACAGCTGTGGCCTGAAAAATAATTCAAAACATCAAAAAATTCTATAACCATTTAAAATAAACAATTCTCCAAGCTTCAGGTCACCTAATTCTACAGAATCAATGACATTAAATTAGATCCTGTGTTGGCTGTATCCAGCAAATATTGACTATTTTGATCACGAACACCACGGTTTTGGTTCTTCATTATTAAAAATGTTCTTTTTTTTTCTGTTCTTTCAGGTTAATTAGTTTATTTAATATTCCTCTGAGGCAAGTGGTTAACGCGAATCACCATGTCCACAAAGTAGTAATTTTATTTCTGCCACCTCACAATGGCTGCCCGTGATTTTATACACTCCACTGCTTCATGGACCAGTTCCTGTACGGACTTTCCTTTCGTTAAAATAATTTACATGCTTGTATAATATTTAACTTTTTGTTTGATGATGCTTGATAATTTTGTAATCCTTCATTGTCCTTTTCCATAATAATAATAATAATCTTTATTGTCACAAGTAGACTTACATTAACACTGTAATGAAGTTACTGTGAAAAGCCCCAAGTCGCCACATTCCGGCACCTGTTCGGGTTTACAGAGGGAAAATTTAGAATGTCCAAATACCCTAACAGTACGTCTTTCAGGTCTCGTGGGAGGAAACCGGAGCACCCAGAGGAAACCCATGCAGACACGGGGAAAACGTGCAGACTCCACACAGACAGTGACCCAAGCCACGAATTGAACCTGGGACACTGGTGCTGTGAAGCAACATCTTCATTGTTGACTTCTGTCCTAATGTCTTTGTACTCCTTCTTGTCCTGCTCTCTCCTGCTGCCTTTTGCACTCCAAATAGGCCTTGTTTAATAAGCTTCAGTTTTCCCTTGTGTCTTTATTTAATCAGGATTTCTCATTAGTATTTAATTTACCCTTGTTTTGTTATGGATATGTTATTCCTGAACTTTGCTGAACACTAGTACAAATGTTTCCCATTGTGTTGTTCTAGATTATCATTCACCAGATTGTTATCCATCACCACCCACCACCCTCCCATCACACCCCACAAGTTCTATTGACAGGCCCTCCAATTCTCCCTTTGCTATGCATATGTCCATCTCAATTATTATCTTAATTTGTATGATATTATGGTTAGTATTGCCTAGGTGTTCTCCTACTTTTATCTCTCATCTGCTCTGGCTCACTCCGTTACAAGTGTCATGTGAGAGTACCTTTAAGAAATAGATGTTTAAGCAATGTACCTTTAAGAAATGAAGCGGCTCATATTACTGAAGTGATGTCAGAGGGTGGGGGGAGCTGGTTTTTTAGCTCAGCCATTTTGCAGTGTTTAGTTTCAGTTGTGAGAGAGAGCGGCTGAAGAGTGCCTGGCTGGTTTGCTGTGAGCTGTTTTGAAAGGAGAAAGCCAGTTTGAGAAAACAGCTGACAAGTGCCTGGCTGGTTTGCTGTGAGCTGTTTTGAAAGGAGAAAGACAGTTTTGAAAAAAGAGCTTGGGTGTGTCTGTGTTTACAGTAAGCTGGATCTGCTGTGATCTTTGCCAGGAAAGAATATCTCGGAATCATTTGGGTGATTTAAACTCCTAATAGTAATGTATTTAACCTGATATTACATAGAATTTACAGTGCAGAAGGAGGCCATTCGGCCCATCGAGTCTGCACCGGCTCTTGGAAGGAGCACCCTACCCCCTACCCAAGGTCAACACCTCCACTCTATCCCCATAACTCAGTAACCCCACCCAACACTAAGGGCAATTTTGGACACTAAGGGCCATTTATCATGGCCAATCCACCTAACCCGCACATCTTTGGACTGTGGGAGGAAACCGGAGCACCCGGAGGAAACCCACGCACACACGGGGAGGATGTGCAGACTCCGCACAGACAGTGACCCGAGCCGGAATCGAACCTGGGACCTGGAGCTGTGAAGCGATTGTGCTATCCACAATGCTACCGTGCTGCCTGTTTCTGTTTAAAGGTGTTAAGTCTTTTGGAGGTTTGAAGGAACATTTTGAGGAATTATTGAGTGTTATATTATTTTAAGTAAGGGGTGTTAAGGGATCCAATGTTTATTTAAGAAGGTTAAGTTGAATTCATGGAATAAACATTGTTGTGTGTTTAAAAACCCGCGTGTCCATAATTGTAGTACCACACCTGGAGAACAAGCCGTGTGCTTCAAAAGCAACAATACATTAAAGTGGGGGTTGGTTGAACTCCATGATACATTTTGGGGTTGTGAAAACGCTGCCCCCATAACACAAGATACAGTAGTGAATCTTACCTGTTGCGTTTCTCACAGTGGGTGAGAAAGAAGTCTTGGATACATTTGAGTCACCCATGGGATGTGGGCAATGCCAAATGTGCCAGAATTTCAGAGGGCATTAAGAGTCAACCACATTGTAGGAATTCAGTGCTCTTATCCACTCACCTACCTTCTTTAGACAATTAATTCCATGGAAATTTAAATTCATAAGATAATCCTATGTATATTTTTAACTAGAGTCCTAATTTATTGCAAATTTCTTCCGACATTCCAGAATACAGTGTTGATGATCCCATTAGGAGTATTTGATCCTTTGTTGACTTGTGTTTCCATCCATATGAATTCCATTTCTGTCTGACTGGTGGCTGTGATTTTAATTCTACTGATGTTACCCCATCAAATACAATCACTCCTCCTTTTCCCCTTCTCCATCTTGTCTAAATATGTTAGATTCTGATATGTTTAATTTCTAGTGTCAACTATTCTGTAGCCATGTCTCAGTGTTCCCTACGATATCTGGTGCCTTGCATTATTTATTGCCTTCAATTCTCCTTTTATTAGGACACTGCGTGCATTGCTGTACAGACAATGTAACTCAACTTTAGTAGTCATTCTTCTCCCTTTATTTTAACTAGCTTTTTCAATCTTCTGTTCCATAACACTTACTCAGTCACTATTTATCTTAAATATCTCAATGAAATTGACAAAGAGGGCAGGAGATTCATTCACAGAGATTTCATTTGAGAGTGAGTCCGAGACTACCAGGACAGGCTTCAAGGAAGGAAAAAATGCAATAAACTCCAAGAAGAATTCAACAGAATTGAGACAAACAGAAAACTGCAGGGAGGTACTGTTATAAAAGTCCAGCCGTGTTAAAGGAGGAGCAGAGAAGACATTTTGTGCCTTTTAATCCAACTCCAGGAGCAGTGAGTATACTCCCTCAACCTGCTAAAACCCCCAATTAGGCCAGGTTGTTGAGGTGGGGTGGTTTAGGTGTAAAATTGTGTCAAATTAAGAATTTACATTGTGCTGCCTTTAATTTCACGTTCCCATAGCATGGTAGTTGGTGTGTTGTGATTGGAGGTTTTTTTTCACGATCTTGATTTTCTTGAATAAACTATTTATTTTAAGAATAAAAGTAAAAATCTCAACCAAATCACTGCTCAACCTTTTCAACTTAAGCATATACACTGATTTCATAACATCTCTGAATCCTAGTATTATCTGAGTTAACCTGCGATATACACCCAACACCAAAATATTTCCTGATGTTCAACAACGTGTTTAAAGGGCAGCATGGTGCCCAGTGGTTAGTATTGCTGCCTCACAGACCGAGGTCCCAGGTTCGATCCCGGCTCTAGGTCACTGTCCGTGTGGAGTTTGCACATTCTCCCCATGTTTGCGTGGGTTTCGCCCCCACAACCCAAAGATGTGCAGGCTAGGTGGATTGGCCATGCTAAATTGCCCCTTAATTGGAAAAAATTAATTGGGTACTCTAAATTTAAAAAAAAACAGTACGTGTTTAACATACTAAAATGTCCCACGGCACATTGTTGAACAGAAGTTGACATCCAAAACACAACAGAATATTACTGCAAATTGGGTTTAGTCAAAGAGGTAGGTTTAAGAAGGATCTCAAAAGGAGAGAGTTGGAGAGGTTTAGGAAGGGAATCAGCAACTAAAGATCTAGTCCCCAACAGTGGAGTGTTTAAAATCGGGTATACCCAATGGCTAGTGTAGGAAAACATAAATATGATGGGGTTAAAGCCCAGCGAGCGGAGAATACTGCCCGAGGTCAATGGAATTTTCCATTGTTGGTGGCTCGCCCGTGGTGTTCTTGAGGCAAGGGGGGGGGGGGGGGGGGGGGGGGGGGGGGGGGAGTGGAAGAATTCGGCCCATACAGTAAAGCGTTATCAGATGCACACATGGTGTTGATGCAATAATGTGGTCAGATCACATGACTAAGTAGTACGCAAGATCTTGGAGAGCCGGAGCTCACACCTCGTGTGGAAGTCCAAATGTGTAAATGTTGTAAATATGTTCTGATTAAAAAGATATGGGCACGGAGACGTCCGGTGGCGCCATGTAGGAGGAGGTCACACATTGGGTGGTTCCCACTAGAGCTTTTGTTTTCTGAATGGTCTCCAGTATGGTTGTGGTAATTAGAAGATGTTGGAAGCCCAATGGAAGAATACAGGATTAAAAAGGAACATGCACTAGTCTGCCTGAGATGTTGAGTTAGGTGTGGAGTGCTGTGGGAGGAAAGTTGACAGGAGCAAGCTTGCCGGGTGGAGCTGTGCCCATTACAGTGGACACGCTGGCCAAGGTGATGGTGGTAGAGTTTGAGCGGCTGTTTCCTAAGAATTTTAAGCGGCATGGAAAGGAGATGATGGGTACGCTGAAACAGTTGGTGATCATTATGGTGGGCCAATAAAGGAGGCCATTGAAAAAACATCAATGGCAGTGCAAGAGCAGGGAGAGATGTTGAAGGGGGTGGAGGAGGCATTGTCACAGCACAGCAATCAGCTCACCTCGTTGGGCGAGGTGCTGCAGAAGGTGCAGGAGAACAATGAAGGGCTGAGAGCCAAGGTGGAGGACCAAGAATCTGCAGACCGTGGGACTGCCTGAGGGGCTGGAGAGCTGGAGGCTGACGGAATACTTTTCAGAGATGTTCGGGAAGTTGTTGGGGGAGGACGAGATCAATTCCCTCTTTGAGATGGAAATGGCTCATTGGTCGCTCCGACCGAAACCGAAGACAAAAGATCCACCTCGAGCTGTGACAGTTTGTTTTCACAGCTAGCAGATGAAGGAGATGCCACTGAGATGGGCCAATTGAATAGAGAGGCAAGGTGGGAAGGCAATGGTATTCATATGTACCGAGACATCACATTGGAGCTGGCAAGACAGCGGGCAGCCTTTAACAGGGCAAGGTGTAGTGTGCGTTTAGGGGTGGTCTACCTGGCAAAGTTGAGTGTTGTGCATAACTTCAAGGATTTTTACTTTGAGACAGCGGAGGAGGCAGAGGCATTTGTGAGGACTGAAGGATTGGGACTGAATTGAGTTTGGACTTTGTTTTCTCATGTTGTGGTTGGGAGGGGTGATGTATTGGGGTTTTTCATGTGGGGTTGTTCAGAAGGGCTGAGTGCGGGGGTTCTGTTTGTTTTTTTGTACAAAGCATGTGGAGGAGGGGGCCACCTTGCTAGCGAACTTAAGTTGGCTGGTAAACGGGAGGGAGATGGAGGGAGCAGCAGAGGCTGCTCATGGCAGCAGGGCTGGGGGCCATGGTCATGACTGATAGGAAGGGGGGGGGGGGTTAACGACCCCAGTATGAATGGTAATGTGGAACGTGCAGGATTGGGTGGACCAGTGAAGCGAGCAAGGGGTTTCTCGCATATGAAGAGCTTGAGAGCCGACATGGTGCTGTTGCTGGAAATCCATCTGAGTGTGAAGGACCAGGTTATGCTTCGGAAGGGCTGGGTAAGTCAGGTGTTCCACTCAGGCTTTGATAGCAGGGTAGTGGTACTAGTGGGTAAGTGGGTTAGGTTTCAGATGGAGATGGTGGTGGCAGATCAGGGGGGCAGATACTTTATAGTGACGGGTGCTTTGGAGGAGAGGTTGGTGATGTTAGTTTGTGTGTATGCCCCGAATTGGGATGACATAGGCTTTATGAAGGAGATATTGCCTGCCACAAAGTTTCAACACGCATCAGTTAATTTTAGGTGGAGACTTACAACACTGTGTTGCATCCGAAGATGGATCGGTCTAAGCCACGCTCTTTGGCCCCTTCAGGGGTGGCGAAGGTGTTGGCAGCATTTATGAAGGAGATGTGGGGAACAGAAAGGTGGCAGTTCTTACATCTGGGTAAAAAGTGTATTCTTTTTTTCGTCAGTGCATAGTATATATGGCATAGTGTTTTGGCCTAAGTTTGTGGTGTGGGTTAAGTTGTAAAGAAATGAGTCAAAGACGAGTGTGTGTACGAATGAGGTGAATTCAGGATGAAATCAAACAAGAATGTACAGCAGGGTGGGGACGGTTAGAGTGCACAACTGTGGGAAAAATAGGCCATTTCAAAACTGTTTGTCACCCGAAAACACTGACAACCAGCAAAAAGAGAGAGATAGTTTTAAAGCAAAGCATTGTAGTCAGTGGAAGAACCACAAGAACAGAAATGATCCTTCTTTGGGAAGATTAAAGGACGTTGAAAACCGGTACTGCTGGGTTCAACTCAAGGTGGATGGACACTCCCCACTCCAAACCCCGTTATAAAAAAGGGCACAGGTACTGGGTTTTTTAACTTTATCAGATAAAACACATAGCAAGACAAATTCCCAAAATTGTTCAGAGAGCTGGGAAAATTAAAGATCTGAGAACCACATCACCCTATGAGCTGATACTAAATTAATTTGCCTCCTTACCCCGAGGAAAGTCCTTCATCCATTCTTGGACAAAGTCACAGTCAATATAGAAAATATGGTTTTCTGATTGGTGTTCAGGTTTGGTTGCAGTCAGTCCCAATAGCCCTTTAAAAATCTGCATGGATTTAACGGAGATGAACAAAGCTGTGGAACAGGAGATCTTCCTAATAGTCTCAGTGGACAAGAGTTCCTCCACACTTCCAAGAATCCTGCCTTTAACCCTGTATTCAGCATTCAAATTCGACCTTCCAAAAAGAATCACTTCACATTTATCTAGGTTGAACTCTATCTGCCATTTCTCAGCCCAGCTCTGCATCCTGTCAATGTCCTGTTGTAACCTGCAACAGTCCTCAACACTATCTACAACTCCACCAACCTTCATGTCATCAGCAAACTTACTAACCCACCCTTCCACTTCCCCATCCAAGTCATTTATAAAAATCACAAAGACGCCACTGGTCACCGACATCCAGGCAGAATACTTTCCATCCACTACCACTCGCTGTCTTCTTTCAGCCAGCCAATTCTGAATGCAGACAGCCAAACTTCCCTGTATCCCATGCCCCCTAACTTTCTGAATGAGCCTACCATGGGGAACCTTATCAAATGCCTTACTGAAATCCATATACACCACATCCACTGTCCAACCTTCAATGTGTCTCATCACATCCTCAAAAAACTTAATGAGGGTTGTAAGGCATGACCTGTCCCTCACAAAGCCATGCTGACTATCTTTGATCAAACTACATTTTTCTAAATCATAAATTTTATCTCTCAAAATCCTTTCCAGTATTTTGCTGACCAGAGACGGAAGACTGACTGCTCTGTAATTCCCAGGGATTTCCCTTTCTTGAACAGGGGAACAACATTTTCCTCCCTCCCTCCAGTGGAGAGTGAGGACGCAAGGTTTATCGCCAACAGTGCAGTAATCTTCTCCTTCGCTTTCCATAGTAACCATGGGCATATCTCATTGGCCCTGGGGACTTATCTATCTTGATGCTTTTCAAAATTTCCAGCACAGCTCCTTCTTAATATCAACCTGTTCGAGCCCATTAACCTGGTTCACGCTGTTCTTATGAGCAACAAGGTCCCTCTCTCGAGTGAAGACAGAAGCAAAATATTCATTTAGGACCTCTCCCACCTCCTCAGACTCTAGGCACAAGTTCTCGCCACTATTCGTGATCAGCCTTACTCTCACTCTGTTCATCCTCTTATTTCTCACACAATTATAGAATGCTTTGGGGTTTTCCCTAATCCTTCTCACCAGGGTTTTTTCTTGCCCCCTTCTAGCTGTCCATTTTTGAGTTCATTTCTGGCTCCCTTGTAACCCTCTAGAGTCGTGCCAGATCCTTGCTTCCCCAACCAGAAGTAAGCTTTCTTCTTCCTCTTGACTGGAAGCTCCACTTCTCTTGTTATCCAAGGCTCCTTCACCTTACCATTCCTTCCTCGTCTCAGTGAGACAAAACTATCCAGCACTCGCAGCAAGTGCTCCTTAAACAACCCCCACATTACTGTTGTGCATTTCCCCAAAAACATCCATTCCCAATTTATGCTCCTCAGTTCCTGTCGAACAACAGTATAATTTTCACTCCCCCAGTGAAATACCTTCCCATACTGTCTGTTCCTATCCCGCTCCATGATGATGGTAAACGTCGTTGGAATGGTGAACAAGTGTTCATGTTCCTACAATTTGCAGAGGTCAATTAGCCTTTGAGATAGCTTTTGAGACAGGGTCAACAGTGGTGGTAGAAAATGGACCAGCAAGTGCTTTTGGAAAGATTAAACAACTTTCAACCTCTTTTGAAATTAAGGCCCAGGCTGACCAACCACGGTAGCAGCAGATGCGAATTATCTACAGGTTTGGGGGAAGTACTATTTCAAGGGCAAAAAGATGGCAAAGATACAATGGCAAAGATGGCAATGCTTCTAACCTGTTTCTGCCAGTGAGCGAATGAAAGCCACAGTTGGAAATTAAACTTTAGCAGCAACATGGGTGTGTAGAAAAAGTTCAGATTATGTTATGGGATTATGTCTCAAAGCAGACCAAACACCATGAGTCCCTCTTCTGACCATGTAAGAAATTGAGAGGCTGCTGCTCAGAAAGATTCACAGTAAAAAGTCTTACAACACCAGGTTAAAGTCCAACAGGTTTGTTTCAAACACGAGCTTTTGGAGTGCAGCTCCTTCTTCACCCGAGGAAGGAGCTGCGCTCCGAAAACTCGTGTTTGAAACAAACCTGTTGGACTTTAACCTGGTGTTGTAAGACTTCTTACTGTGCTCACCCCAGTCCAACACCGGCATCTCCACATCAGAAAGATTCAGACAAAGATGGACAAGTTGGGACTCGATCACAGTTTGTGAAAGGAAAATGCTGAACAACAGACACATCATCAGAAGGAATCAATTAGGTGGTTTTAAACTTCATTGAGGAGTTGAAGCATCTACATCCTTAATCAATCAGCATAAATCAGCTCCTACAAAAATGGTGCATTAAGTAAAATTAGCCCAGTTAAACTCGGGCGGCAGTAGCACACTAGTTAGCACTGCTGCCTCACAGCTCCAAGGACCCGGCTTCAAATCCGGCCTCAGGTGACTGTAATAATAATAATCTTTATCAGTGTCACAAGTAGACTTTCATTAACACTGCAATAAAGTTGCTGGCCGCCACATTCTGGCGCCTGTTCAGGTACACCGAGGGAGAATTCAGAATGTCCAAATTACCCAACTTTGTGTGGAGTTTGCACTTTCTCCCCTTCTCTGCTTAGGTTTCCTCTGGGTGCTTCGGTTTCCTCCAGTGCTCCAGAGAAGTGCAGGTTAGATGGATTAGCCACGCTAAATAGCCCCTTAGGGTCCAGGGATGTGTAGGATAGGTAGGGTTACAGGGCTAGGGTGGAGGAGTGGGCTTTAGGAGGGTACTCTTTCCAAGTGCCGGTGCAGACTTGATGGGCCAAATAGCCTTATTCTGTACTGTAGGGATTCTATGATCTAGCCACGAAAAATGTCTTAAAATCTGTGAATATTGTCTGGAAGGATTACCAGACTATACCCCCCCTTAATCCAATACGGCACCAATATTTTGAACAGTGATTTAGCATCACTGTTATTTTTTTTATTTGGGCATTTGCAAGTTTTTATAATAATAACAATGCCATGAACATGATACAATAAACCTCCCCCCCCCCCCCCCATCCCAATCTTTACACACCCCAACCATGAAACAACAATCCAGCCCTCTTAATCCCACCTCCTTTGGAATTCTACGTCTGCCGACATTTTAATTTTCCCCGAGAAAGTCAACGAATGCCTGCCACCTCCGGGTGAACCCTACCATTGACCCTCTTAAGGTAAACTTTATTTTCTCAACCCAGCTGTGTCACTAACCCAGGTCTCTACACTAGGGAGCTTACATTCTCTCCACATTAATAAGATCCGTCTCCGGGCTAGCAGCGAGGCAAAGGCCAAGACGTTGGCCTCTTTTGTCCCCGAAACACCCAGCTCTTCCAACACTCCATAGATCGCCACCTCCGGAGTTGGCACCACCCGTGTTTTGAGTACCATGGACATTGCCTGAGCGAACCCCTGCCAGAATCCTCTGAGCTTCGGGCATGCCCAAAACATGTGGACATGATTTGCTGCGCTTCCCGCGCACCTCGTACACCTGTCCTCTCTCGCGAAAAGTTTGCTCATCCGGGCCACAGTCATGTGTGCCCGGTAGACTACCAGGAATTGTATCAGGCTAAGTCTGGCACATGATGAGGATGCATTAACCCTGCTTAGGGCATCCACCCACAGACCCACCTCTATCTTTCCTCCTAGCTCGTCCTCCCACTTGCCCTCGAGCTCCTCCACCGGGGTTTCCTCCACCTCCCTAAGCTCCTGGTAAATATCTGATACCTTTCCCTCTCCTCTCCCACGAGGTACTGGAGACAACTCGTGCTGTATCCCCCGTAGCGGCAGCAGTGGGAAGGCCGGAACCTGCTTTCTCAAGAAGTCTTGCACCTGCAAATACCAAAACCCGTTCCCTGCTGGCAATTCAAATTTATCCTCCAATGTTTTCAAGCTGGGAAAGCTCCCATTTATAAATAGATCCCCCATCCTTCTAATTCCTGCCCTTTGCCATCTCTGGGACCCACCATCCAGCCTACCCAGTACACACCGATGATCGTTATAAATCAGGGTCCAAACCGATGCTCCCTCCACTCTCTTGTATCTCCTCCACTGCCCCCAGATTCTCAGAGCCACCACCACCACCGGACTTGTGGAGTATCGGGCCGGCGAGAATGGAAGAGGTGCTGTTATCAATGCTCCCAAACTTGTGTCTTTGCATGATGCCGCCTCCATCTGCTCCCATATTGACCTCTCCCACACTACCCACCTCCTAATCATGGCTATATTAGCCGCCCAGTTATAATTGCAGAAGTTCGGCAGCGCCAACCCACCGTCCCCACCGACTGCGCAACACTTTCTTCACTCACGGGGTTTTACCCGCCCACACAAAGCCCGAAATACTCTTATTCACCCACTTGAAAAAAGGTCCTTGGGATGAAGATGGGGAGGCACTGAAAGACAAACAGAAATCTGGGGAGGACCATCATTTTCATGGTCTGTACCCTCCCGCCAGTGATAGTGGGAGCATGTTCCATCTCTTAAAGTCTTCTTACATTTATTCTACCAGCCGGGATAGGTTTAACTTGTGCAGTGCTTCCCATTCCCGGGACACCTGGATTCCCAGATACCGAAAGCTCTTTCCTACCATTCTAAGCGGCAGCTCTACCAGTCTCTTCTCCTGCCCTCTTGCCTGAATCACAAACATCTCGCTACTCTCTCCCCCCCCCCCCCCCCCCCCCCCCCCCCCCCATGTTCAATTTATACCCTGAAAAATTGCCAAATTGCCCCAGGATTCGCATGATTTTCCTCAACCCCTTCAATGGGTCCGAAATATACAAGAGCAGGTCAACTGCTAATTCCACTCCACCCGATCAAAAGCCTTCTCTGCATCCATCGCTACCGCCACCTCCACCTCCTCTCCTCCTGAGGGCAGCATAATACCATTTAAAAGCTTTGAACATCGGCCTAGAGTTGCCTGTCCTTTACAAATCCCGTATGGTCCTCCCCTATCACCCCCGGGATACAGCCCTCTATCTCTGTGGCCAGTATCTTAGCCAGCAGTTTGGCGTCCACATTCAGTCAAGTAATTGGCCTGTCTGACCCACATTGCTCCGGATCCTTTTGCCGTTTCAGGTTCAATGAAATCGAGGCCTGCGACATTGATGGGGGAAGGACTTCCTTCTCTCTTGCTTCATTAAATGTCCTCACCAGCAGTGGGCTCAATATCTCTGAACACATCTTATAGAATTCCACCAGGTAGCCTTCAGGCCCCGGGGCCTTGCCAACTGCATGCCCTCCAGCCCCTCGATTATTTCCTCAATCTCAATCGGGGCTCACAGCCCTTCCACCAGGTCCTCACCTACCTCGGAAACCTCAACTGACCCAAAAACTGCCTCATCCCCTCCACCCCAGCCAGGGGTCCCGACTCATAATTTGCTGTAAAAGTCCTCAAACACCTCATTCACCCCAACTGGGTCCAGGACAGTATTCCCACCTCTACTCTTTACTCTCCTCATCGCCCTGGCCTCCTCACTTACGCGTCACTGTTATTAATGACTTACTAGTTTTCTATGGAGATTAGTCACAGTGAGAACCCATTGGCTTCATGGTCTTCAAAAACTTCACCAAGGGCATTTAGAAATTCCAAATATGTGCAAGGGCACAATCAGTCTGGTACCAAGAATTACACATCCAATTGAAGAAATTATTTCTTTTGTTTTTAAATGTATCTTGTTACAAACATGTATCAAAGCAGGTTATAGCAAATAAACACCCGGTGAAACATACTTCCCGACAATCAACTATATAGTCTGTACAGATTTTTCACCTTTTTCATCATCCTCCCCCCACCAATGAACAGCTCCTCAAACACGGTCACAAATATCCCCCACCTTTTCTCAAACTCCCCTGCTGAGCCCCTTAACTCATACTTCATCTTCTCTAACCGCAGGAAGTCGTACAGGTCACCCAACCATGCCGCTACCCCAGTGGCGATGCCGACGACCATCAACAAAATTTGCCGCCGTGGAAACAGCGGGGCGAACCGCTAAACACATATGCTTCATTTGCTGTCCCGCGTTCACACCTCTCACACTCATCTGCTACCCCCTGAAAGAACCCACTCATTCTCGCCCGAGTCATATGCACCCTGTGCACCACCTTAAACTGTATCAGGCTCATTCTTGCACAAGAGGAGGTCCCATTTACCTTTCGCAGTGCCTCACTCCATTGGTCTCTCCTCCCACTTGGTCTCTCCTCCCACTTGGTCTCTCCTCCCACTTGGTCTCTCCTCCCACTTGGTCTCTCCTCCCACTTGGTCTCTCCTCCCACTTGGTCTCTCCTCCCACTTGGTCTCTCCTCCCACTTGGTCTCTCCTCCCACTTGGTCTCTCCTCCCACTTGGTCTCTCCTCCCACTTGGTCTCTCCTCCCACTTGGTCTCTCCTCCCACTTGGTCTCTCCTCCCACTTGGTCTCTCCTCCCACTTGGTCTCTCCTCCCACTTGGTCTCTCCTCCCACTTGGTCTCTCCTCCCAACTCCGCTTTCCATTTCTCCAGGATCTTCACCACCCGCTCACCTCCCTGTTCCCCCAGCCACTTAGCTCCTCTAGACTGGCGAACCCTTCCTCCAAATACAAACCGCTCACCTTGACCAATCCCACTTCCCTCCACCTCCTGGATACACTATCCATCCCCCCTGGCTCAAACTCATAATTCTCGCACAGCCCTGAAATGCCTCCTCAGCTTATTCCATATCTTCACCGTGGACTGCACTGAGCTCCCTGAATACCTACTCAGAGCCATTGGCAATGCTGCCGTCACCATAGCCCTCAAACTAGACCCTTACAAGAGTCCTCTTCCATCCTAACCCACTCTACCCCTTCTCCTTCCCACCACCGCCGCATCTTGTCCACATTCGCCACCCAATAATAATGAAGCAAGTTTGGCAACGCTAACACCCCCCTGCTGCCTCTGCAGCAGGGTCCTCCCCACCCTCGGCACCTTCCCCGCCCATACAAAGTCAGAGATGATTGTGTCCAGTTTCCGAAAAAAGGCCTTTGGTATAAAGATCAGAGAGCCTGAAATACAAACAAGAAACTTGGCCGAATATTCATTTTCATCACTTGGATCCTCCCTGCCAACGTTAAGTGCAGTGAGTCCCAGCTCCTAAGATCCTCCCTGGCCTCCTCCACCAGCTTCGTTAAGTTCCACTTATGGAGCCCTGTCCATTCCCTCGCTACCTGAATCCCCAAGTACATAAACCTATTCCTCGCTACCATAAATAGCATCCCCCTTAAATTATCCCGCTGTGCGAGTTCATTTACAGGGAATACCTTACTTTTCCCTACATTCAGTATGTGCCGTGAACCCTCCAAATCTCCCCAACAGGCCCATAATTCTTCCCATACTCTCCAACGGATCAGAAACATACAGCAAGAGGTCATCGGCAAAGAGCGACACCCGATGCTCCCTGTCCCCTCATAATCCCCTGCCCCTCCACCGACCCCATGAGAGCCATCACCAACGGCTCTATGGCAAGCATAAATAGCAGCGGCATCATTGAGCCTCTCTGCCTTGAACCGCTGTGTAAGTCAAAGCGTCGTGAGCTCATGATTCGTCCTCACCCTCGCCCTTGGTGCCACATACAGCACACACACCCATGCCACAAATCCCTGCCCAAAACAAAAAATTCCCAAAACATCGAACAAGTACTGCCATTCCACCCGATCAAATGCCTTCTCTGCGTCCATGGGCACCATCAGATCCGGTACCAGAGCTCCCGATGGATTCATCATCACATTCAACAGCCGTCTTACATTACTCGTGAGCTGCTTGCCCGCCACGAAGCCTATTTGATCGTCTGCAACCATCTCCGGGACACACTCCTCCATCCACTCTGCCAACAACTTAGCCAATGCTTTCACATCCGTGTTCAATTGTGATGTGGGTATCTAGGACCCATATTCCACCGGATCCTTTCTTCTTTTGGGATTAATGTGATTACTGCCTGCTTCATCATCTCCGGCAATTCCCCCTTCCCCAGTGCTTCATTAAACACTCCCAACAGATGTGGTGCCAGGTCCGTCGCAAATCCCTTTAAAAATTCCGTCGGGTACCCATCTGGCCCAGGGGCCTTCCCTAACTTCATACCCCTGATACTATACGGCACCTCCCTCAGCCCCAGGGGCTCCTCCAACGCCTGCCTCTTTGCTTCCTCCACCTGGGGAAATTTCAGCTCATCCAGAAACAGCCCCATGTCCCCCGCATCGACCTCAAAGTCCCTGGCAGTACTCTCCAAATGCCTCATTTATCTTCCCTGGCTCTGACACCACATCCCCAGCCCCAGTTCATATCTTCAATATTTCTCTGGGCGCAGCTTGCCTCCGCAGCTGGTGCGCCAGCATGCGGCTCGCCTTCTCCCCATACTCTTATTGCACCCCTCTTTCCCTACACAGTTGCCCTACCGCCCTCCCCATTGTCAGCCTGTCAAACTGCCCCTGCAGCTTTTCCTCCTCGCCAATCCCTCCACGGTGGGCACCCTCGAATATTCGCTGTCCACCTCCACTCGCTCACTTGACGGTCATGTTCCACTCTCCTTTCCTTATCCGCACGAGCCTTTAAAAATATTATTTCTCCCCTGACTACTGCCTTCAGTGCTTCCCAAAAAATGGCTGTTGACACCTCCCCATTCTGATTCAACACATACTCAATCGCCGCCCACACCTCATCACAAAAACCTCCATTTGCCAACAACCCCAAGTCAAACTTCCACCCCAGCCTCTGCTCTCATCCCGTTCTAAACTGCATCTCCAGCCAGTGTGGTGCATGGTCCGAGATAACTAACCCCACATACTCTGCCCCCTCCACCTAACCAAAGTCTCCCGACTCACTACAAAGTATTCAATCCTCGAACACACCTTATGGATGTGTGAAAAGGAGGAATACTCCCTTCCCCCTGGGCTCTGATTCACCATACCCATCCTCTCCAGAAACTTCTCCAGTTCCCTTGCCATTCGTACCCTACCCATCAACCTGGGGCTTGACCCATCCACCCTTGGCTCGAGGACACATTTAAAATCTCCTCCCATGATCAACTGTTGCGTGGCCAAATCCGGGATTGCTGCCGGCAACCCCCTCATAAAACCCACGTCATCCCAATTTGGGGCATACTCCTTTACCAATACTACCGGTGTCCCTTCCAATACCCCACTCACAATCACATATCTCCCACCCAGATCCCTCACCTCCTTCGTACTCACAAATCCCATTTTTTTTGCTTTGCTCATTAAAGTCGTCACCCCCCTCGATTTCCCCAATCCTCATCACGATGAATTGGTTTCTCACGAAAGTTATTGATGGGCAGGAGATTGAGAATACAGCTTCCATCTTTGACATTAAAAAAACAAACTTAATATCACAAGAATGACCACAAGAGGGTTAAATCGCATGAGGATGAACAGAGAAGCATTCAGGCTCAGAACTTTAATCATAGGCACAGAACAAATGTGTTACCAGTGCTGAAGTTCAGAGAGAGAATATGGGCGAGAGAACAACACAGAGAAGGTACAATCATTGAAAAATCTCTGCAACCAAGATGGTATTGGGCTGAGATGTGCTGGGGTATCATACAGAGAACTGCAGGGCCTTAATATTCTTGAAACAAAAACCAACAGAAACTTAGATTACTATTCAGATCCTGAAAAAGTGGAAAGACCTTGCACAGGCCCTGCAGTCACACAGGAGAAGAACACTCGCACCAACAAAAGGGAGTATTGAATATCCGTGACCTAAAAAGGTCAGAACAACATCAGGGTGATGAAGTAAAGCATCCGAGAAACTAAGGAGTCTGAGACTTTGAAGGGTGATGTAGGAAAATGCAAGGATAAAGACTCAGTGGATGGAGGGTTGTATACTGGAGGGTTAACAACAGAAACTTACAGGATGTTGTTTTAATAATGAGGTCAGGTTACATCATTGAATACTGAGAGATCCGAAAGAGAACAGAAGCTCTTCATAGAATTTACAGTGCAGAAGGTGGCCTATCGAGCCTGCACCGGCCCTTGGAAAGAGCACCCTACTTAAACCCACATCTCCACCATATCCCCTTAACCCAGTAACCCCACCTAACCTTTGCCTAATTTATAAATATTTGCTGCAACTAAATTGTTCTGCCTTTAAAAGATCTATAAATATGAGCAACCAACTGTTGGGAGACTGGACAATTCCCAAACCGGCCTAAACCCCTACCACAAAATAAAACAAGAAGAATTGGAGGAGCACAGATATAGAAGGTTGTACGGTTGTAACGAAAGTTACAGAGGTGGGTTGGGGCAAAGCTATCACTGGATTTGGATGTTTTAAAATTGCGCCATTTCTTAAATGGGAGGCAACTTACTTCAAAGAGCACAAGGGTCGGACAGAAGCATCAGAACTGCAGAAGCAACCTCAGTCAGGAATACATCAAGAGGCAACTAAGACATGGATGGGGTTTTAACAGATCAGCTGAGGCACTGAGAACACAAGTATGAATCTAAAAAATAGGAGTGAGCCATTTGATCCCTTGAGTCTGTTACCTTGCAGCGCGAGGGACCTGGATTCAATTCGGCTTTGGTTGACTGTGTGTGGAGTTTGTATTTTCTCCCTGTGTCTGTGTGGGTTTTCTCATGTGCTCTGGTTTCCTCCCACAGGTCGAAAGTGTGCAGGTTAGGTGCATTGGCCATGCTAAATTTGCCCTTAGTGTCCAAAGATGTGCAAGTTAAGTGGGGTTCCGGGGATAGGGTGGAGTAGTGGACATGCTCTTTCAGAGAGTCGATGCAGACTTGATGGGCCGAATGGCCTCCTTCTGCCCTGTAGGTATTCCATGGTTCAAATTCTATGGTATGCTATTTGGTCAGATCATTGGTGGTATGATTGTGGTGTCACCTTCACATCTTCTGGCATAACCCTGGACTCCCAAGTCAGTCAAAACTCAATATAGCCCAGCTCCAACTATTTGCTGGGATGACAAATTCCAAAGATTAAAGATCGCCAAGAGAAGAATTTCTATCTCATTCTGATCTTAAATGGAGTACCTCTTATTCTGAAACAATGTCCCCAAGTTCGGGATTTCCCCACGAGAGGGAGCATCCAGCATCCACCATGTGAAACCCCCTCAGACTATTATACACGAGAGATAATTTTATTGAAGCATTCTTCTAAACTACAAGAGGTATAGGCACTACCTGCTCAACCTTTCCTTCATCCCAGGAATCAACTTAATGAACCATCTTTGAACTGCCTCCAATGCAACTATACCCCTGTTTAGACATTCAACTCTCTAGGTGCAGTCTCATCAGTGCCCTGGACTATTGTATCAAGACTTTCTTGTCTTTTTTTGTGAGGAGGCCAGAAAAAAATTCAGCATCCCATATCCTTCCACTGAAACATTGAGGAGAAGCAGTTTTGACATGGATACATCTTCTCATTTCTTTGTCCTAAATGAAGAGGGCATGCAAGGAGCTCCTAAACGCCATTATCATGACCATCTTCAACCAGTAGTTTTTCTTTTTTCTTTGTCTTTTCATTGGTATAGTTATTTTTTCCTTTGTTTTTTTTTTGGAATTGTAGTTGTATGAGTTAACCGAAGGTTTAAGACATGGCAAGAGAACCCAGACCCGAGTCATGCTCCTCGTGTGCGATGTGGGAGCTCAGTGACACGTCCACTGTCCCTGGCTCCTTCACGTGCAAGAAGTGTGTCCAGTTGAAGCTCCTGTTAGACCGCTTGATGGCTCTGGAGCTGCGGATGGACTTACTTTGGAGCATCCGCGATGTTGAGGATGTCGTGGATAGCACGTTTAGCGAGCTGGTCACACTACAGGTGAAAGTTACTGAAGGAGATAGAAAATGGGTGGCCAAAAGACAGAGCAAGAGTAGAGGCAGTGCAGGTGTCCCCTGCGGTCATCTCCCTGCAAAACAGATATACCGCTTTGGACACTGTTGAGGGACATGACTTACCCGGGGAAGGCAGCAGCAGCCAGGTTGAACAGCCAGCTGTCGTGGTGCACATAGACACCAACGATATAGGTAAAAAACAGGACGAGGTCCTACAAGCTGAATCCAGGGAGTTAGGAGTTAAACTAAAAAGTAGGACCTCAAAGGTAGTAATCTCAGGATTGCTACCTGTGCCACGAGCTAGTCATATTAGGAATGTCAGGATAGAGAGGATGAATCGTGGCTCAAGAGATGGTGTAAGAGGGAGGGATTCAAATTCCTGGGGCATTGGAACCGGTTCCGGGGGAGGTGGGACCAGTACAAACTGGACGGTCTGCACCTGGGCAGGACTGGAACGGATATCCTGGGGGGGGGGGGGGGGGAATGGTGTTTGCTAGAGCTGTTGGGGAGGATTTAAACTAATGTGGCAGGGGGATGGGAACCAATGCAGGAATGTCAAAAAGTAGTAACACAGGGTCAGACACAAAAGGCAGTAAGGGGGAAAGTGTAAGGCAGAGAAGCCATAGTCAAAAATCAAAAAGGGCGACAGTATAAGGTGCAGTGATTGAGGGGAGCTCAGTGAATAGGCCCACTAATATCAAAAGGGATAAAACGGGAAGTAAAAACTTGTTACATGAAGATATGGGGTCAATGATAAGGAAAATTAGGAGAAAAGTTAAGAGGAAATATAACTTAGCAGAGGTTACTGATTGCGGTGGTAAGATTCAAAACAGAGGTATAAAAGCCAACTTAAATGTACTTTACCTGAATGCTTGTAGTATTTGGAATAAGGTAAATGAGTTGATGGCGCAAATCATCTCGAATGACTATGATTTAGTGGCCATTACTGAAACATGGTTCAAGAATGGTCAAGACTGGGAGTTAAATATCCGAGGGTATCAAACTATTCAGAAGGACAGAGTGAATGGTAAGGGAGGTGGTGTAACTCTGTTATTTAAGGAGACATCCGGGCAATAGTAAGGGATGTCATAGGTGCTATGGTGGATAAGATTGAATCCATTTGGGTGGAAATCTGGAATAGTAAGGCGAAAAAGTCACTGATAGGAGTAGTCTATCGGCCACCAAATAGTAACATTATGGTGGGGCAGACAATAAACAAAGAAATAACTGATGCATGTAGAAATGGTACAGCGGTTATCATGGGGGATTTTAATCTATATGTTGATTGGTTTAACCAGGTCGGTCAAGGCAGCCTCAAGGAGAAGTTTATAGAATGTATCCACGATAATTTCCGAGAACAGTATGTAATGGAACCTACGAGGGAACAAGCGGTCCTAGATCTGGTCCTGTGTAATTAGACAGGATGATTTAATGATCTCATATTTAGGGATCCTCTCACAAGGAGCGATCACAATATGGTGGAATTTAAAATACAGATGGAGGGTGAGAAGGTAAAATCAAACAATAGTGTTTTGTGCTTAAACAAAGGAGGTTACAATGGGATGAGAGAAGAACTAGCTACGGTAGACTGGCAGCAAATACTTTTTGGTAAAACAGTTGAGGAACAGTGGAGAACTTTCCAAGCGATTTTTCACAGTGCTCAGCAAAGGTTTATACCAACAAAAGGAAGGACGATAGAAAGAGGGAAAATCGACCGTGGATATCGAAGGAAATAAGGGAGGATATCAAATTGAAGTAAAAATCATACAAAGTGGCAAAGGTTAGTGGGAGACTAGTGGACTGGGAAATCTTTAGGGGGCAACAGAAAGCTACTAAAAAAGCTATAAAGAAGAGAAAGGTAGATTATGAGAGTAAACTTGCTCAAAATATAAAAACAGATAGTAAAAGTTTCTACAAATATATAAAACAAAAAAGAGTGGCTAAGGTAAATATTGGTCCTTCAGAGGATGAGAAGGGAGATTTAATAACGGGAGATGAGGAAATCGCTGAGGAACTGAAGAGGTGTTTTGGGTCAGTCTTCACAGTGGAAGACACAAATAACATGCCAGTGACTGATAGAAATGAGGCTATGACAGGTGAGGACCTTGAGAGGATTGTTATCACTAAGGAGGTAGTGATGGGCAAGCTAATGGGGCTAAAGGTAGACAAGACGCCTGGCCCTAATGGAATTCATCCCAGAGTGCTAAAAGAGATGGCTAGGGAAATTGCAAATGCACTAATGATAATTTACCAGAATTCACTAGACTCTGGGGTGGTCCCGGCGGATTGGAAATCAGCAAACGTGACACCACTGTTTAAAAAAGGAGGTAGGCAGAAAGCAAGTAATTACAGGCCAGTTGGCTTAACTTCGGTAGTAGGGAAGATGCTGGAATCTATCATCAAGGAAGAAATAGCGAGGCATCTGGATAGAAATTGTCCCATTGGGCAGACGCAGCATAGGTTCATAAAGGGCAGGTCGTGCCGAACTAATTTAGCGGAATTTTTTGAGGACGTTACCAGTGTGGTAGATGACTGGGAGCCAATGGATGTGGTATATCTGGATTTCCAGAAAGCCTTTGACAATGTGCCACACAAAAGGTTGCTGCATAAGATAAAGATGCATGGCATTAAGGGTAAAGTAGTAGCATGGATAGAGGATTGGTTAATTAACAGAAAGCAAAGAGTGGGGATTAATGGGTGTTTCTCTGGTTGGCAATCAGTAGCTAGTGGTGTCCCTCAGGGATCAGTGTTGGGCCCACAATTGTTCACAATTTACATAGATGATTTGGAGTTGGGGACCAAGGGCAATGTGTCCAAGTTTGCAGATGACACTAAGATGAGTGGTAAAGTGAAAAGTGCAGTGGATACTGGAAGTCTGCAGAGGGATTTGGATAGGATAAGTGAATGGGCTAGGGTCTGCCACCATCCTCTACCTGCTCCATGATAATGTGCAAACCATGATCCTGACTAATGGATTCATCACAGAGCAAATTTGCTTTCGGATTGGGCTCAAGCAAGGTTGTCGCACCTACGCTCTTCTCGACCATCTGTTTCATCTCACAGCAAGCTCTTTACTGGAGGGAGTGGAGATAAACTACAGGACAAACAGGACTCAGTTTAACCTTGCCACTTGTAGTACATGTCCAAGTTTGTCCCATCCTCTCTCATTGAACTACAGTAGGCAGACGCTGCCTGCATTTGTGCAGACTCGGAGGGCAATGGGCTTTACACTAAATAGCTGTAAGACAAATGTCCCGTACCAAGCTGCTCCACCACACAGCACTGTCTCCCAGTTATCAAAATCCATGACTACGCTTTGGATAACATGGACCATTTTCCATATCTTAGAAGCTACTGTCAAACAAGGGCAGACAACAAGGTTTAACACCACCTTCAGTGTGCCAGCGCTCCCTGCGGTCACCTGAGGAAGAGAGTGTTTGAAGATCAGGGCCTCGTATCTGGCACCGAGCTCATGGTCTGCAAGGCAGTGATAATGATACCTGCCCTCCTAATTGGCTCCGTGACATGGACTCTGTACAGCAGGCACCTCAAAACCATAGACGTAACACCAGCAGCACCTCCGCAAGATCCTACAAATCTCTTGGCCAATGTCAGTGTTCTTCTTTAGGCCAACATTCTGAGTATCAAAGCATTGACCACAAACAATCAGCTCCATTGGGTGGGCCACGTTGTCCACATACCTGATAGAAGGCTCCCAAAACAAACACTCTGCTCAGACTTGGACATGACAAGTGAGCCCCAGGCCAGCATAAGAAACACTTCAAGGACATCCTCAAAGCATCCTTCAGGAAAATGAACCTACACTTCGGACTCCCTAGCCCAAAATGGAAGAAAAGCATCTGGGGAGGAGCTGAACAACTCGAGCTTCATCACCAAGAGCAAGCTGAAGTCAAGTGCCATCAGCGAAAGGAGTGCATGGCAACCTGGGCACCCCACCCACCCGTTCCTCCAACCACCGTCTTGCCCACCTGCGACAGAGACTTGGTCACACATTGGACTTCTCAGTCACCCGAGAACTAACTTTTAGTGTGGAAGCAACCCATCCTTGTTTCTGAGGGGTTGCCCAAGGAGGAGGCTTTTGTCTCCCTCATTTCTTTAACAGTGGTGTTACATTTGAAATTTTTCATTCCACTGTGATCTTTCCAGAATCTAGGGAATTATGGAAGATTATTAACAATGCACCCACTACGTCTTCAGCTACTTAATTGAAGACACTAGGATGCAAACCCTCAGGTCGCGGGTACTTGTCCACCCTTAATGCCCCCAATGTTCCTCGTACATTTTCGCGAGTGATTGTGATGGGTTTTAAGTTCTCTCTAGTTTTCTACAATTCTTGGGACACATTTAATATCTTCTGCTGTGAAGACTGCGACAAAATAGTTGTTCTCTGCCATTTCCTTGTTTCCCATTAGTTTCCAAGTCTCATCCTCAAAAGCGACGAACAGTTACTTTCGCTAGGTGGAAATAATCTGTCAAAGTAATGGTTCAGATGTAGTCAGAAGCTCATTTCGGTGTTAATTAGAGACTCTGCGGGATGCTTTGGCATATGGTGGAATTTGAATTCAATATAAATCTGGAATTAAAAGTCTAAGTGGACCATGAAACTATTGTTGATTATTGTAATTTGCCCATCAGGTTCACTGATGTCCCTTCGGGAACGAAATCTACCATCCTTATGAGGTCTGGCCTACGTTAATCCAGACTCCACATCCACTGCAATGGTGTTGACTCTTCAATGCTCTCTGAAGTGGCCTCAGAAGCCACTCAGTGAAGAACAATTAGGGATGAGCAATAACTGTTGCCTAGCTAATGATGCCCACATTCCATTAATGATTTTTTTTTTGTTCAGAGCCATGTTGCAAAAGGTTTCATCCCAAAAAAATTGCGACCGAGAGGAATGGAATTGGTGGCTTGGCATAAGCATTGTGTTAGAGACTGAAAACATTGGCTTCAATCTTCATAATATTAAGTTAAATGAAATTTCTGTTCACCCGATGCTGGATGTCAAACAAGCAGCTAACAACTGTTGGAATATGCGTAAAAGTGATGGCATGCCACTACCCCTGAAAGACACCGATATAAAATCACCATTCATTCACAAGGGATTGTGTAAACACAATGTGCATTCATTCATTAAGAAAAGGCACATGTCGGGCAGCACGGTGGCCTAGTGGTTAGCACAACCGCCTCACGGCGCTGAGGTCCCAGGTTCGATCCCGGCTCTGGGTCACTGTCCGTGTGGAGTTTGCACATTCTCCCCGTGTCTGCGTGGGTTTCGCCCCCACAACCCAAAAATGTGCAGAGTAGGTGGATTGGCCACGCTAAATTGCCCCTTAATTGGAAAAAATAATTGGGTAATCTAAATTTAAAAAAAAAAATTTAAAAAAAAGAAAAAAAAAAAGAAAAGGCACATGTGAATGTATCACAAATAAATATATATATATATATATATATACACACATACACACACACACAGATGTAAAGCTTGAAGACATCAGCAGCAGGGTATGTGTGTGTTCTGCTCCAGCTGAAGTGAAATGGAGGTAAGATCACATGGCACACTTCCCTTAAGGTGATGCCATGCTGCTATCCCTTAAAGACATAATGTAACACAGACAATTTAAGGTTCAGTGTGCAAAACTGCAAATAGCACTCCAGAAAGGATCTGGATCAAGGTTCCATGGAACAAAAAACACTGGCCCACTTTTGTTTTCCAACTCATTTCAGATTAAGGCAGACTTTTCAGAAACCTTTTCAATTATTTTTCTGTAGTTGTGCTCCATCTTGGAATGATATATCAATCTCGGCAAGCAAACCTTTCCATCTTTCATAGTCTATCAACTGCTGATGACAACACTTCCTCTTCTCCTGTCCACATCCAAGTGCAGGTGAGATTTAACAACATCTCATCGAGGTGTCAGCATCTGACAGTGCAGCCCTTTCTCAGAAATGCAATGAAATCACAGCCTACAATTTGTGCCCCATTCATGGAAGGATCTTAAATTTTCTGACCAGAAGCAGAAATGCTTGTATGGCTCAAATTTTATACCTAAATCTCACTCTCAGAAGTAGCAAGGATTGGATTTCCCTCTCCAAAGGCACTTCTGCAAAAGTGGGGAAAAAAGGGGAGGAAATTTGCATCATTCTACCAGATCTATTTACTGCTAGGAGTGATGATAAGTAGTGAATGTCCTTGCCCGAATTTGGGCAAATAGAAATCACAGTGATCTGGTTACATTTTTCATCATGATACTATTGTATTATTACAATGCCAGCACTTAGCAGACATCCAGAATTTGTAGGCAGTTGGAAGTCTAAGAATGATAACCTATGCCCCTAAAAACTCTTGAGGGATAATAATCTGCCGGTTCTACAAGAGTAGAATTTGTGAATTCAAAAATTCTTAACGTTGCAGTTGAACCTGTCTTTTGCAGCATCTCCAGTCTTTCTACCCTTAACCTCACCCACAACAATACAGGTGGAAATACCATCAGGAGGTCAAAATGAAAATTAACTAGATTGATCCAGTCACCAACTTCATGCAAGCAACCATATTTTATGTCCAAACTCATGGCTCATACCATTTGTCAGAAAGTATTAGCCCTCATTTCCCCCAACACATTCTTGCGGACACTGCCATAATGCATCTTTGTCATCCTATCTTATTTTTTCTTTTCTCAAAATATCCTTCAACATTTGGACAGGTTGCCCCGATATTCAGTTACTATGTAAATTCTTCTGTTGGATGAATTAATTAAAAACAAATTATAATAGGTCACATCACAAGGTGCTAAATGTCACTTTAGAAACTGTACAAATTCATTTAAAACATGTTCGAGATAACCTTCGCCACCACTGAGATTAATTATGCTATTAATTGTAAAATGTCCTGTAATTGAAAGCAAAATTCCATTTTAGTTTCTTTGCCTACTTTCTCCACAGAAAAGCAATTTCTTCACAAAAGAAAAGATGACAAGGTCATTCAAGCAATAGTTTTTCAATGATTTGCAATCCTTCAACTGAGTCGCTTTATCTTGGCAATAGCTCCATAAAAATGCTTGCATTTCAATCTCCTTTTGACAATATGTTGCAAAGATAATTGGTGTTCTTCAGACTTACTTTAGCATTACAGCGATAACGATTGGCATTATCTAATCTCCCTTTGTTGCCTGCTTAAATATGTCCTTAAAAAGCTGTTCAACACACTCGTGTTCGACAATTTCTGTTGAATTTATTTCTGTCACATCAGGTTAACACCTGGCAAATGCTGTCCATAAAAATAAATTCATGAAATTCTTACCAATAAGATGACTTATTCATGTTCATGCATCTGACATTATCTGCCAATAGACACCAAGATGAGGAGATGCAGGCGTTGGACTGGGGTGAGCACAGTAAGAAGTCTTACAACACCAGGTTAAAGTCCAACAGGTTTGTTTCAAACACGAGCTTTCGGAGCACTGCTCCTTCCTCAGGTGAGGAATTTCACCTGAGGAAGGAGCAGTGCTCCGAAAGCTCGTGTTTGAAACAAACCTGTTGGACTTCAACCTGGTGTTGTAAGACTTCTTACAATAGACACCAAGATAGAATAGGCCACATTTTTCCAGTAATTTTTCTGCCACACAAAATTGAAGCCTAGTCACACAACTCAGTAGTGAAGCTCAAAATTGCACAGAATATTAATTTTCTCACCTTGTGGCACATTGTGCTGCAAATGCAACATATCTTCACTCCTGACATGCCTCCAATCAAAATCATCTTCCTGATCTTGCCAATATTCACATGGTTCCAGGCCATCATCAAATGTACAGCCTCCTGTAAGCAAAAATAAATAATTAAATGGCTAAACGAATAATAAAACTCAGCAACTGGTCTGGTTCACCCTAGATTTCCCATTAGACGTTTTCAGCAAAGGAAATGAGTTGAACCTGCTGTTTGAGTTCACATTGGTAATTTTTATCCAATCACCTTTCAACTGAACAATTCCATTCAGAAGACGATTGATTCTCTCATTCACCAAGATTCTACAATTAACCGTAATGGTCCCTCTAAACATTCTCCACAAATGCTCGGTCTGGAAATCAATTCCAAGTGTTGAACACACTATATGAAAAAGTTATTTTCTGTTAGGAGTCTTTAATCTACCTTCTATCAGATAGAACCCATGTTCACTTGTCATTTTACAGAAACATTTTAAATTAACATTGCTATTCCCATAATTACCGAATAGAAGATCATCTCCTCAGCATGACCTACGACTGACAAGTCCAATTTTCTCATAACCATTTGCTTCCAAGGTTCGGGGATTTTCTTGAATGCCTTTTTTTCTTGTGTGGTGAATGTACTAATTGTTATACACTATATTTCCTATTTGTGGCAGTAATGTTATGAAAAACCCTGTTTAAAATACACACATGCAGTTGTCTACTAAAGTTGTAACTAAGGACTCGTAAAAAGTGAGGTAATCATTAATGGAACAGTGTTTTGATTGTAGGAGATGCCCTGGAGTGCAGATGATTTATGAGTGCGTGGTGTTTAGTTCTAGCTATGCAGGTCATGAAACTTAGTGGGATATAGATAATGTTATTAATGGGAAGAGTCAGGTGTCTGGAGTTTTGTAGGATTTTAAGTGGAACAGCAGTTTTGCCAAATGATGTTAGGTTGAGTAGAAGTGTACTGGATCTGCTCTTGAAAGGAACTCTCTCCAACAGCCTCTGCATAGATAAGCAAGATGCGTTAGCTTTATTTAAAGTGTCATTTGAACCATGTTGGGTTGCTTAATTGGAATTAGTAGCAGGTGTAGATAGTAAGTGACCAAGTTTTTCCTTTCATTCAAGAATTGTTGAACTGATCATTGTAAAACTATGTCTTTGATGTTAATGTAGTTGATACCATGTTTGAATTAAAATGTCATATTTAATCATAGAATCTCCACAGTGTAAAAGGAGGCCATTCAGCCCATCGAGTCTGCACTGACCATTCGAAAGACCACCTTGCACAGCTGAATCTTTCATCACAGTTTCACTGGTATAATATCACATTAAAATCTGTTGATTCTTTTTGAAAGTCCAGATCACAACAGATTTTCCACAGTGCCTCAGTTCAGGAGACTTGTCGGGCTAGATGTTCCCTACTTTGGTTGCTAAAGTTATTGCTGCTTTGCCTGCTTACTCGCCAATGCTTCAGCTGTTTACATATCCCCAAATCTAATTGTGCTTTTTATTGCCTCAGGTTGATACTACTTAAGCCATTTAATCATTCCATTTCTTCCTTAAGCACAGATACTCATGCACAGATTGTATATGCATGTTCATGATATGCATGTTCAATGTTACTTATCTGTAATTTATTCTCTTTTGTGAAGGATGTTCACCTAAAAAAAATAATTTGGTAATTCCCTCCACATAGGCTTTCTCACCTGTTTCCAGAATATCCTGTTTTTTTTTACATTTTATATTCTGAACACCTACATATTATTTGTCTATCAAGTTTGATTACCAAAAAGGTCAGCACGGTGGCGCAGTCAGTTAGCCCTGCTGCCTCACGGTGCTGAGGTCCCAGGTTCAATCCCGGCTCTGGGTCACTGTCAGTGTGGAGTTTTCACATTCTCCCTGTTTTTGAGTGGGTTTCGCCCCAACAGCGCAAACATGTGCAGGCTAGGTGGATAGGCCACGCTAAATTGCCCCTTAATTGGAAAAACTGAATTGGGTACACTAAATTATTAAAAAGAAAATTTTATTATCGAACAAATTACCAATTTTAGCAAATGGTATAAATTTGTCTTTTGAGCATAAAGTAAAATCTGCAGACAATGCGACACAGAATAAATTTCAACTGATATTAATTCATACTCTTGGTCTAAACTAAGGATATATCTTTCACAACATATAATTTAGAGGAATTTATTTTGTTTTAATGTTATACTTGTTCCCACATGGCATGCTTGCAGAAGGTAACAGAGAAGTCTCAAAAGGGAAGTTCATACATTCACGACAAAGAAGGGAATGAGCGATATGGATAAAGGGTGTGAAGAGTTAAATTAAAGTAACACAGATTATTCGAGAATGAGCACCAGTACAGAGCAGCTGGACCAAGTGGCACGTTTCTATGCTCTAGAATCTATGTTCTAGGCTCTAGAATCTATGTTCTAGATTCAATGTAATTCAATTCCATTTGATGTAATTCTCTGTACTGCATAGAATTTGCCTGGACAAGTACAGTTCCAATAACACTCAAGGAGTTTGACTCCATCCAGGCCAAAGCGGCGTACTTGATTGGGACTCCAACCACCATATTTAGCATTCACTCCCTCACCACCAACATACTTTGGCAGCAGTGTGGAGATGTCGGCGTTGGACTGGGGTGAGCACAGTAAGAAGTCTTATAACACCAGGTGAGAATTCACTAGGTTTGTTTCAAATCACTAGCTTTCGGAGCACTGATCCTTTCTCACCCGAGGAAGGAGCAGCGCTCCGAAAGTTAGTGATTTGAAACAAACCTGTTGGACTTTAACCTGGTGTTGTAAGACTTCTTACTGCAATCCGGAATACTCACTGCAGCTACTCACCAAGGCTCCTTTACAGTATTTTCCAAATACATAACCTTTACCATCGAGGACACGGGTAAGCAAAATACAGCCTGCATGTCGGATCTGGCCCGTATCTTGGGCGCAATTCTCCCCCCCCCCCCCCCCCTCCTCCACCCAAATGCTGGGTGGGAGAATCGCAGGAGCGCCAGGCGAGTCCCGCCTCACCGCCCCGGCACTCGCACGCGATTTTCCCACCCCCATCGAAACCGGCGCGCCGAGTTTTACGGCTGGCCACTCGGAGAATCGCCGCTCGCCGTTTGTAACGGGCGAGCGGCAATTCTCCGGCCCGGATGGGCCGAGCGGCCTGCCCAATACAATACAATGTATTCACGCCGGCACCGACCACACCTGGTCGCTGCTGGTGTGAACAGCGTGTGAACGCTGCGGGGGGGGGGGTTGATCACCGGTGGGAGGGGGGACTTAAAAGGGGTCTGGCCCGCGATCGGTGCCCACCAATCGGCAGGTCGGCCTCTCTGAGAGATGCACTCCTTTTCCTCCGCCGCCCTGCAAGATCACTCCGACATGTCTTGCGGGGCGCCCGCGGGGAGGACGGCAACCGCGCATGCGCGGGTTGGCGCCGGCCAACCTGCGCATGCGCGGGTGATGTCATTTACCCGGCGCCAAGACCGGCACGCATAAATGACAAGGCGAGGATAGGCCTCCGAAGGGGGGGGTGAGGGCGAGGAGTGGCCTCCGACGCTGGAGTGAAACACTCCGGTTTTCACTCGGGCGTCGACACTTAGTCTCCCGTTGGGAGAATCCCGCCCCTTATTTCTGACTGGCCTGCCATATGAAATGAAATGAAATGAAATGAAATGAAATGAAATATGAAAATGAAAAAATCCCAGACCAGAAAATTAAAAAATAATACCAAATCGTTGCACTTGATGAAAGTTCACTTTATTGGCAAACGTTTTACAGCAGCAATGCAATGTCTGTGTCTTTGATTGGTTGCTATGATCACATTTCCAATCAAAGTAGCCAACGGCTTAGGATGGATGAGGTGCAAAAATTAGTTATATACCAGTTTTCAGTTTTGCAAGGATTTGCACTTGCGGCTTTTTAGTCAAGGGATTCAATACAACAATGAGCTTGTCGAACAAGTGAAAAGTAAACACTGTATATAATAATAATATTTATGGTCACAGGCTTACATTAATACTGCAATGAAGTTACTGTGAAAAGCCCCAAGTCACCACATTCCGGCGCCTGTTCAGGTACAGAGAGGGAGAATTCAGAATGTCCAATTCACCAAACAAGCACCCGGAGGAAACCCACGCAGACACAGGGAGAACGTGTATACTCTATACAGTGACCCAAGCTGGGAATCGAACCTAGGACCCTGGAGCTGTTAAGTAACAGTGCTAACCACTGTGCTACCCATGTTGAGTGTTTAACAGGCAGTGGACTTCAAAATACTTCCTTACGCTTGTAGCAGCGAAAGCTGTGTGCCTAGTTTGCAAATAAAAAGTCAAAGAATACAACGTGAGCCGACAGGGCAAGCATGCAGCCAAATGTAAGGACATGTCTGACGAAGAAAGCTAGACAATCACATGAGATAGAAAAAGTGCCATTTTTTAAAAACCAGACTAGATACATCGCAAGGTGGAATTACCAGAGTGAGTTTTGTGATTGCACACACAAAACCGGCAAAAGCAGCAAGCTATTCTCCGAGGGACAAGACAAGAACACAGTTTGAAAAAGTTTCACTATCAAGGCAAACGTGATGAGACATGTAGAAGAAGTCTTTTGATTCCTTTTTGCTTCATCTAATTACCTGTTTTCTCCTTAAACATAACATGCTCCACTTTCTAATCACACAAATAACTGAATTCTTTACATTATTTGTTAGCAACTATTTTTAAAAATAATTTTAGAGTACCCAATTGATTTTTCCTAAGGGGCAATTCAGCGTGGCCAATCCACCTAGCCTGCACATCTTTGGGTTGTGGGGGCGAAACCCACGCAAACACGGGGAGAATGTGCAAACTCCACACGGACAGTGACCCAGAGCCGGGATCGAACCTGGGGCCTCAGAACCACGAGGCTGCGGGGCTAACCCACTGTGCCACCGTGCTGCCCATTTGTTCGCAACTATATTATGATTTCAAGTTTCTAACTCCTCCACAAATGGAAACATCTTTTCTTTCACCCCACCAAATCCGGAGATCCTTATTGAGTTATCCAGAAGCATTCTCTATGGTGGAAAAAGAGCCACATCCTTTTCAATCTATCCATACAATTAAAACTTTTCAATTTTATGTAATTCATGAGGTAACATGACTCATCTCCACTGTTTCTATTCTCTACTAAATCTGTCACCCACCTGCCACCTCCTGGTCCATCTCAGCCTCTGCCCCTTTCCCAGTCTCAAAATTATTACATGGAAACACGAAAGCAATTTGACAACTTTTTAAATCGAAGAAATATCTGCCCCTTCTGATGTGTCCTAATGAACCTCAAGACAGTTTGTTGCCCATGTCTCTGCACAAACGAGCCCCAATAAAGACAAAGCTGGCTTTTAAAGCAGACCAAGGCAGGTCAGTAGCTCGGGTTCAATTCCCGTACCGGCCTCCCCGAACAGGCGCTGGAATGTGGCGACTAGGGGCTTCTCACAGTAACTTCATTTGAAACCTACTTGTGACAATAAGCAATTTTCATTTCATTTCACAGGGCATTGCATTAGTCAATTTCACAGGTAATAACGCATGTTAATTGACAGGGTCAGTGTAGCAGATTTAAATTTGATAGGTATGCAGATTTAGTACTAAAATGGCCACTCATCAATTCAGTTCAATCGTTAGGCAATCAGATTAACTGAAGAGCTCATTTCATGATACAGCTTAGTGTCCGTAATGCAAAGCAAACATATTTTTTGTTAAAATGTTAAAACAAATCTCACATGACAATACGCACAGATAGTCCAGGGCCCAGAATTCTTTTTCTATTTAAAAGATATTTACAGTACCCAATTCATTATTTTCAATTAAGGGGCAATTTAGCATGGCCAATCCACCTAGCCTGCACTTTTTTGGGTTGTGGGGGTAAGATCAACGCAAGCACGGGGAGAATGTGCAAACTCCACACGACAGTGACCCAGAGCCGGGATCGAACCTGGGACCTCGGCACCGTGAGGCAGCAGGGCTAACCCACTGCGCCACCGTGCTGCCCGAAGAATGCTTTTTCTGATGTCTACTACAACCATACGGCAGTCTAAGTGCAACAGCTGTGATTCAGTTATTACTGTATAGCAGCAAACCTTTTGAAACAATACAAACTGATTGTTCACAGATCCCCAACTCACTAAATTCTTGTTCAATCCTCAATGGCATATTGGCTGCAGCTCAGCCAGCCTGCTTGCCCAGAAATCTTGTGAATAGCCAAGATTAACAGTCCAAAATGAATGCCAGGTCAGACGATGCACAAGCGCAAGAGGGAGTGGGAATGAGAGAGAGAAAATCCAATCTTAAGAAAGGTAAAAAACCGGACCTGCTCAGTTTTAATATTAAATTCCAGATCAACTTCTGCAAGTTCAATCACGATGAGTCACCATTAAATCCAGCTCTCTTTTCTCAGCTGATTGGCTGCTTCACAAGAAAATGAGAACTATTTTTTATCTGTTCACAATAGTTAAAGAACAAACTGTTGGCAAATGCTTGCCTGAATCCCATCAATCTCTTCATGTTGATACTCAACTAATGCGTGAAAAATAGGTGGAGGAATATATTCTCAGGCGCATGTGTGCCTTTTGCTGTAAAATTCCTCATAATGTAATCTTACAATATTGTTAGAGTTAGAACTTAGAACTTAGAACAGTACAGCACAGAACAGGCCCTTCAGCCCTCGATGTTGTGCCGAGTAATGATCACCCTACTCAAACCCACGTAACCCGTAACCCAACAATCCCCCCATTAACCTTACACTACGGGCAATTTAGCATGGCCAATCTACCTAACCCGCACATCTTTGGGCTGTGGGAGGAAACCGGAGCACCCGGAGGAAACCCACGCACACACGGGGAGGACGTGCAGACTCCACACAGACAGTGACCCAGCCGGGAATCGAACCTGGGACCCTGGAGCTGTGAAGCATTGATGCTAACCACCATGCTACCGTGAGGCCCCCCTCAGATGAAGAGTAGAAAATCAGCAATAATCATATTGGGTGTTGTTACAAAATTGTAAAATACTTAATTATTAGCGAGGAACTATTGCCGCTTTGTATAAACTGTAACTAAAATGCAAAACCTTGCTTGAGGATGTATGGAAACTAGCCGAAAAACTGGCCAAAATAGAGCTCAAATGTTAAATACTAACTAGAACCAGATGTGCATCTGTCCAAAAGTAATCTAAAGAATGATTATGCACTCAAAACATGTGTTTGAACAAATCATCCACCAATGTGCAGGATGAAGTAAACTTTTAAAAATAAATTTAGAGTGCCCAATTAATTTTTTTCCAATTAAGAGGCAATTTAGCGTGGCCAATCCACCTACTTGCACATCTTTGGGTTGTGGGGGCAAAACCCAGGCAAACACGGGGAGAATGTGCAAACTCCACACGGACAGTGACCCAGAGCCGGGATCGAACCTGGGACCTCGGCGCTTTGAGGCAACAGTGCTAACACACTGCGCCACCGTGCTGCCCAGGATGAACTAAGCTGACCACAGCAAAGGCGGCAAAAGAATATTTTGCATTGACATAATGATCAAGATTTTTGACTAATAAGGAAAACTTAATATCAAATTATGTATGGATAAATTTTCCACTTGTTACAAATGTAAGACTTTATAAACTGGTTATGTTTAAACTGTCTTCTTTTAACTTGAGGCACAATAGAATGTCCTGGAATGGGGAATGGTCAAGTTGTATGGAAGTCTGACCAGAGACAGACCCATGTGATTCAATTGTCATGGGGAAGGAGACCTCAAACTCAGAAACTCAAGTACTAGTTTTTAACCCCTTGACAAAAGCGAGGGGGCAGGTCATCTTGCGGAACTCAGACTGCCAGCCAGACACTTCGAGGAAAAAGTTGCAACCGTGGCTGTGACAGCAAATGGGAGACTGTTTTTGTTAACCACCAAGCAGGATGCTGGTGAGAACAGATTGCCTGTTTAAAGAGGTAAGGACCTGTGGAGATTTGAAGGCCCAGGAGTCAAAAGAGGGTACCTTGTTACTTGAAACAAATTCAATTATACTCGGGAGATTAAGTGAAGGGATTTTTGAAGGACACTGAAAGACTTCATCATTGACAAGGCATGTATATCCTTTGTCTGGTTCCCCAAGATTGTTAAACATCTCAAGCAAAGAAATGAAAGGAAGGTTGCAGATCCCTTAGTCCTAGCAGATGAGCAGACTCCTGTTGGTTAGCTTGGGTTGTGAAACACAGACTGACACAAATTCAGCCATTTTTAAAGGTATTTGTCCAATTCTAAATATTTTTTAGAAATAGCCATAAAATATATATAAATTTATGCACTTGAGTTCTTATTCGCCTCACACTATCATGGCTCTAGAAGGGAGCGGAATGAGTGAGACTATACGTACATGAACTGGAACAGACATAGCCGAGAGTCCTATCTAACAGTGGTGAGTAAAAAGATACATCAGAAGTACTAGCATAGAAAATGCAACAGAGATGGAGAAGCCAGGAGAATGGAGGAGTCTTCAGAGGAACCGCAGTCAAAGAATTCTGTCTTGCAATCAGTACAGAATCACCAGAACTCCAAATTTCAAAGGGAACAACTTGTATAAAAGAGTGATCACCATGTGGTTCAATCACATGTTCCATAAACTACATACATTTGTATGCCTTTGCAAACCTAAAGAGTTGGTCCATCCTAAATTAACCCAAAAAAAAGCATGGGAGACAACTTTGCATTCACCATTCCAATATTGACCAGTCAACTTGCCTGGTTTGAATTTAAACAAAAGCTTGGGGGACAACTGTTCCCTGGTGCATGCGCCATGGAAATGCCTCGACCAATCAAAGTCAACTTGCCACACATGCAGCATAAATTATCGTTCCCTATGAAATTTATGACTCTTGTGATTCTGTCCTGTTGTAAAGCTTAGACAGCATGTTTCTTTTTCAGTAAAAGTCAAGTCCTGTACTGCCAAACTACTAGATGTAGTCAAGGTAGCTGCGAGTATCAACGGGCTTATAGTGAACATTGGTTGATTGTCTCTCTCTATTTCTTAGACAGGCGGGGAAGATAAGGAAGGAAAGATAAGAGTAAGAGATGAATTATATGAAGCGGAGAGAGGATGAAAATTGGAAACAAAGTTAATAAAATTTTCCAGTTCGGAGTAAGATGCGCCCATACAGTGATGAACATACTGGGAAAAGGAGGTGATGAAGGCCGCCCTCACCCCCTCCCCCACACTATGGAGGACTGGAATAAGACATGTTGCACATATTTCACCACCTCCCCACCCCCAACAAAAAACGGGGAATAGCTTGGACCAATGGAGGTATTCATGGTATACCTTTTACTTGGAGGAAGTAAGTGGGAAGTAAGTGGATCTGAGCGAAGTTGTGCTGTGTGAGTACAAGTTCAGCCAGGCAGAGGAAGTTTGTTGCTCATCAATCAAACTGGTTGGATGTCCTTAATCCATACCAATGTATTACCTCCTTTCCCATTTGTTTTAATATTGCTAGCCAAACTCCTGTTGGGGACTTTAACACAAAAGCCTTCTGAAGATCTGAGTACACCATGTCCACCGACTCCCTTTATCAATTTGGTTAGCAACATGCTCAAAGGAGCTCTTTATAGCAGAGAAGGCTGGGGGTGGGGGGGGGGGGGGGGGGGGGGGGGTGTTGTATAGGATTGAGGGATTTAGACAGGAGAAAGAGGAAGCAGCTGTTTCTCTTGGTTGACTGGTCAATTGCAAGGGAGCAATAGTTTAAGGATGAGGGGCAGGAGATTCCTAGGAGATTTGAGAAGAAATAAATTTAATTCAGAGGGTGGTGCGAATCTGGAATGCACTATTTGGGAAGGTAGTAGAGGCTGGAAACCTCACAACCATTACAAAGCGCTTGTATGAGCACTTGAAACATCATCATATTCAAGAATATGGGACAAGTGCTGATAAATGGGATTAGCACGAGACTAGTAGTTATTGTTGGTGCAAACTCGATGGGCTGAAGGGCCTTTTCAGTGCTGTAGGACTTTCTATGATTCTATAACGGGTTCATACAAAATGATTTACCATTCATAAATCTACATTGACTATACCCAATCAAAAATTATCTAAGATACACGTATCTTATCTAAGATACATGTATCACATCCTTTCTCACAGAATCCAGCATTTTCCCCACTACTGATGTCAGACCAACAGGTCTGTAGTTCCCAAACCACATCCAAATTGAATATCCAGATATAGTTATCACAAAATGCCGGGAAAATCGTAGAATTATCAGTGCAGAAGGCCATTCAGCCCTTCGAGTCGGCGCTGGCCCTTGGAAAGAGCACCCCGCCCAAGCCCATATCACCACTCTACCCCCGCAACCCCATCCAACCCTTTTGGACACTAAAGGACAATTAATCATGGCCAATCCACCTAATCGGCACATCTTTGGACTGTGGGAGGAAACCGGAGCATCCGGAGGAAACCCACGCATACACGGAAAGAACATGCAGACAAACAAACAGTGACCCAAGCTGGGAATCGAACACGAGACCCTGAAGCTGTGGAGCAACAGTGCTAACCACTATGCTACCGTGCCGCACCAATGACATAAAGGGATAAGGAGATAGTACAGGAAAAAGGTATTTGGATGATCAGCCAGGATCATATTGAATGGCAAAGTAGGCTTGATTAGCTGAACGGCCTACTCCTGCTCCTATGTTCCTATTTTTCTAAGAATTAATAAATCAGGATTGAAGGTTGAGCAAAAACACCAAGGTTGAAAAGACCACTAAGAAAACTAGTAAGTAAGAAGTTAAATATGTCTATTTCATTATAGATTGGTACTAACTGCAATACGGTGCGTCATGCCATAATGTTTTCACCTGCAATTATAGGGCCCAGAATACGACTAGTAAGATGTCATTACACAGTTATTCAGAGCTCTTTTGTTTTAAATTAATTTCATACATTGTCACTGCTGCTACTATTACACTGAAGTAGTTACATTAAAAAGAATATGCACGTTAAGCAGGACAATTATGAAATGAAATGAAAATCGCTTATTGTCACGAGTAGGCTTCAATGAAGTTACTGTGAAAAGCCCCTAGTCGCCACATTCCGGTGCCTGTCCGGGGAGGCTGGTACGGGAATCGAACCGTGCTGCTGGCCTGCTTTAAAAGCCAGCGATTTAGCTGAGTGAGCTAAACCAGCCCCTGAACCAGTCCCTGAATTATGAACATGGATCAGAGGATGATAAACTTGATGGTTTTACATTTTTGTTAAAATTACACATCCAACAGTAATAGTTGCACCTCTTTCTGGGATCACAGAGAAGACATTTTTAAATGAAAATGTTAAAAAGTAAATTCTGGTACTTTCGTTTGAAATGCTCCAGATTGATTTTGGTAATGATTTACAGATGATCGGAATGGAATTCCCACACTGTGGTTTAATCAACAACAGCCACGGTAAAACAATTCAAAGTTTGTAACTTAGACTTTTGTGAACATAATGATATATTGTTAACATTCTTTGGCTGGTTCGAAAATGACACCGAGGTCATTTAGCCTCAACTGACATTTAGTGCTGTACTTTCACCAAGTCGGGATGACTTGGGAGCCTGTTAAAAATAGCATGTGGAGGGCTGCACGTGTCAAGCACTGGGACTACGGTGCCGAGGACCCGGGTTCGAATCCCGTCCCTAGGTCACTGTCCGTGTGGAGTTAGCACATTCTCCCCGTGTCTGCGTGGGTTTCACCCCCACAACCCAAAAGATATGGTTAGTTAGGTGGATCTGGTTTACTAATGCCCTTTAAGAAATCTGCTGCCCTTATCTGATCTGGCCGACAGGTGACTCGAGAACATGTGATTGACTGTTAAATGTCCTCTGAAACTCAGTTGCATATGAGAGTTTAGATTGGTTTTCCTTGGAGAAAAGGCGGCCCAGAGGAGGCTTAATAGAGGTATTCAAGATCCTGAGGGGTATGGACAAGCTAAATAGTGGGAGACCGTTTCCTCTCGAGAGTACATCAAGAACTAGAGGGGGCAGATTCAAAATAATGGGTGAGTGAATAGGCAGGTAAAAGTGGCGTGAAGAAGAGATATTTCATTAAGAGGGTGGTTGGAAGTCTGGACCGAATTTCACAAGAGGTTGGTGGAGGCAGGTTCAATTGCTTGCTCTCTGAAAAGAAATAGCGTACAAGGTTGCAGGGGTAAGGCGGGAATTGGAATTAGGTAGAATGCTCTTTCAACGGGTCAGTGCAGAGCTGGTGGGCCAAATGGCCTCCTTCTGTACTCCTGGTAATTCTGTAAACAGAAAAGGAGCACTCCATTGTTAATGGAGGCAGTGAGTGATGTCACTATTTTGTCTTGTAGCTAAAAGTAACCAACTGCTTCCTATTGGGAGAAAGCAAGGAGATTTGTCAGACAGAACTGTAACTGTTAATATTTGTATCAGTTCAAAACAGAATGGCATGTAAAAGATTTAATTAAATAACGTGAATCCAACACTGATCCTCGAGCACAAGGCACATACATTCCAATGCTACCCATACTGAATTTCCAAAACAAAGAGTTTTCTTATCAGCTTTTCATAAAAAGATTCACTAAGTGATCAGGTTCTATTGCATTAGGTTCAGCGAGTTCAATCAAATACCAACTTACTGCATTCCATTGTGGATAGAAAGTACTTCATCATCAAAAAGATTGCTCCACATTTGGTAGACTAGGTACTTAAAGTCTTAAGTGATAAAGTTGAGTAGCAAGTGACTTGTATCATCCAAATGGGTATGATATCAATGCTTTGTCAACCAAACGATCATGACAATTTAAAAAAAAATTGTTTCAGCTGTGAACAGAGAAAAGTTATGGTGCAAATAAAATATTCAGCCCCATCATGTCGGCATGGTCAGAGAAAAAAAGAAAATAGCCGCACGTTTTATTCCCATTTTCCAGCACCTGGCCCGTAGCCTTGTAGGTTACACGCGTTAGGTGTAGATCCAGGTACCTTTTAAAGGAGTGGAGCATTTCAGCCTCATCCACCAATTCAGGCAGTGCACTCCAGACACCCACCGCCGTCTGGGTGAAAATGTTTTTCCTCGCGTCCCTTCTAATCCTATCACCTTAAATCTATGTTCCCTGGTAATTGATCCCTCGGCTAGAACATAGAACATTACAGTGCAGTACAGGCCCTTCGGCCCTCGATGTTGCGCCGACGTGTGAAACCCCTCTAAAGCCCATCTACACTAGTCCCTTATCGTCCATATGGCTATCCAATGACCATTTGAATGCGTTTAGAGTTGGTGAGTCCACTACTGTTGCAGGCAGGGCATTGCACGTCCTTACTACTTTCTGAGTAAAGAACCTACCTCTGACATCTGTCCTATATCTATCTCTCCTCAATTTAAAGCTATGTCCCCTCGTGCTAGACATCACCATCCAAGGAAAAAGGCTCTCACTGTCCACCGTATCTAATCCTCTGATCATCTTGTATGCCTCAATTAAGTCACCTCTTAACCTTCTTCTCTCTAACGAAAACAGCCTCAAGTCCCTCAGCCTTTCCTCATAAGATCGTCCCTCCATACCAGGCAACATCCTGGTAAATCACCTCTGTACCCTTTCCAATGCTTCCACATCCTTCCGATAATGCGGCGACCAGAACTGCACGCAATACTCCAAATGCGGCCGCACCAGAGTTTTGTACAACTGCAACATGACCTCATGGCTCCGAAACTGAATTCCTCTACCAATAAAAGCGAACACACCGTACGCCTTCTTAACAACCCTCTCAACCTGGGTGGCAACTTTCAGGGATCTATGGACATGGACACCGAGATCGCTCTGCTCATCCACACTACCAAGAATCTTACCATGAGCCCAGTACTCTGTCTTCCTGTTATTCTTTCCAAAATGAATCACTCACACTTTTCTGCATTAAACTCCATTTGACACCTGTCAGCCCAGCTCTGCAGCTTATCTATGTCCCTCTGCAACTTCTAACATCCTTCTGCACTGTCCACATCTCCACCAACTTTAGTGTCATCTGCAAATTTACTCACCCATCCTTCTACGCCCTCCTCCAGGTAATTTATAAAAATGACAAACAGCAGTGGCCCCAAAACAGATCCCTGTGGTACACCACTAGTAAATGGACACCAGTCTGAACATTTCCCATCAACCACCACCCTTTGTCTTCTTACAGCTAACCAATTTCTGATTCAAACTGCTAAATCACCCTGAATCCCATGCCTCTGTATTTTCTGCAATAACCTACCATGGGGAACCTTATCAAACGCTTTACTAAAATCCACATACACCACATCAACTGATTTACCCTCATCCACCTGTTTGGTCACCTTCTCAAAGAACTCAATAAGGTTTGTGAGGCACGACCTACCCTTCACAAAACCATGTTGACTATCTCTAATCAAATTATTCCTTTCCAGATGATTATACATCCTATCTCTTATAAACCTTTCCAAGACTTTGCCCACAACAGGAGTAAGGCTCACTGGTCTATAGTTACCGGGGTTGTCTCTACTCCCCTTCTTGAACAAGCGGACAACATTTGCTATCCTCCAGTCTTCTGGCACTATTCCTGAAGACAAAGATGACTTAAAGATCAAAGCCAAAAGCTCAGCAATCTCCTCCCTAGCTTCCCAGAGAATCCTAGGATAAATCTCATCCGGCCCAGGGGACTTATCTATTTTAACACTTTCCAGAATCGCTAACACCTCCTCCTTATGTACCTCAAGCCCTTCTAGTCCAGTAGCCTGTATCTCAGTATTCTCCTCGACAACATTGTCTTTTTCCTGTGTGAATACAGACAAAAATACTCATTTAGCACCTCTCCTATCTCCTAGGACTCCACGCACAACTTCCCACTACTATCCTTGACTGGCCCTACTCTTGCCCTAGTCATTCTTTGATTCCTGACATATCTACAGAAAGCTTTAGGGTTATCCTTGATCCTACCTGCCAAAGACTTCTCATGTCCCCTCCTGGCTCTTCTTACCTCTCTCTTTCGATCCTTCCTAGCCAACTTGTAACTCTCAAGCACCCTAACTGAACCATCACGTCTCATCATTACATAAGCCTCCTTCTTCCTCTTGACAAGTGTTTCAACTGCTTTAGTAAACCATGTTTCCCTCGCTCGACCACTTCCTCCCTGCCTGACAGGTACATACTTATCAAGGACACGCAGTAGCTGTTCCTTGAACATGCTCCACATTTCGATTGTGCCCATCCCCTGCACTTTTCCTCTCCAGCCGATGCATCCTAAGTCTTGCCTCATCTCATCATAATTGCCTTTCCCCCAGATATTACTTTTGCCTTGCGGTATATACCTATCCCTTTCCATCACTAAAGTAAACATAATCGAATTGTGGTCACTATCACCAAAGTGCTCACCTACCTCCAAATCGAACACCTGTCCTGGTTCATTACCCAGTACCAAATCCAATACGGCCTCGCCTCTCGTTGGCCTATCTACATACTGCGTCAGGAAACTCTCCTGCATACATTGGACAAAAAGGGACCCATCTAAAGTACTCGAACTATAGTGTTTCCAGTCAATATTTGGAAAGTTAAAGTCCCCCATAACAACTACCCTGTTACTTTCACTCCTATCCAGAATCATCTTTGCAATCCTTTCCTCTACGTCTCTGGAACTTTTCGGAGGCCTATAGAAAACCCCTAACATGGTGACCTCCTTTCCTGTTTCTAAACTCAGCCCATACTACCTCAGTAGTCGAGTCCTCATCAAACGTCCTTTCTGCCACCGTAATACTGTCCTTGACTACCAATACCACCCCTCCCCCTGAGCTTACTGAAATATCTAAACCCTGGCACCTCCAACAACCATTCCTCTCCCTGCTCTATCCATGTCTCCGAAATTGCCACAACATCGAAGTCCCGGGTACAAACCCATGCCACAAGTTGACCCACCTTATTCCGGATGCTGCTGGCATTGAAGTAGACACACTTTAAACCACCTTCCTTCCTGCCGGTACACTCCTGCAACTTTGAAACCTTACTCATGACCTCACTACTCTCAACCTCTTGTGTACTGGAGCTACAATTCAGGTTCCCAATCCCCTGCTGAACTAGTTTAAACCCTCCCGAAGTGCATTAGCAAACTTTGCCCCCAGGATATTAGTACCCCTCTGGTCCAGGTGTAGACCATCCCGTTTGTAGAGGTCCCACCTACCCCAGAATGAGCCCCAATTGTCCAGGAATCTGAAACCCTCCCCCCTGCAGCCACGTGTTCAACTGCTCTCGTGGCACGGGTAACAACCCAGAGATAATAACTCTGTTTGTCCTGGATCTAAGTTCCACCCTAGCTCCCTGAATTCCTGCCTTACATCCCTATCCCTTTTCCTACCTATGTTGTTGGTACCTACGTGGACCACGACTTGGGGCTGCTCCACCTCCCCCTTAAGGATCCCGAAAACACAATCCGAGACATCGCGGACCCTGGCACCTGGGAGGCAACACACCAACCGCGAGTCTCTCTCGTTCCCACAGAATCTCCTATCTATCCCCCTAACTATGGAGTCTCCAATGACTAATGTTCTACTCCTTTCCCCCCTTCCCTTCTGAGCAACAGGGACAGACTCTGTGTCAGAGACCTGTACCCCATGGCTGACCCCTGGTAAGTCCCCCATCCCCCCCCCCCCCTCCCCCCAACAGTATCCAAAGCAGTATACCCATTACTAAGGGCTAGGGGAAACAAATCTTTCCAGTCCACCCGATCTAGGCACCTCAATTATGTATACCTCACTCACATCACTCCTCTGTTCTTAGGAAAATAACCCTAACTTAGCTAATCTTTCCTCATAGTTGTAACTTTTCGGCGCTGGCAGTATTCTTGTAAATATCCACTCTTTCCAGAGTAATTGCGTCCTCCCAGATCTACACACAAAACTCCAGCTGTGGTCCAACCAGCATTTTATACATTTCCATCATTACGTCCCTGCTTTTGTATTCAATACCTCGCCCAATAAATGAAAGAACTCCATATGCTTTTTTTTTTCCACCTTGTCCACCTGTCCTGTCACCTTCAGAAACCTGTGGAGATTGTTGCTCGTTTTGTAAAGTGTGCTTTACACTTAATCTGCTCTGTTTTATAACCTTGCTCTAGAGTCGCCAGGTATCTTTATGATACCACCACGAGGTTCAAGTTCAAGTGCTGATCAATAACTCAATACACCAGTTAATAAGGTTCAAATCAAAGCACATTTATTATATGCACAATCAATCGCATAAAATACTACAGAACTAGACTATTTCTACCACTAAAGGCCAATACTTAGCTTTGGAAAAGGAACCCACTGGGTCAGGGAACAATGGCCTCTCGTTCGATCCTGAGACTGCAGGCTTCCAGCTGGTATGGACTAAGGGTTAGGAGCGCCTATCTCGTAGCGTGCATTGACTGGACACTTACTTTTTGGTGTAGCTGCTAGGCAAGTCTCTCAGAGTTGAGAGTCACGGTCAAGAGTTCTTTGAGAGCTGCCAAGAAGACTTGCCAAGAGAGCGAATTGAACTTGGGGACTCTAATTTATAGTCCCCAGGAGCTTGGCACCCTTTTGGGCGGACCCCGTACCTGGATCAAATTGATTGGACCATGTTCCAATCGATTGGTTTGATTTCCCCAATACTGGGGCTGTTCCCCGATCGCTGGGAAGTTCCTAAGTGTCCGTTGGCTTCTTTTGTTTTGGCTCCCGCTGGCGCCGAGGAGTCCGGCTTTGCCTCGATTATCTTAACTGTTGCTATTGTTCCCGGGGAACGCTCATCAATACGCAGATGGTCATCAGTTTCAGTGCTGTCTGCGAGTCTTAATATACAGGAAGCTTGGCATTCTGCTTGCTTCCCTGTACCTGTCCATTTTTCCCTGCGTTCTTAGCGAATCTCCATTTTAAAGTCGGGAAGTGGCCAACCCAGGTGGCTACAACATGTACTCCAAGGTCTCGCACTTTCTCAGCCCCCCTCAATATCCTCCCATTTACTGAGCTTCAGAAGTGACAGGAACCAAATGTAACACTCTTCTAGGATCAAAAGCACTTTTGAGCATTATAAGGGAAAAAATGTAATTAGAGTTCAATGAACTAAAGTCATGCTGAACATGATTACATAGTCACGTTAGAAGTAATTAAGCTTAAAGGTACACTGAACAGTCAAGAGCAAAACAAAGTTACTTTACGATAATGTCATATAAACTTAACAACTGTGGAAGGGCAATATAAACGCGAAAACTATAGCAGCCAGCAGAGTCAGCTCTCATAGCTGCCCTCGGTCATGGGAAGGATAAAATACAGAAACTGAGCAGAACAGAGAATCCATCAGGAGAAAACCAAAAGTTAAAGAAGAAAGACTGTCACGGCAGACCTGAAGGTCTAACAACTGACTAGGAGGATCCAAAGAAAATAACTTTTTACATTTCTGCAAAAACAGTGATTTTATCTCTTAAAAGAAAAAAATAATAATAAAATAACTTGAAAGTTTTAACCTGAAACAGTGATTATTACATAGTCTACTTTACTTACTTAGTAATGTGGGACCCAGGATTGATGCTACTAACTGGTAAGTAGATAAAAACTTCTATGAAGATATTGGTTATACCGGGGGATAACTTGAAAATATAGATTGACATGAATAGCACCCACCTAAATCTGCATAGGAGTCAGGGAGTGAGAATCCCTGTTCACTATTTAGAATGTCTTATTGACCCTTTTTGGTATAGGGGGAATTCTAAAAATAGTGCCGAGTTTTTTACTTCAGGGCTGAGATCATTCCGTACAAAAGGATTTTCCTTAAAATCAGTATCCTGAAATTCATCCTTACAATTACGCAAAATAATCAGAACAGTTCACCAAAAAGCTGGATTTATTTCACAGTGCAAGACCATACTTAAAAACAAAGGAATCTGCAAACGATTAGATGAAGTAATTTCCATAAGGGAATACTTCAGCCTAATGAACAGGACAAATTACGAAAAGAACACTCACCCCAAACAAGCAAGCCAGTCAGTAAAACAGGCATTTCCAGTAAATTGATATTAAGCAAGTTCAAGATTTACCTGTACAACAAGCAGCAAAAGTCCCATGCCACTGAAAACAGTTTCCTTTCACAAAAGCATCCATTGACGATTATCCTTAGTTTCCTGTCAATGAATCCATTTTGGATTCAACTCGCCACCTTCCCATATCCAATAGGATCTCACTTTTCTGACCAGTGTACCATGTGGGACCTTGTCAATGCCTCAATAAAATCTATGCAGACAACATCCACTGCGCTATCCTCATCAATCCTCCTTGTTACTTCCTCACAACATTCGATTATTTAATGAGACATGATCTTGCCCAACAAAGTCATGCTGTCTATCCCTGATTAATCCATGCCTTTCCAAGTGACAGTTCATCCTGACACTCAGAACTGATTCTAATAATTCGGCCATCACTGGTGGCATATAATTTTCTGGCCTATCACTTACACTATTTTTAAATAATGACACAATCGGGGGTGGGGAGATTGATTGATTGATTGATATTTATTGTCACATGTACCGAAGTGCAGTGAAAAGTATTTTTCTGCGGACAAGGGAATGTACACAATATGTACATAGTAAACAAAAGAATAATCAACAGAGACGGTGAATCAACAAATAGTGATTGGCTATAGTGCAGAACAAGGCCAAACACGAGCAGCATATGGCATCGTGAATAGTGTTTGTACAGGGAACAGATCAGTCAGAGGGAGAGTTGTTGAGAAGTCTAATAGCTGTGGAGATGAAGCTGTTCCTATGTCTGGCTGTGCAGGTCTTCAGATCTGCCTGATGGAAGGGTCTGGAAGAGGGCAAAGTCTGGGTGTGAGGGGTCTCTGACAATGCTGTCTGCCTTTCTGAGTCAGCAGGAGATTTATACAAAATCAATGGGAGGATGGCAAGCTTGTATGATGCTTTGGGATGAGTTCACCACACTCTGCAGTTTCTTGTGATTTTGGGCTGAGCAGTTGCCATACCATGCTGTAATGCAGGGGGATAGGATGCTCTCTACGGCACATCTGCAGACGTTGGAGAGAGTCGATGCAGACATGCTGAATTTCTTTAGCTTTTCTGTAGAAAAGTTTGGGAGCGGGAGGTTGTGCTACGCTTTCAGAAGTCAATGATCAGTTCCTTTGTCTTTCCATCATTTAGAGAGAGGTTGTTTTCGGTACACCATGCAACCAAGTGATCGATCCTCCCTTCTGTAGTTTGATTTGTTGTTTGAGATACGACCCACCACAGTCGTATCATCTGAAAACTTATAGACTGAATTGGAGTTAAATCTCGCAACAGTCGTGTGTGTATAGGGAAGATACAGGTGGGGAAGATAACACAAAGGGAGCGTGGAAGCGGTTACATTTCCAGGGCTCCGGATCTGCTCATCTTTAATCCATCCTTTCATCCTGTTGCACATTTTGTATTTGTCGTGCTTGGGGTGCATGGCTCGTGCTACGTCCCAAAAAGTGTTTGGTCATTGTTCTTGCAAGAAAGATGAGAGAAAATGCCGAGTTCCTCGTTTGTGCATGGTGGCCAGGTATGCTGGGATGGGGCCCTGCTTTCAGTGGTGCAGTTGCTATTGAACGCGTTTCCACCTTGGCAGTGCTGTGTCCATTGGATGATAGCTGCCATTGGAGATGTCGCCTGGCTAAAAGTCTCAGCTCGGAAATACAGGTCATCAGGACCGCATTTCCAAAATTGTGGCGTAATTTTAATCGCAGTATTGAAGGTTCTTGTAATTGAGAAAGCCATTCCTCTAGTGGATACCCATCTCCATGCGCCTGAGAACAACTTGGACTTGTTGTCAGCGCTCTCCTCATTCTCTTTTAGACTACATGATTAATATTGGTTCTGTTCCAGGCCAGGATGGTGTTTAGATTGCGTTTTTGGGTACTTATTATACTTCCCCTTAGAGCTGGGGCTCTCGTGGACTTGCTTTAGTTTATTTGTAGCTCTGGCTATGAAGAATCTATTCTTGGGTTTTGCATGGCTGCGGTTGGGTTTAATATTTGAGAGTTGTGCATGGTTTGGTCATTGATGCCTGTGATGTTGCTGGAGCTAAGAAGTGGGCCGAGATAGGGTGATCTTTCAGAATGTCAGTGCAGACTTGATGGGCCAAATAGCCTCCTTCTGGCTTGCAGGGCTCTATGAATACATTTCAGGAATTTTGTGCACTCGGGGCCCTTCACATTGTCAGTGTCTGAATTGATATTCAGATAGCTATATTATTGTATTGGATAGGATTTGATTTGTCACATGTACCGAGGTAGTGAAAAAGATTGTACAGTCCAGAAAGATCGTTCCATGAAGAAACATAGGATATATATAAATACACAAAATAAATACACAGGCAAAGGGTGAAGCATATGGAGTGCAGTACTACTAGGTATGAAAGGTGTAGGAAGCGATCAGTTCAGTCCATAAGAGGGTCATTCAAGAGTTTGTTAACAATGGGGAAGAAGCTGTTTTCGAACCTGTCAGTGCATGTTCTCAGACTTTTGTATATCCTGCCCAATGGAAGAAGTTGGAAGAGAGAATAACCCGGGTGGGAGGGGTTTTTGATTATGCTGCCTGCTTTCCCAAGGCAGCAGGAGGTTAAAACAGATTCAATGAATGGGAGGCATGTTTGTACGATGGATTGTGCTGTGTTCATGATTATCTGTAGTTTTGTGCGGTCTTGGGCTGAGCAGTTGCCATACCAGGTTGTGATGCAGCCAGATAGGATGCTTAATGTAGAACTATACTGTTGTTTTGTTTGTGCAATCAAATCTGTCCAAATATTTGCTCTTCTAACTTTCTCCCACTATTTGGGGGTCTACAGCACACTGCTGCCCTTTGTTTTATTTCTGAGCTCAACCCATATGGTCTCATTTGATTTGGTATATCATCCCTGATTGATTATTTAACCAGTGATGCTACACCCCCAACTTTATCCCCCTCTCTATTCTGTCTGAAAACTCTATATCCAGGGATGTTGAGCTGCCATTTCTGTTCTTCTTTAAGCAAAGTTTCGATTATAGCGATAAAATCATGTTGCTCCATGTATGTCCCCTCAGCTCATCAGATTTATTTGCTATAGTCCTTGTTTACAGCCACTTCTTTGCCTTTCAGAATCACTCACTAATTTTCTACTCCCATTCTTGTGCTGAATTTGCACTCTGATTCCCATCCCCCTGCCACTCTAGCTTAAACCATCTTAAACAACCTTTGTTATTGAACCTATGCATAGGCAGGCTGGCACGACCTATTCTTCCTCAGAGACTGATTGAGAGACTAACCTTTGGCTTTAGAGAGGAGGGAAGGGCAGGCGGCGAAGTGCAAGTGACACAGACCAAGAGATAGAAACAGAGAACAAGAGAGACTCAATGAGAGAGAAAGAGACTCACATGAGACAGGCACACAGACAGAAAGCGCGCGAGAAACAGAAGGAGGGGGAAGGGAGATAAAAGAGAAAGAGACACATAGATATTGAGGGAATAAGTTGATAAATGGAAGTGGAGCTCAGCAACAAAATATAACAGCAATGCATCCAAGTCAGGATCAAGTTTGACTTGATGATGATGATAATCCCCCCATGCACGTACATCCTTTATAGAGGTCATGGGTTTCGGACCCATGTATTGAAACTAGATTTCAGGCTTCCTGAATCTTACTCAGGAACAAGCAAAAAGTAACATCTGACTTACAGTTTCTTGACACTTCAATGTATCTGATCTTCGATCCATAAAATGATCAGGGATAAAACAAATTTCTCAGCAAACGGATATATTTTGCTCTGCTTTACCATCTCAGGAACCCCTTCATGAATTGGTGCACTTGGCTCTGAGGTTTGTATGCTCGGAGCACCCATCAATAATTTGTGCACCAAATTACTTCCTAAATTCCCTTATGGTTCGAGGTCTAAAAGTTAAGTTACACTCAGGGTCAGGGAGTTTTTGATCGAAAACTGAGAACAGAAAGCATAGGGCAGCATGGTGGAGCAGTGGTTAGCACTGTTGCCTCACAGTGCTGAGTACGCGGATTGAATCCCGGCCCCGGGTCACTGTGTGGAGTTTGCATATTCCCCCCGTATCTGCGTGCTGAACTCATGTCGAGTCCAGAAGGCTGCAAGGTGTTGAAATGCAAGGTGAGATGCTGTTCCTCAAACCTGTATGGAGCCTCACTGTAACGCTGCAGCAAGCCAAGGGCAGAAATGGGAGAGGGCAGGATGGTGAATTAAAATGGCAAGCACCCGGAAGCCCGGGGTCATACCTACAGACTAGGCAAAGGTGTTTATGCAAAGCACTCGCTTAGTCTGCGTTTGGTCTTCCCAGTGTAGAGAGGACTGCATTGTGAGCAGGGAATACTGCATGCTACTTTGAGCAAGTTACAAATACATCACTGTTACATCAGGGAGAACAGTGGCATAAGTCACCTTTCTCCCTTCCTTCAATTCCAAAGGAGACCATCACACACTCAAAACACTAATTCTATACCTTGCCCCACAGATTCTGCCAGACCTGCTGAATGATTTTAGTGCTTTATATATTCTTATTTCAGATTTCCAGTATCCACAGTAATTTGCTTTTGGTTCAATGCATAAAAGCAGCCTGTGAAACTTTCAGCATGTTCCCATTCTGCAACTAATTTCAGAGAATAAATTTCCAACATTTCCTGAACGCCAAATACCATGAATCATTAGAATGCATATACTTCCCAAGAAAGAATCTCGGTTTCATTTTTAAAAACATTTAGAGTACCAAATTCAATTTTTCCAATTAGGGGCAATTTTGTGTGTTCAATCCACCTACCTCGCACATCTTTGTGGGGGCTGGGGGCGAAACCCCGCAAACACTAGGAAATGTGCAAACTCCACACAGACAATGACCCAGAACCAGGATCGAACCTGGGACCTCGGCACCGTGAGACTGCAGTGACACCCACTGCGCCACCGTGCTGCCCTAGAATCTCTGTTCTGAGCTGTACACTTGATGTAATCAATAGATATGTGTTAAGTGCCGGGAGAGAGTTTGATTTACTCAGCTGAATTTGCAAATATTCATGAATAATGATCATGAAATCTCTATTAACTGTTTTATGCACAACTCCACAATTTTATAAAAGCTGAAACCAGCACTAATGTTTGAAAAATAAATCAAAACAAACCCGCATCAGCCATTTCTGCTAAATTTACCTTCCTAGAAAGTGAATGGAAAAAAGCTGAGTATCAGTTCCTACAAAGTACATTCATTTTAGCACAGTAAAAATGCAGTAGGCGACTCAGCCCATCTCGCTGGTTCTGCTATTCAATGCTACCTCTTAATTGTACAACACCCCAAATAATCATCAAATTCTCCCTTAAACACTTGCACATTGCCTGCTTTCATTGTGTGAAAGGTGAACTCTTATTGAGCAAAGTAGTTAAATCTAAGCTACCAAAATACATCAATCATACATTCCCACATAATGCTTAAATTGCTCAATAATCTCAGCATAGAACCCAAAAAGGGATAACCAAGGCATAGTGTATTAGGTAGTCGTGGGTTTATAACACACATGTAACAGTCAATATATTCATCATTTCTTTTCCATTGGAGAAAAAAGGAAACACAAGTACGGGAAAATCTTAAGCAAATATGCAGAAGGCCATTCTGTCAATAGCACGAGCTCTCGGGAAGGTTGCATGGAGAAAATAAAAGATTATGGATAAGATACAAACGGCAGGGATATTTTAGCAGCAGAGTCAGGTAGCTGAGATTTTAATCTGAGCAGGAGACACAAATGTTTACCCAATAGGCAGGACGAGAATCTACTTGACTTGGGGTGATTTGGTGGTAAGGATTGCAGAACACAGACAAAAAAAGATATTCTGCATGCTGGCACAAGTAGTCAGGTAGGATACATTGTGTTACTATAAAGGGAATGGAATTCTAGTCATTGGAGAGAAGGTGAAGGCCTTGCCTCCAGTTGAGAGGCAAAAATCTTTTAAAAAAAAATAAATTTAGGGTACCCAATTAATTTTCTCCAATTAAGGGGCAATTTAGTATCCCCAATCCACCTATCTGCTCATCTTTGGGTTGTGGGGGCGAAACCCACGCAAACACGGGGAGAATGGGTGGGGTGAAGGTACAATGCTTAATTCACACTATATATCATTGTGTCCTTGTGGGCTCTGTCTGTGAGCTGTTGGGCGGCTCTGCCCACAGGGGGAGATGAGGAGCTTGTACAGGGTTCCACCCTTGGCTCCGCCCATGGCTCTGCCCATGGCCCCTCCCACTACCGGAAGTATAAAGTGCTGCGGTCTTGAGTCTGCCCTCAGTTCTTCTGGTCACAGGCAGGCTCAGTTGTAAGTCTATTAAAACCACAGTTTACTTCCTCTCGTGTCTTGAGTGAATTGATGGTCACATCAATGTGCAAACTCCACACGGACAGTGATCCAGAGCTGGGATCGAACATGGGACCTCAGCGCCGTGAGGCAGCAGTGCTAACCACTGCTCCACCGTGCTGTCCCTAGAGTTGAAAATTCTCTTGACCCATGTTTTGGTTCTGGGAAGAGGAGGGGTGAAGGTGGAGAAAAATAGCACACAACTGGTCTAAGCTAGTGATGTGCGGTAAATATGGATTCAAGCTGCTCCAGTCTTTGCTTTGACTTCTGATAACTGCCTTCATCTTTTCATTGATTTACTTTACTGGAACTCAAACTTTCATGTTCTTATATATTTCAGCATCTTGACACCTTCCCGCCAGTCTCCTTTTTAAGTATAAAATTCCATTCTGCATTTTTTCTTCCACAGTGCATTGCCACACAAACTCCTGTATTAAATTTTCTCTGCCACCAGTATCACTCATTCCACTAACATACTTCCTCCTGAATTAATTAAAATTCCTCCTTAGTTGCCAAACTCATAGCTTTTCCGTTTGCAGGAAACCTGCGTATCAGGCTGCCACAGCCAGATGAAAATCTTGATTCAAATCACCGGTATAACAAAGCCAAAGAGAAAGCCAATACTGATAGAATGGGGAAGGCAGGGTGGGAGATGTGGTGGCTGAAAGGAGAACTGGGTTTGATCAGAAAATTGGTGTGAAACTTCTTTTCTGTTTAAGACAGCGAGGACAGGCCAGGGAGAGTCACTCTCAAATATTTACTATTTAGTTTCTTGTAGAGTAAGTCTCAGGAACGTTGTGTGTCCTCCACTCCTTTTTCTCAAAAAAAAATCAAGTTTGAAACATTCCACCTTTGCCACAACAATGTTGAGTCATCAGTGTCAGATTACAGACACAGATTTCACTCGTGTATTTCATGCAAGTTTACAATTAATCTACAAAAACATAGGTTACCAAACTAAGTTTGTCTTTATGCGCCAACATGTGGTTTTAACAAAGTATTTTTTAAACAAATTCACACAAAACAAAGACCGTATCATGGCATCCAAAACATAAAGAATGCGCATATATAGCTGTTCCGCTCTACCTTCCCCCACTTTAGTTTCTTTCAGAAAACTTTGTTCCAGTACTTTGTCTGGCAGGCACTGTGGCAAAACCACCTGAGCTCCATAAAGAGCAATTCACATGGTAGGTCTATTCAAACAAAGTAGGCAATTGCTAAGCAACTTGGGAGGGACCAACAGCCTTGAGCAATACTTTCTGGAATGATAATGAATTGAATGTGATTTGTACTTCAGCCCGCAGAAAGATGCATAGAGGTATAATAGGTCATCTTTTGTTGTGAAGCAGTATCCAGACAGATTTTATCGTGCAAGAACCAGCAAAGTATATCAAAAGCAGCCATTCAATTCATTATATCAAATTATTTGATCAGCCTTGATCCATATTTAAAAATGCTGTGTACACATTTATTTCTTGTTGCTTACTTGGGCAGAAAAGGCACCGACATTGCAGACTGATTCATAAGAATTGTGTAATTAGTCCAAAGTAAAATTATAGCAGGCGTAAACTTCCACATATCACTGTGCCAAAAAACAGGGAGAAAGCTGTTTAAATAGTTAGTGCCTACACTAGGTATCCGTGCTCAAAGTTGTACTGTAAGATGGGGGAAAAGGCTTGAAACGGTGAAAAAATTAATTTTCTTTCCCCACAAAACAGTACTATGGTTAAATGTCTCAGTCCGTAATTAGTTACCTTTCCTATTCAAGAGGTGTTCCGCCTTCTCAAGGTCAAGTATAGAATACACACCTGCTTTTAACAGCTGTTGTTTCCACTGGGACAAATAAGGATGTGGTGATCCAAATTCTCAAGAGTACCCTAGAACAGCTCCAGGTTTGCCTCGGAAATCAGATGTTTGGAGGGGAGAGGAAGACTCACCCTACCTACCCTTCTGCTAGTCAGACAATGGCAAGAATCCCCATTACATTGCAACAAATAGGCACTTATTGCCTCCACAGAACCTTCGGCCTTCTGTTTTTAAATTTACTAACATTTAAACAATTTAAAACTTCTGAGCATGTCGCGGCAACATTCCCTTTGTCACTATCAAATGTCTACCATGTTGGCAAATGTAAAATTGGATGAACATTAGTCTTTTTTATCCATCATTTCTTACGTTACTAATTTAACTTCACTACCCATTCAATTTAGATGCAGTGCATCAGCAAAGAGCCATTTTTACCCAAGCTCTTCTGTTATCAACAGGTGAAAAGAAGCCAGCAACACCCTCATGCTCAAATTGGTTCCCGTCTTCCTTTCCGTCTCCTATCAGCCAAAAATTCTACTTTATATAGAAAAGGAATGTAGTGTCTCTCCCTCGCTGTACATATCTGCCCCATAATTGTTGGACTTGGCACTTGTTTCACAGCTGTAAGCCATTATAACAATTTACCTTTTCTGTCAAAACACAGTAATTAGTTGGTTTCAAAATTCATTTTTTCTGAAAAAACATGGAGGAAAGAATAATGTTTTCTGGAATTCAAACAACACAAAAGGTATAGTAGCTATGCAACCAACAGTCATCCTACCCCAACACATGAATCCAAAGTTCCAATAGAACATAGAACATAACAGCGTAGTACAGGCCCTTCGGCCCACGATGTTGCACCGTCCTGTGAAACCCTTCTAAAGCCCCTCTACACTATTCCCTTATCGTCCATATGCCTATCCAATGACCATTTGAATGCGTTTAGTTTTAAAATTTGTTAAAATGTTTTAAAATTTGCCCACTTTTCCCAAATAATTTTGAAAACATTGAGCAAAAACTGCTAGTAGTGGGGCAGCATGTTGGCGTAGTGGGTTAGCCCTGCTGGCTCGCGGCACCGAGGTTCCAGATTCGATCCCGGCTCTGGATCACTGTCCGTGTGGAGTTTGTACATTCTCCCCATGTTTGCGTGGGTTTCTCCCCCACAACCCAAAGATGTGCAGGCCAGGTGGATTGGCCACACTAAATTGCCCCTTAATTGGAAAAAATGAATTGGGTACTCTATATTTATTTTTTTAAACTGCTAGTAGTTGAAGGAAAACATCCAGTTCAATGAGTAGAAATGATACTGATGCAAACTGGGAAAGTATATGTTCCAAAATTCAGTCTGCAGAATCCACATTCAACTCAAACATCAGCTTTTGTGCGAGACCTTCAAATAAAGTTGTGAAAGCAGTTGATGCAGGAGGCAAATTCAACAATGTCACTGAGCCAAAAATTACATAGACATCAACATGGTTACTTCCTCATATTTTTAAAGCTGAACAAAGACATCAAAAAGGCTGATGTGATATCTGCCTCGAACACTGAACAAATTGAACTTTCGGACTGTAACCCTGAATAATAGGAGCTAATCTGACATTGAAGAAATTTGCAAGAGGGCTCAGTCCAGATTTGAATACTTGTTTCTACTAGAACTTCTGTACAAACACATTCAAAACTAATTCAGCTATTTTTAAACAAATATATTAACAGTCCAAAGATTTGCAGGTTAGGTGTGGTTATGGTGATAGGGCAGGGGAGTGGGCCGAGATAGGGTGCTTTTTCAGAAGATTGGTGCAAACCCAATGGGCTGAATGGCCTCCTTCTGCACTGTAGGAATTCTATGATTCATAGACTCTGACCTGCTCTGGAAGTCGCTGTATTTTCATGCTAATCCTGTTCAGTTTCTGGTCAATGGTAAACCCCCCTCCCCCCCCCCCCCCCCCCCCTCCCCCCCAAGATGCTGATAGTGGGGGATTCAGAGATGGCAATGCCATTGAATGTCAAGGTGCGATGGTTAGAGATGGTTCTTGCCTGCCACTTGGTGGCATGAACGATACCTGACACTTGTCAGCCAAAGCCTGGATCTTGCCCTGGTCTTGCTGCATTTGGACATGGACTGCTTCAGTGTTTGGAAGTTGCAAGTGGTGAGCATTGTATAATCCTCAGCAAACACTCCACTTTGAACCTTATGATGGAATGAAAGGTCATTGATGAAGCAGCTGAAGATGGTTGGCCCGAGGACACTACCCTAAGGAATTCTTGCAATGACGTTCTGGAATGGAGATGATGGATCAACAGCCACATACATGATGGAGGATATCCCAATGTGAGGACAGGACCACATTGTAGCCACCTAAGATGGACACTGGGCTACCAAAATGGAGAACTGCTAAGGCTGCAGGGAGAAAAGTAAGGACAAGCAGTTTGCAGAAGGCTAATTAGCATTCTGCACGTACAAAAACCAGTTTATGGCCAGGTGCAGGATCTCAGCTTAAGGTGTAAATGGCAACAACAATTTGCATAGTAATGAGGTGATCCAGATCTGGGCCCACACAATAGAAACATTTGGGTTTGAATGGATACTTTGAGTGGACGCCCAGACGAAACGGCACCAGAAGTATCCTTCACAAAGGACCCTAGAGACCGCCCCACCCATCGAGAAGAGACCCTCAGATTGGGGGGTTTGGAAAATATCGATTGGGAGAAGATCCAATCGATATACAGCAGGTAGAGACCGCCCCGAAGAGGCACGGACTTTGGGGGGGACCTATAAAAGTAGACCCCGCACATGGTCCGTTCTGTTTTGCTCCGGCTCCGCTGCTGTTTTGCTCCGGCTCTGTTGTTTGGCTCCGACTCTCTGCTGTCTTCATCGCTTTGCTGATACATCGCATCCTGACTCCAGTTCCATTACCAGCCGTTGAGCATCAGCCATCGTTCAGTAAGTGCCAAAACAACGCTCGCTACGTGACCCAGGCATTGCTTATACTCTAGCCGACTATTAGTGAACAGAAGGTGCAGTCCAGAAAGGAACAAAGGCCTGGTCCCCTGACCTTGCTGGTTACTACTTAGATAAGTATTTAGTCGTTTAATAGTAGAAATAAGTATTAGTCTTTAGCGTATGCATGCGTATTTATTATATTGGTTATAATAAATATCAATCGTTTGAACTTACTAATCGGTGTACAGTTTTATTACTTTGAACCTGACCTTGATATACTTGTGAGGTGTCTAAATACGGCACCTGGTGACTCCAAGCAGAATTACATACACAGAGCTGTAGTAGTGTTAAGCACACGGTCTTTAAACGGAGGCGTGTTAATACACTCCAATAAACGCGTAATACACTCAAGTAAAACGTGCAACAACATCTCCACAAGCGCTATGTGGGCACTCCTGCACATACCATCAGAGACAGATGTAGCTGCAGCAGGCAGTGTGGTGAAGATGAGGTCATGTATATTTTTCCCTCTGGTTGGTTCCCTCACCATTTGCAACCAGTCTAGCAGCTATGTTATTTGGGGCCTAGCTAGCTTGGTCTGTCGTGCTTCTGAGCCACTCCGATTCCCCAGAATACATTTTTGCCAGCCTGATTTGATCAACTGTAGGTTGGACGGTGTGGGGAAGAGAGGAGAGGGGGCACAACGGTAATCAGGTGGTTTCCTTGCTCATGCTTGACTTGCTGCCATGAAAATTCATGGACGGCAGAGTCGATGTTGGGCAACAGTCTGGTTTAGTCTCAGACAGTTGCAAGAGGGAGGATAGAGCCAGCAGATGAAGAATGAATTTAGGAGCAGAGTCCAAAATCAATGGCTTCAGTCTTCCCAATATTAATTTTTTGGAAATCTCTGCTCATTCAGTTTCGGATGTCAGGTATGCAGTCTGTTAATTTAACCATGTGGAGATGCCGGCATTGGACTGGGGTGAGTACAGTAAGAAGTCTTACAACACCAGGTTAAAGTCCAACATGTTTGTTTCAAGCTTTCGGAGCACTGCTCCTTCCTCAGGTGCTAATTTAACAACAGTGCAAGAGTTAAGACAGGTAGAGGGGAGGTAGAGCCGAGTTTCGTCTGCTTAAATGGGAAAACAAATTCTTTGCTTTCGAATAATTTTGCCGTGTTTATCAGCAGTAGTGCTCAATTTATTATTCTGCCAATTTCATTATTCTTGCTTTAACATGAAATGTCAAAGCTGCCCTAAATTTGTATTTGCAATGAAGAGGATGCGATTACCAATTTCTAGTATTTATTCAATCTGTTGTTTCCATGGTAGGAGAGAGAGAGAGAAAATAAAGCTGGGGGCAACACTCAAAACTATGTAGTCCCTCATTCAAGTTGCCTTTAATGAGCTACATATATGCCTTTATAAATAGTAGCATGTACACACTTCAAGTCCAAGGAGAGATAAAAGCACTAGGCACTATCATCTACGACATAAACACTGCGGTCAGAAGCAAACATCAAATTTCTGCCCACAGCCAGTAGCCATCAGGGAAAGTCCAAGTATCATCAATTAAAAGCGTTCTCAGTGGTAAGGGCTTGGAAACGGTTTCAGACAGTCAAAGTGAAATCTCAATCTGTTCGGAATTCACTGATCTCAGCCAATATAGCAATTGGCTTCAATCCCTTGGAACCCATTTTTTTTTGCCTGTTTGATCTACTAGCTGGAGGAAAAGAAAGACTGTATTATGATCCTATTACTTGCAAGTAAAGTAATGCAGCCACATTCTGTGGTCAACTACTTCCCATGAATTAAAGGACTCTGCAGTATGTTAACTTAATTCCAAGCTGAGATTCAAACCTACACATTCCAAGAAACCTCTCAGCTGTCGGAGAAGATATTAGGCAAGCTTGGCAAAAGCAAAAGATATTTTAAAAAAGGAGAGGGAGTTGGAGAATCTCAGAGAATAAATTCTAGTGATTAAGCCTGAACATCTGAAATTATGTCAAACGGTCAGAGGACCACAGAGTTATCTTGTGTTGAAGAGCAGAGATAGGATGGGGCAAGTCCATGAGGGAGTTTAAACTCAAAAGAATTTTAAATTTGGGGTGTTAAAAGGATCTGGTCAGATGCTGAATTAATGACTTTCTGAATGTGACATTATTACAAAGAATAGTGTCTCGCCCTTCAAACTATGCAATGGTGTTGAAAACCTGAAATTTCCTGTCTAAATGGTACTGAGGTGGTGCTGAGAGTAGGAGGAGGAGGGGGGAAGGTTTCAGAGATACACAAGGAGCTGATGGAGGGAGAGGGGGCCCCGATAGGGGAGGTGAAAAGAAAGTGTGAAGAAGAGCTAGGTGGGGAGTTGGCGGCCAGATTATGGGAGGAGGCCCTGAGGCAAGTCAATGCATCCTCGTTGTGTGCCAGGCTTAGCCTGATACAGTTTAAGGTGGTCCATAGGGCACACATGACTGTGGCCTATGGACCAGGATGAGCAGGTTTTTTGAGGGGGTGGAGGATAGGTGTGGGTGCTATGCAGGGAGTCCTGTGAACCATGTCCATATGTTTTGGGCATGCCTGAGGCTGAGGGGTCTCTGGCAGGGGTTTGCTGACATCATGTCAGAAGTAATAAAAATGAGGGTAGTTCCGAGTCCAGAGGTGGCAATCTTTGGCGTGTCGGTAGACCCGGGAGCCCAGGGGGTGAGAGAGGCCGATGTCCTGGCCTTTGCCTCCCTGGTGGCCCAGAGATGGATCCTACTAGGATGGAGGGACACGGAGCCCCCAAAGTTGAGGATATGGGTTAGCGACAAGGCGGGATTTCTCAGACTCGAGAAAATCAAATTTGCCTCGAGGGGATCGCTGTAGGGGTTTGCCCGGAGTTGGCAGACGTTCATCAACTTCTTCGAGAAAAAGTAAGTTGCAGGTTGGGGGGGGGGGCTAGTGTAAGATCAAGAAAAACTGTGGAAACGGGGGCTGGGGAAGGAGGTCCTGTTTATGTAAAAGGGGGGGGGGGGGGGGGGGGAAGGGTTGGTTATATTGTTTTATTCTTCTTGTTACCAGATATAATTGTTAGAATTATAAATGCCGCAATAAAATATATTCTAAAAAATGATAAGCAGGGACAGACAAAAGACCAGACATTTCAATACCGCATATCCCACCAGCCCCCCTGTCCCCCACCCCCACAAATGAATATTGCATCTGAACCGTCTCTTTATAGCAATAATGCCCCATCCTAGTGATTAAGACCATAGATCATAAGAGATAGAAGGAGGTCATTTACTCCATCAAGCCTGCTCTTTGACTGAATAAGATCATGGTTTATCTGATCAGGTTATGACTTCTAACTGTTTTTTTGCCTGCCTCCCATATCCCTCAACAGCAGATCAAAAATGACTGTCTAACTCAAACTTGCACACATTCAATAACTCAGTCTTCGCTGGTCTCTGTGGGAGAAATTTCTAAAGACTAATAACCCTCATTTCCATCTTAAACCTAGTCCCTGCCTTTAGACTCCCCCCAAGAGGGGATACATCCTTTCATCATCGACCCTGGCAAGTCCCCTCAGCATTTCGTATTTTTCGATAAGATAATTTTTCTTTCTTCTGAACAAGGCTCAACTTGTTCATTCTTTGTTCATAAAACAACTTTTCATCCAAGGAATTAGCCCAGTGAACCTTCTCCGAACTGCTTCCAGAGAAGCATATTCCTCCTTCGGTAAGGAGGCCAAAACTGCACCCACTACAATCTCACCAATGCCCATTACAGTTGTGGAAAGACATCCCTACTTTTGTACTCCATGCCCCTTGCAATGAAAGCCAACATTCTATTTGTTTTCCCACTTGCTGCACCTGCATGCAAAGCTTTTGTGGTTCATACGAGGGCACTCTGCTCCCTCTATACCGAAGCATTTTGAAGTTTTGCTCCATTTTAATAATATTCTGCTCATCAATTACATCTGCCAGTGGACAAGCTCAAGCTCACGTTTTCCCATAATATACTCCAGAGGGTGGCACAGTGGCTAGCACTGCTGCCTCACGACGCCGAGGACCTGGTTCAATCCCGGCTCTGGTTCACTGTCCGTGTGGAATTTGGACATTCTCCCAGTGTCTGCGTGGGTCACACCCCCACAACCCAAAATGCGCAGGGTAGGTGGATTTGTCATGCTAAATTGCCCCTTAATCGAGGGGGAAAGAAATTAGAACTTTAAATTTGAAAAATATACTCCATATTCCACATTTTTGCCCACTCACTTAACCTATCTATAACCAATGACAGATTTATTTATTTTTTTCCAGCCTCCACACTGCTCATTTTCAAATCATCTTTGTTTTGTCAGCAGATTTGGCTATAATATAGCTGGTTCTGTAGCCATGTGGGATGGCCACTTTCGGTATACAAAAATTGACGCTCACAGAGACTCTAGGGAAATATGGGCAATACTAGGCAACAAGCAGGCACAGAGCCTGAATGTATATTTGGAACGCAGTTTGCAGACCGAATCGAAACTCTGGGTCGATTAGCATATTGATGGACCATCTCCGAGGAACAAAGGACGAACACTCAGATAGTTGATACTGTCGCAGACATCCTGACGCCAGTGCCCCAACCGAAAGACACAAAGCAAGGCCAACAGCCACCGAGGACACACCCAGTCATCAGGGCACCAACCCCTTTATTGGTTTAGATCGATGGCAATGATCAAGAAGCTGCACAATTAATTGGGACCAAGTCTAAGGCCCGCCTAAAAGCACACGCAGCCCCTCCAAATAATGGAAGGAACCCCCAACAAAGATTCGGCTTCTTGGATTTGGCTTCAAGCGGAGACCCCCATCCACCAGCATCACCAGAAGCAAGTAAGTTCAAGGTCAACGCTCACTACCAAACGGACGACATTAGCTGTTCTCCTGTTACCTCTTTGAACCCAACAGCCTCAGATCCGAACAACGGCCATTATTCCTCTGACTAAGTGGGCACCCGAAGTTAAGCATAGGCGTTAGCGATAGATAGTTTAGTTTGTAGTACTGTTGTGCATGAGTAGATGTTACTGTGCGTGTAAATAAATAGTATTGACTTTGAACTAACTAACTGGTGGATTGGCTCTTTGATCGGTATTTGGGTTGAACCTTGTGGCGGTATCGAGAAATACCTGCCGACTCTGAAAGTATACACATAATTAGGATTAAGAAAGGTGACCGTATTGACTGCTATATTTATAGAAAGTAAACAGAGCAACATTACTTTCATGCAAGTAATTAATATTTATTGTAAATAGTTGAGACACTTGCACTGATCTATATTACATCCCAGTAGTTAGTTTGCCACCCTGAAAATGATTCTTTTATCCGAACTGTTTCTGATACCTGGTACCTCAGTGCCGTGCTAACCACTGCGCCACCGTGCTACTTCGAAAGGGAAGATTAATAATAATCTTTATTAATGTCACAAGTAGGCTTATATTAATGCTGCGATGAAGTTACTGTGAAAATCCCCGAATCGCCACACTCCAGCGCCTGTTCGGCTATACGGAGGGAGAATTCAGAATGCCCAATTCAGCTAACAAGCATGTCTTTCGGGGAAACCCACGCAGACACGGGGAGAATGTACAGACTCCGCACAGACAGTGACCCATCGGAATCGAACTGGGGTCCCTGGCACTGTGAATAATAATAATCTTTATTATTGTCACAAGTGAGGGCGGCATGTGATGCAGTCGTTGGTCCTGGACTGCGGCGCTGAGGATATGGGTTTGAATCCCGGCCCTGGGTCACTGTCCGTGTGGAGTTTGCACATTCTCCCCGTGTTTGCGTGGGTTTCACCCCCACAACCCAAAGATGTGCCGGTTAGGTGGATTGGCCTTGCTAAATTGAAAATGAAAATCGCTTATTGTCACAAGTAGACTTCAAATGAAGTTACTGTGAAAAGCCCCAAGTCGCCACATTCCGGCACCTGCCCGGGGAGGCTGGTACGGGAATCGAACCGTGCTGCTGGCCTGCTTGGTCTGCTTTAAAAGCCAGCGATTTAGCCGAGTGAGCTAAACCAGCCCCTGCTAAAGCCCCTGCTAAACCAGCTAAATTGCCCCTTAATTGGAGAAAAGTGGCAGAGACACAAAGTGTTTTCATTGGAATATAGCTGGACGTGTGAAATTGCAGTGTAGGCCAACTTAGGAACAGTGCTGGAAACAGACTCTGCAAAACTGGACAAGCTAGTAGGGTTCATTAAAGTGGGGAGAAAAACCACTGCCCCAGTGGAAGACGTGCCATAGAGTGTACAAACTGTTCAGAGGCTGGTGGATAAGCAGATATCGGAACTTAAGAATTTTATTTGAGAGGGTAAAGTTTACTCATGTGTACAAGGTGGAGTAGCTGAGGAGATTAAGATCTTATGGAATACAGGAGCAAGTCAATTTTTAGTGGTGAGAGACAAAAGAGATATGTGATTTAGAAGGCACATTATCACATGTGGGATTGCTGGTGAGAGCAGTAGTGTGCCACGATGTATGGTAAGGTTAGAAAGCCCATTGAAAAGTGGTGAAGTGGCAGGAGTAATAGAAGAAATACCATTGCCAGAGGTACAATTTTTCATGGTTGTGATACAGCTGAATCACAGGTAGGAGTGCAGCCTACTATGGTTGAATAGCCAGTGGAATAATACCAGGACTACTTGGACAGGACAAATGCAAAAAATGTCTGAACGAAAATGTGATTGCTAATGCCCGACTCTGGTTTGGGAAAAGACTACAATGGACTATATTCATGTGATATTTGCCGGTTTAAAAATGAAAAAATGGCATATACTGTATAGAATGTAAACTGTATGTAATCTTAAGAAATATTTAAAATTGAAACGGGTTCAGAAATAAAGCCATCTGTGGATATTGATATATTGATCTCTGGGGAGGTGTGACGCAAGGAAGATATTAGGAATCTGGGTCCAGAAATGAGACCCCAATGTACCAGGCAATTTAGGGTTTAACAAACTGATGGGGGGGGGGGGGGGGGGGGGGGACTGCTAGCACAGAGTCAGAGGGATATGCCCACACCTGGCTGAGTTACATCGCCCCAGTCAGGTGTAAACACGTTTGTGGGAATACACAAGGAGCCCAGATCCATTCTTCTTCAGGACAGTTCTGTCTGTCCAGCTATTAGCCGATTATAGAGTCTGATGGCCTCTTTATCCTGCAATGGGAGGTTAGTTCCATATCAATAGCAGAGCTCTGTTCTTTTGAATAAAAGGGAGTGGGTAATTAAACAGGCAAGATAATGCTGTTGGGTTTAAGCATGGAAACCCCAGCAGAAAACCTTTGTTTGAGGGGATGGGTGGAGCTTGGGGAAAGGGAGAGAAATAATGCTGTTCTGAAAGTTACTGGGGAAAAGGTTTTGGAAATCAACTAAGAGAAGTCATGAAAGTTACACAGGAGATGGCTTTGGAAATCGACTGGGCAAGGTCATGAAAGTTGCCACCAAGGCATGTTTATGGAAAAGGGTTCTGAACCAATGTACCTGACAGAAGAAAAATTACTTTGTAAAAGCAAGTATTGACTTTGTCTGCTAGTGTAAGTGGCTTGAGACCTGCATGTTCTGTAAAGTGCTGTTTAATGGGAACTAGTGTGTTCAGGTTAAGAAACTGCATGTAATCTGTTACCGTTAGGGTTGAAGTTTAAAGGTTTAAATATTGCTTTTTTTTCTTTTGTTTTAATAAAGTTTGTTTATAAAATAACCAAGTTCTATTTCTTATATTTTCGCTCCTGGAACAAATTAATCTTTCTGCACCGTCTTAAAACTTTAAAAAAGAGTTACGATTCTGATTCAGTCCCTTAGCTCCTGTTGAGAGCTAATGGGAAGAATCATCAGAACAGGCTTCTGCTGTTGGCGAATTCATGAAACTCTCCAAAAACGAAGGGATTTGCTTGTGGGCAGCCATTCAAAGTTACAACTCAGCAAAATGCGGATTTGGAATCCCATTGGAAGCTGAGAGAATCGGTGGACAGTTTGATTTAAGAACTGTAACTCTCTGGAGTGTGTGATATGCAATTAGTATAAAAGGAGAATGTTTCTCTCTGTAGTTTAAAATTGACTACACAAAGAAAATAGTTTAGCGAAAAGTGCTTTTACTCATTTGTTACAGTACAAGTTTTAAAACAGGAAATCTTGTGTCATTCCTTCAGCAAGTAACTACGATTTCTTTAGAAGTTATCTCTGGAGTCTCTGTGGGCATCACAACAGTATCTAAAATGATGAGTCCAAAAATTTATTTGCAGGCAAACTGACTGACCTATGATTACCTGGGTTATTCTTCTTTCCTTGTTAAATCAAGACAGGACTTCAGACACTTTCCAGACCTACCACATTTAACTACAGTTTTTGGAATTCCTATGTCAAATTGAGGAAAGTTGAAGGGCGACATAATACTGCTTTCCATTCTGCCCTAGGATGTGCACGATCCCATCACTCCAGAGTGGTTTTGAACCCCCAGAGTCCACAAGTGAAAAGCCAAAGACTGTTTTCCATAGTGTCACCTAGTGTCCGCATTAATCTGTAATTTCATGCATTATCACTACTTTTTATTTAACAGTCTACTTATTGCGAAACAATTCTATAATATGGGCTATATTCTAATTTCAGAGATGGGAGTCTTGCATGTCAAAAGCAAGAAGGTTGAAGATTACCCAAGTAAAAAAAATCAATAATTGACAAAGGAAACTATGACAGAGCCATAAAAGGGGAGGACAATAGAAAAGAAAATTACATGGCAAACTAATCATACAAATCCTCTTAAATCAAGATTAATTGCTTACATTAAAAAGTGAAATTGGAAGGGAGGTCACGTCCAAATTTTACTTGTTAGTGTTGCGAACTTTAACTTGTGTTGTGAACTTTAACTTTTTTAATTGCAATGGTGTTTGCATTTCTTGTGTTCTTTAAAAAAAAGAGAACTTGCATTTCCATAGAGCCATTTACAATCTCAGAATATTCCAAAGTACTTCACAGTGAATAAAGTGTTGTCACTGGCACAATATGGGAAACAAAAGAGCCAATGTGCACAAAGCAAGTTCTTACAAAGAGAGATGATGAGCATTCATTCCGATTTAGTGTTCTTGGTTGAGGAAAACATATGGGACCATGAACTGGATTCAATTTGAATTGTTTTTTGGAGCAGGTGAGGAGCTGGATTAGGGGTTTGCCCCTGTCCACAATCTGAGCTGTGGTTTTGTAACTATGATAAAGTCATTATTTTTTTTAAACATATCCCCTTCTTCTGAGTGCCATGAGACATTTCAGGTTCACCTGAGGGGGCAAATGGGGCCCTGATTTAGCAATTCATCTCAAAGGTGCACACCACCTCTGACAGTGCAGCATACAGTTAGTACTGCAACATAGTGTGAGTCTCGATTATATGCCCCAAGTCTCTGGAGTGGGACCTGAATCCAGAACCTTAAGACTCAAGAAGTGACACTGCTATTGTTAAGGCTGGGCTAAAGTGTGCTGATTAATTATTACATAAGCGCCGATTTTAAAATAGGCCATATAACCAAGGCCAAATTTATCTTGCTTCGAATTGGATTCATTATGCTTCTACATAACAGAAGCAAATTAATATGGAAGGAGACGCTTTAGAGATTTTAATTCGAACAATTGATTCTAATAACTTAAATGCTACATGACAATCCACATTAGTACAACCTGAAATTCAACTGTAGAGTATACTACGTAATCCAAACCTCATGTCAGTCCAATTATAATAAACATCTAGGAATATATGCAGCCACTTGCGTGGTAATCCTATTACATGCACTTTGTGGTGGACATCTGCTATATACATAGGTGGGAAAATGATGAGGCGATGTGCAAGACTGCAAACTCAAAAAAGATTCCAACAACCTTGCAATATCTGAACAGGCTTTTCTTCAAAGTGGATTCAGAGCTCAACATTAAGGAAAGAAGTAAATGATATTGGGCAAAGTCCTGATAGAGATCTCAAGCAAAGGTTTTGAAACTTCTGTACTGAAGAGATATTCTGTGACTTAAGTCTCATCTGACAGTTACTTAGTTATCAAATTACACATGTTTACAAAAACTCAGAAACTCTAAAATCCAACCGAGAACAGTGTCCCCTTCTTTCCTCCAATCAAACACACAAAACAGATTCATTTTTAAAATATTGAACATATATTTTCTAATACTGTTCAAATGGAGAAGTTGAGCTCAGAGTTTTCAACGTTCATGATGTTTGTTAAAGTCCATGGGATAAAAGGGGCAAGTAGCAGCACGGATACAAATTTGACTAAAGAAAAATCTGTATCAAATGGTTGTTTTTCTGACTGGAGGGAGGGTCTGCATTGGCATTCGCCAAGGTTCAAAACTTGTTTTTGATACATATTAATGACTGGGAAATACAGGGCATAATTCATAGATGACACAATGTTTTAAAATGCAGTAAAAGGGAGAAAGATATTAACAGATTTTGAGACAGGCTGGTGCAACCAAAAGATACATGTAAAATAAACTTCAGTGCAGAAACAGAGGCGATACATTTTGGGAAGCAGAAAGTACTATTTAGCTTTTATTAACCTATTTTAAATGAGGTGCAAGAACAGAGACCAGGAGGCATCTGTGCACAAATCTTTGAATGTGACGTAACAGTTTCACAAAACAGTGAATAACGCACATGGGATCAATCCTGATGTTTTTTAAACAGAGGCACCAAGTACAGGAAGTAAAACCCCACTTGTAGCACTGCATTCAATTCAGGGCAACACACTTTAGTAAGGGTATGGAGGCTTTGGAAAAGTTAGAAGTTTACCAGTATAGTCCCAGGGATGAGGAATTACAGATGCATAGATAGATTGGCGAGGCTGGGGCTTTTCCTCCCTTTTCTTTTTTAAATTTAGAGTACCCAATTCATTTTCTTCCCCAATTAAGGCGCAATTTAGCGTGGCCAATCCACCTACTCTGCACATCTTCTGGGGGCGAGACCCACGCAAACACAGGGAGAATGTGCAGACTCCACACGGACAGTGACCCAGAGCCGGGATCGAACCTGGGACCTAGGCGCCGTGAGGCAGCAGGGCTAACCCACTGCGCCACCGTGCTACCTGCGGGGCTTTCCTCCCTTGAACACAGAAGGACTAGAGGAAATCTGATAACGGTATTTGAAGCCAGGATGTATTTTGATGGAGACTAAAAAGGGAAATCATTTTCACTGACTGAAAAGTCAATAACCAGAGGGGCAGATCTGAAGTTATTGGCAAGAACCAGAAATAACACAAGGTAAATATTTCTATCCAGTAAGTATTTGGAAGGCTTGATAGGTTGGTGAATAGAGATCCAATAGCAGCTTTCAAAGAAGAATTGAGTAAACACTTCAAGGAGGAAAACAATGTGGGCAAATGGGACTAACTGGATTGCCCATTGAAAGCTGCCACAGACTTGATGGGACAAGTGGCATCCTTCCATTTCTGAACAATCCCAGAAGCCTTTGGTTTCATATGTCACGTATAGGATTTGTTGCAAACTTCAAAAAAAATGGCCTGGATTTTGTGCTCAAACACTGGCATTCACTGTCTGTATGATTTATACGCAAATTTTCTTTAGGTTTTTGCACAGAAACACAGGACAAAACATGATGCCCTCAAGGATATCGAACTATAATGGATAGGGTGAAGAACTACATTTCTCCTTAAACAACTGAACAGATTCTGAACCTGAAATCATAGATTCCCTACAGTGCAGTAGGAGGCTATTCAGCCCATCGAGTCAAAACCGACCCTCTGGCTAGGCCCACTGCCCCACCCTATCCCTGTAACCCCACCTAATCTTTGGACACTAAGGGGCAATTGATCATGACCAATCCACATAACCCAAGGAAGTACAAGTTAAAATATTGAATTCAATGTCAATTTATGTAAAGAATCCAAAATTAAGCAGAACTGAAATAGATTAACAAAGATTAAAAGAGCCAGAACGAATACATTTTAAGTATTTCTTTAAATCTCTACCAGTAATTATAATCCAAATGATTATAATAAAAAGGGAAATCATTTTCACACACTCCAGACTCTCAAAAGCTAATTTTCAGTGCCAGGAAGGTGTCCTTTACAGTAGCCTATGAGGAAAAGTTGAGCACGGTGGTCTCATACTCATGAAGAATTAAGATTCCGAGCAGGCTTGACCAGACAGAAAGCAAAAGGATATTTAATTATTGGAATTCTCTTCCAGATAGCAGTGGAGGTTGGGTCATTGAAGTTAAGACTCAGTTAGCCAGAGTTGTGATCAACGAGGGAGTTCATGGACTTGGCAGGCATGAAACTAGAATTAAGGAGATAATCATATCAGCCATGATTTGTTGAATGGCACAGCAAACTCATGGGGCCAGGTGGCCTATTCCTTCTCCTATTTTTTAATATCTTAGCATGCTGTTAAAATTCACGTACATCAGAATAAAAAGCTCCAATGTTATGTGGAATGTTTAGTGGGTTCAAGGAGCAGCTTCATGCCAATGAATGCACTTCAATGGCGAGCCTCTTGGTAAAATGACATTACAGTGACGTTTGAGGGCGGCATGTGGCACAGTGGTTAACACTGGGACTACGGTGCTGAGGACCCGGGTTCGAGTCCTGGCCCTGGGTCACTGTCCATGGGGAGTTTGTACATTTGCCCCATGTCTGCATGGGTTTCATCCACCCCCCCAACCCACCCAGAACCCAAAGCTGTGCAGGTTAGGTGGTTTGACCACGCTAAATTGCCCCTTAATTGGAAGAAAATAATAATAATTGAGCACTCTAAATTTATTTTAAAAAGACAGTGAATTTTGAAGGAGCAGGGCAACTCGCACAGCAACTTTCTGATTTAGAATAATTGAATTTACAGCAGGAGGCCATTCGCCCATCGAGTCTGCACCAAAGCTCTTGGAAAGAGCACCCCACTCAAGCCCACATCACCCTTTCCCCATAACCCAGCAACCCCACTCAATCAACACTAAGGGCAATTTTGGACATTAAGGGCAATTTAGCATGGCCAATCCTGCACATCTTCGAACTGTGGGAGGAAACCGGAACACCGGAGGAAACCCACGCACACACGGGGAGAACATGCAGACTCCGCACAGACAGTGACCCAGCCAGGAATCGAAACTGGGACCCTGGAGCTGTGAAGCAATTGTACTAACCACTATGCTACCGTGCTGCAGTTAACTGCAGACTTGCATTCACCAGAGGTTGCCATATAATTCACAAGAAAATTAGTGAAAGCTGCTATTTCTACTGTAAAATTCAGGTCAAAATTTTCAAGATGTTGTTTCCTTCATTAATGGCCATTACATTTAATTGCAAGTTGTCATAAAATGTGTGCATTTATGTAAAATAGAAACAGAAGATACTGCAAAACTCATCATATCTGGCAGCATCTGTGGAGAGAGAAACAGAGTTAGTGCCTGAGGTCAGGGACTTCTTCAGAAATGAAGATAGACAGAAATGCAAAAGGTTTTGTGCAATTGGAAGAGAGGAAGGGGAGGAAGACCAAAATAGAAGCTCTGTGATAGGGCAGGAGAGATCAAATGACCAGAAAATTCATGGTACAAAAGGCAACGGGAATGGTAATAGTATTAACAAAACTCTTGCCCAGTGCATGTGAATGGCAGAATAATAGTGTCCAAAAGCAAAAAAAACCCAGGAAAAAACAAGATCTGAACAAAAATGAAGAGGGGTGATGGGTGGGACACAGCCACACACGAGTTTACAGTTTGAAATTGTTCAACTCAACACGGAGTTCCCTTCCCTATTAATCTTCCTTCCCCGCCCCAGCTTTTGCGTGCACCAAACCGATTACATTTCTATCTTTCTGCCATTCTGAAGAGTCATCGACCTAAAACGTTAATTCTGTTCCTTTCTCCAACGATGACCTTGCTGAGTATTTGCAGCATTTTGTTTTATTCCAGATTTCCAGCATCCAAAGTATTTTGCTTTTGTCATGTTGAAAAGTTTAAAGTGAGTCACAGGACTAATATAAAACCCATAATGCAACACACTAAGGTGACATTGGGTCAGATGTCCAACAGCTTGGTCAGAGATTTTGAGAGAGGTTTTAAGGAGCATTTTAAAAGGAAGAAAGCATGGTGGAGATACAAGAGAGGAGCAGTGAGGGATTTTCAAGCTTTGGGCCAAGGCAACTGACAGCAGACAGAGTAATTAATGGTGGGGTGATTAACATGGGAGATGTGAGGGCAGCACGGTGGCGCAGTGGGTTAGCCTTGCTGCCTCACGACGCCAAAGTCCCAGGTTCGATCCCGGCTCTGGGTCACTGCCCGTGTGGAGTTTGCACATTCTCCCCATGTTTGCGCGAGTTTCGCCCCCACAACCCAAAAATGTACACGGTAGATGGATTGAACACGCAAAATTGCCCCTTAATTGGAAAAAAATTAATTGGGTACACAAAATTTATTTTAAAAATTTGGGAGATATTTAAGAGGTTAGAATTTGAGGGCAGACATCTCAGAGGATGGAGGAGTGGGAGGAGATTACAGAGATAAAGAAGGGAAGACCTTGGACGAATTTGGAAAACAAGGATGAGAATTTCAAAAGCAAGGTGCAGCTCAATTGTGAGTCAGTGCAGATCAGGTGATAGGTGCAAGTGAGGACAAGTGCTGCAGAGTTTTGGAAGAACTGGGTTAGACAGTAGAATGTGGGAGGCCAGCCAGGACTGATTAGGGATAATCAATCTCAAAGTAAGGCAGAAATGAGGGCTTCAGCAGGAGTGAACTAAGGCAGAGACAATGTATGCCAATGTTGCAGAAGTAGCAATATTCAGTTTTTTGTGATGGTCCAAAAATACATGGCTACGAACTCATCAAGAGGTCAAGTCTGAGACATTGGTTACAGATTGCGAACCATCCAGTTTAACCTCAAGATGGTAGCTGCCAAGGAGACTGAGTTAAAAACTGGGGAAACTTGTGGACTGTGGACCAACAACAATGGCTTTCCTCTTCCCAACATTTAACAGAGGGAAATCTCTGCCGGGTGTCAGACCAGCAAACTGAATCGAGTGACCGTGGAGGAAGAGAGATAATGGCACGATAGAAGTGGGGGTTTTGTCAATATAGATACGTCAACTAATGCTGTGCTGGGGCAACACGGTGGCCTAGTGGTTAGCACAACCGCCTCACGGCGCTGAGGTCCCAGGTTCGATCCCGGCTCTGGGTCACTGTCTGTGTGGAGTTTGCACATTCTCCCCGTGTCTGCGTGGGTTTCGCCCCCACAACCCAAAAATGTGCAGAGTAGGTGGATTGGCCACACTAAATTACCCCTTAATTGGAAAAAATAATTGGGCACTCTAAATTTATTAAAAAAAACTAATGCTGTGCTTCTTGTACATCATGTTGCCGAGGGGCAGTGTGAAGATGTGAAATGGAGATCAGGGGTTTTCAAATCCAGGGTCATGACCCGCAGGCATGGTACATGAACATTGCAGTGCTCGATCACGGTATTCCCAATCACAGGAGGGACGTCCGACCGCCATGACCAGCCTTAAAAATGCCGGCAATGACAGACTTTTGAGATTGCCGGCCATCCCGTGCATGCATGCTGGATCAAGCAGTGCGCAAGCCCTGAGCCCAGCGGGGCAGACCGCCTCTTCCTGATGCCAGCGCTGTCCAGGGCCAGTTTTGTTTCAGAAAAAAACCGAGTCCTCCCTCAGAAAGCAGCGGTAGGGAGGTCATGTGCCCAGTGCACCTGACATCACATGTTCTGGGCGCAAGATAGATTCCTCCACTTTGCAGCTGCCAGCAGTGCTGGTGAGAACTCCTGGGCCTCTAGTGAAAAACCCATGAAGAAGCTGAAAATGGGAACAGAGGAGCATAAAGATGATTATGTGGTATGGGTTATTAATTGTGCCACTGCAAATCAGGATTCAAAGTTTGTGTGTGTTATATGCAGGGAAGCACTGGCAAATGAAAGTTTAAAACCCTCAAAGCTTCAATGGCATTTGAAGACTCAGGATGGCGAGTTAGAGGACAAACTTCTACTTTTTTCAATGTATGCAGTGAGAACTTAAAACCAGTGGAGGTCATTCTCAGAAATATTGAATAACAAAGCAAGTGACATCATAAAGACCAAGCAGGCTCATCTGTCACATTAAAGGCAAGTCAAATGGTGGGCCGCAAAGGTCGGCCAATGTGTGTCCCGAAGGATGGCCGGTTGGCAAAATGGGTCCCAGACAAAATATTTTGAAAAACACCAATTTAGTAATAGTAGTAGTAATAATAATAATAATAATAACAACCTTTATTGTGAAAAGCCCCTCGTTGTCACATTCCGACACCTGTTCGGGCACACAGAGGGAGAATTCAGAATTCTCAGCCGGTATGGGAATTGCATCACAAACCAGCTGTCTAGCCCACTGAGCTAAACCAGTGATGTAGGTGGCCTACAACAATAAAACCTATATTGAGAAGTGAGGACAGAAGATTTCACATCTTTGGTTTTTTAGTCATTTAATTTACCACTAGTGCATGGAGAATTTCCACCATTAACATCTCACTTTGTTGTTTCAAAAGATGATGGATAGGAAGGATTTTACACTTTTATAGCACCTGGCCAAGTTTCAAAACATCACAAAGAACTTCAGATAGAATGAATTACTTTGAAGTGTGGTGACTTATATTGATCAAGTGGCAGTCATTGTCCATGAAATATTTTCCCTTGATAGTAATGCGAATGACCAGTTAACCTGCTTTTCTTTTGAAGACAGAATTTCAGCCTTTCTTTAAATAGTTTAGTAGGATCCTAGTACTCAGATGCAACACTTGAACAGTTAGATGGTGTTTATCTTTTAACCTTTCAAAGGGTATTTCTACTATTTCCAAGTCAAACAAAAGTAGTTAAATCACATTTTTCTGCTTACATGCCATTTTACAGGGCGATATACTGAAATGCGCATTATCAAAGAACTGCATCATTGCGTTATGTTATTTTCAATTGGATTCTGGAAAGATGTGTCCAGGAATTAGAATCCTGGTATTGTGTTGCCCAATTAGCTTTAAGTAGCTCAGCTGCAGCCTTGTAGACCGAAAGTTCACAAGTCTGCTATGGAAAATGAAATCTGGCCAAATAAAACACCAGAAGCTGTCTCTCAAAATCTAAAGTATAAAAGCAGTTATTGAAAGACACCTTGACTGGCTGTTAACCAAAGAGGGGAAGATGAAACAGACCCCACTGCATTTGGGAAGTGATCATGCAACTGCAATTTGCTCACCATATGTAGTGGACTGCAAAACAGCTGACAGAAAACTGCATGTCAGTCCCACTTTTCAACTGTCTCCTATAATTGCTAATAGTGTGCATAGCTGAAGGAGGCTTCAGTCAGCTGAATGCACTGTCAATTTTGAACAAGAAACACTAGATGTGGAACACCATTTGAAGTGTGCGATGGATGTACCTGCAGACAGGACAGCAGAGTTCAGCTACAAACCCTTGAGCTGCAATCATCCCAAAACACCATCATGCTCAACACATGAAATCATGGCAGGCGTGAAAGTGAAACAAAAAGCTGCAGGTTATACGGCTTTGGCAAGCTGACTCCTTGTCATTTGACAGCTTCAATCAGCTATTTCCACTGTTAACGAGTACAGGTGCAAGCTGTTTGAAGCAACTTTTATATTTGACTTTGCATGAAATCAGCCTGGATAGTCTGTTCTGGTGGGAACAGAAATCTCAAAACAATATGTGATGCTTAAAGAGCATCACCAAGAGTTCAGAACTTTAGATGGGCAAACTCTCTTTAGTTGCACTAAGAACGTAAACTAGCTAATGCTGCTGGTCACATAGCTAGCTGAATCCGCAGTCCTCCAAGTCCAACTGTGTTGCTCATCCATGAACCTCCTCCATCAGAGGTAAACATTTTTTTAGGGCACTTCTTGGGATTTTGTGAGGGCTACCTACCTTTCAGTTTTCAGGGGCTCCTTTTTTTTTTAAGGTTCTGGCTTTATTAGATGATGGAATCACTTAGTAACATTATCTAATGTATTTGTCGGTATAGAATAGAATGTCAGTATTTGTGTTGATATATGGGGTACTTAGTCACAGGAGCAGAATTAGAAGAATTCATCAATATCTTCAATAATTATCACCTCTCCATTAACCTTAAAGCCACAACACACAAGGAAAGCATCAACTTCCTGGACACCACAGTATTTAAATTGGCACGACAAGTCAGCAACAAGGTTTTACCCCAAAAATAACTAAAACACTTTGGTACGGAATAAGTTATTCTAATCACCTCTTCCGCGGATTGGTGAGGTCATACAGATATATAATTAGGAGCAGTTGTCCATTTACTCCCTCAAACCTGCTCTACCATTCAGCAAGATCATGCTGGCCTCATAAAAGTTCAATTATGGCTCAATTGGTAGCATTTTCACCCGAGCCTGGCTCAAATCCCACTCCAGGACTTGACCACACAAAAAAAAACAAATCAAGACTGATGAGCCAGCACAGTACTGAGTGAGAGCTGCACTGTGTCAGTGGTGCTGAAAAAAATACAAACTTGCCTTGTCCATAGGCTGCAGTAGGGAAACACTTGTTGCGGATGGGTCCAGCACTGGGACAAATACTCAAGTCTTCCAGCTTGGTACATCAATCAGGTTCACAAATATTTCTTCGGGAAAGAAATTTGCCATCCTTACCTGATCTGGCTTACATGTGGCTGCAGGTCCACTGCAATGTTGTTGACACTGAAATGGACTAGCAAGCTACTCAGTTGAATCAAACTGCTCCAAAATTATGAGAAAAGAAACTTTAAACACCAACGGCAAAACCAGCCCCGTCAACCCTGCAAACTCCTCATTCCAAAACATTTGTTTCAAGAGCTTTCTCAGACTTACCAGTAACTGACTGACCGTTATACTCACAGAATCATACCTCACCAATCAACCTTCGACTTAAAAATATTCAATTACCCCACCTTCAACGCCTTCTGAGACAGAGTTCCAAAGTCCCACAAACCGCAGGAGAAAGGCATTCTACTTATTTGTGTCCCTAAAGTGCGATCCCTAATTTTAAAACAGCATCCCAGAGTTCTGGACTCACCCAAAAAGGGAAGGATCATTTCCATATCAACTTTGTTGAGATCATTAAGCATCTTGTATGCTTCAATCAAGTCAACCATAGTCTTCCAAACTCCAGCAGAACAATTCTCAACCGTCCAAGCTTTCCTCATAAGCCAGGTATCAACTTGACACCTCCTCTGAACCTCATGCAATGCATTTACATTCATCCTTAAAAAAAGACCAAAACTGCACACAAGTTTTTGAGATGTGGCCACAAATCCTTCTATAACTGAAAGATATATCCTTACTTTTAGAAGAAGAGGATGCAAATCCGACAGCATCTGCAAGGAGAGCAAACAGAGTCAACACCTCAAATCCTCCTGGTCCCCCACCTGAATCGAAGGGAGAACACACCAGAAGCCAAAGTGTAGCTGTGAGAAACTGCAACAAAATGTAGCAACTCCAATAGCAAAAGACAGATGGTACATTTGGGAGGGGAGGGATGTTTGCATTGAGGCAATAGCATATATTGGATATTTTAAAAAGAGTGCTTAAGATGGTGGAAAAAGGCCACAATCTAAAGCTGCCAAATTCAAATGTTGAGTCCCAATGACTGTAACTTGCCCAATTTAAAGATAAGACCCGGTTCCTCCAGCCAGGCTTAATTGGAACATTGCAGCAGGCCCAAGGACAGTCATGTGGGCATGAGAGCAAGGTACTGTGCCATGCCCTTGCCAGGTCATTTCTGCTCTCAAAGTTGCACCCCTCCCTGTTGCAATCTTTCCCAGCCACATCCCAATATCATAGCCCCAAAAAGCAAAAAGGAAGAGGTGCCCTAGGAGTCCTCAGCATCAACTTCACCAAGTGTTGCCCGGTAGCAGCAACACTGACCGAGCCAAGAAACATAAATGCTATATTGACTCTGGAAAATGGTGAGGGAACCAACAATCATCCTCATCAATCTGCTTGCCACAGATGCATCTGTCCATGGCATTACGGGTAGGATTAACCACTGTACAGTCCTTGTGGAGGCAAAGTCCAGTCTTCACATCGAAGATACGCTCCATCGTATTACATGGCACTACCACTGTGCTAAATGGGATCAATGGGGGGGGGGGGGGGGGGGGAGACATGGCAGCACAGTGGTTAGCACAACTGCTTCATAGCCCCAGGGTCCCATGTCCAATTCCTGGCTTGGGTCACTGTCTGTGCGAAGTCTGCACGTTGTCCCCATGTCTATGTGCGTTTCCTCCGGGTGCTCCGGTTTCCTCCCATAATCCAAAGATACGCAGTTAGGTGGATTGGCCATGATAAACTGCCCGTCGTGTCCAAAAAAGTTAGGTGGGATTACTAGGATAGAATGGAGTTGAGCTTAAGTGGGGTGCTCTTTCCAAGGGCCGGTACAGAGTCGATGGGTTGAATGGCCGTCCCCTGCACTGTAGGTTCTATGATTTCAAACAGATCTAGCAACTCAAGATTGAGCATCCATGAGGTACAGTGGGCCATTATCAGCAACAAATTGCACTCAATCACAGTTCGTAACATCATGGCCTGGGATATTCTCCACAACGGCATTACCTTCAAGCTAGGGGATCAAACCTAGATTAATAAAATAGTGCAGGAAGACATGCCAGGAACAACACTATGCGTACCAAAAAATGAGGGGTAAACCTCGTGAAGCAAGAACCCAGGACTGCTTGCATGTCAAGCAGCATAAACATGCAACAGACAGAATTAATGTGATTCTAAATGCAGCAAAAAGGTTTACCGGGCTGATTCCTGGGTTGGTCAGCCTGTCATACGAGGAGAGACTAGTCGATTCAGATTATATTCATTGGTGTTTAGAAAAGTGAGAATGGATCTCATCAAAACTTAAAATTCTAACAGGATTAGACAGGATAGATTCAGAAAGAACGTTCCCAATGGTGGGGCAGTCCAGAACCAAGAGACACAGTTTGGGAATAACAGGTCGACTTTTTAGAACTGTGGTGAGGAGAAATGTCTTCACCCAGAGAGCGGTGAGTCCGTGTACTTCACTACCACAAAAGTATGAGGTGAAAACCTTGGGCAATTTCTTTTTTTTTTAAAGTATTTTTATTGGTATTTTAACACTATCAAAATGTACCTAACATATAAATTTAAAAACAGACAAAAACAACAAGCACATCAACAACATATATATCACAGGTTTCCCCCGCATCTGTGACCATAGTTTTCATACTCACGTTTCCTTATTTACAATGGTTTACATAGTTACAAAGGGAACCTTTTATTTACATTCAAAGGTTACTAATGCAGGACTTCCTACCACCAAATTCTTTTCTTTCTTTTAAATAAATCTTTTTATTGGCATTTCCCATATTTATAAGCAGTTGTATATATATAAATATACATATATAATACACACACATACACATCACAGTTTTCTCGCCCGCGCTAATTTCCTTTATTATACAGAGAGGTTTAGTTTGTCCTTCATTTAACTGACCCTATGTGCATTTTGTTGCCCTCTGGATCGGTCTATGGTTCCTCCCCCTTCCCTGTTGCACCCCCCTCTCTCCCCACCCCCGCCACCCTGGCTTCAGCTGTGCTTTTCTTTTATTTTCCGGACAGAGTGGAGGAAAATAAAAGAAAAATGGGGGGAGTAGCCCCCCCCCCCCTCATCTCTCGTGGTTTCCCCACTTCCTCGTCAGTTCATCTAGTGTCGCCAGTCTGTGCCCAACGTTGAAGTCCCTGACCGTCAATGTGCCCCCGTCCCGCCTCCATCTTTTGAAGGTGGTATCCAGCATGGTTGCGGGGGGGAAATCTGTGATTGCCGCATATGGGAGCCACGGGAGACATTTTGGCTATTCCAAAGTGTTGTCCCAGCTGGGTCCACATTCTCAGTGTGGCCGCTACCAATGGACTCGTTGTGTATCTTGTTGAGGAGAATGGGAGTGCTGCTGTGGTCAGGGCCCGGTGTCATTCCTTTTAATGCCTCCTCCATTTGTACCCAATCTGTGTCGGGTTCTTGTACCCATTCCCTCACTCTTTCTGCCGTTGCTGCCCAGTGGTAGTATTGTAGGTTTAGTAAGGCCAAGCCCCCATTGATTTTCCTTCTTTCGAGTGTCTGTTTGGGAATTCTCGGCTTCTTCCCCCGCCCATACACACACACACACCCATTTTCCTTTTGGAAAAAGGCCTTGGGGATGAAGATCGGAATGGATCTAAACAGGAAGAGGAATCTTGGCAGTACGTTCATCTTGATCATCTGCACTCTCCCTGTCAGGGAGAGTGGGAGTGAGCCCCACGTTTGAAGGTCCCTTCTTACTTCCTCCACCAGGCTGGTCAGGTTCCACTTGTGGAATGTGTCCAGTCTCTGGCTCTGGATCCTCAGGTATCTGCAGAATCTGTTCTGGGCTGTTTTGAACAGGAGCCCCTCCACTCTGTCCCTCCCCCGTTTGGGTTCACTGGGAATGCCTTGCTTTTGCCCAGGTTAAGTTTGTAGCCCGAGAAGGTTCCAAACTCTTTCAGTATTTGTAGCATTGCCTTCAGTGCCTCCTGTGGCTTCGAGATATAGAGGAGCAGGTCATCTGCATTGAGTGAGACTGTGCTCTCGGTCTCCTCTCCGGATTCCCTTCCAGCTTTTCATGTCCCGCAGGGCTACTGCCAGGGGTTCGATCACAAGCGCGAACAAGAGTGGAGACAGGGGGCAGCCCTGTCTTCTTCCTCTCTGTAGCTGGAAGTGTTCAGAGCTGGTGGTGTTAGTTTGGACACTCGCTTTGGGAGAGTTGTACAGGAGCCTCACCCAGGTGGTGAACCCCGCTCCTAGCCCAAACCGTTCCAGTACCTCGAGGAGGTAGCTCCATTCGACTCTGTCGAAGGCCTTTTCTGCGTCCAGGGATACGATCACCTCATTATTACGTTCAGCAGCCGCCTGATGTTCGCTGTGAGCTGCCTACCCTTGGAAAAGCCCTTTTGGTCCTCTGCAACCACCTCTGGGTCACAGCCCTCCAGCCTTTTGGCCAGGACCTTTCCGAGTACTTTCGCATCCACGTTCAGCAGTGAAATGGGTCTGTACAATCCACATTCCGTCAGGTCTTTATCTTTTTTGGGTAGTGTAATTTCAAGAAGGAATTAGATACAGCTCTTGGGGCTTAGGGGATCAAGGGATATTGGGGATAGGGGTGGGATCGGAAATCAGGATCTTGGAACTTGATGATCAGCCATGATCATAATGAATGGCTGAGCAGGCTCGAAGGGCCAAATGACCTCCTCCTGCGCCTATTTTCTATGTATGTATGCATTCCACAACCAGTTCTGCAATTCTATCACATCCATTCATGAAAGGTACAGGAAAATTAAATAACTCGCTGGAGGAGGAGCTCTACAAATATTCCCATCCTCAATCATGGAGGAGTCCAGCACATCAGTGCAAAAGACAAGGCCAGAAGTGCAGTGTGGATGATCCATCTCAGCCTCCTCCAGAGGTCCCCAGCTTCGTAGATGTCTGTCTTCAACTATTTCAATTCACTCCACATGCTATCAAGAAACAGCTGAAGGTACTGGATACTGAAAAGGCTATGGACCCTGACAATACTCCGGCAATAGTACTGAAGAGTTGGCTCCAGAATTTACCATGCTCCGAGCCAAGCTATTGCAGTACCCATTACCAGCCAATAACTACCCCATCAGTGTACCCTAGATTGTCAGTGAAGTGACGGAAGGAGTCATCAGTGCTATGAAGCACAACTTGCTTAGCAGTAATCTACTCACCTCACTGATGCCAAGGATCTCTTAGCTCCTGACCTCGTTCCAGCTTTCGTTCAAACATGGACAAAAGAGCTGAACTCGAGGTGAGGAGAGAGTGGCTGTCCTGAACATCAAGGGAACATTTAACTGAGGGTGGCATCAAGGAACCCAAGCAAAACTGTTGATGAATATCGGGTGGAAATTCTCCACTGGTTGGAGTCATACCTTGCACAAATAAGGATGGTACAACTGCAGTTCCTGGACATCACTGCAAGGGGTCCTCAGAGAAGGATCCTAGGCTCAACCATCTTCAGCTGGTTCACCAGTGAGCTTCCATCCATCTGTTGCTACTTTATTATCAAACCACAAGCAGCGAGTATGTTTCTTTTGTTGACCAAATGACCACACAGCCAGTATGTTAGTTCAAAGACAGTTATTATTAAACACAAGACTTATCTCTTTCTGCAATGATACACGTGGCTACGTATTAAACTACAGCTATCAACTAAGGTGTCCTTTACTTAACTTCTGGATGACCAGCTCTGTGCAGGTAGATAAGGTATTTATCTGGATCCCCACATGTGTCGGCTGGAAATATTCAGGTTCGTCTCAGCTGCGGCTCGTCTCTCTCAGGTAGCAATCGCGGGTCTTGAACTTGGCTGGTCTTTATGGTGCGATTGGAGTGGGCACAGGCCAGTCCCAAAAGAGACTGATCCCTCATGCGAAAGGCCTCTTATCCTTCTTCTCTATCGCTCCCTTTTGGGCGGGGTTAACTCAAGATCCAATGGATCGATAGGGTCTTGATCTCTCTGATCGATACTGGCCAATTAGGGGCAGGTACCTCGATGGCTGGGCGGGTCCTAGTCATTATTTTCCCAAGTGCGTAGGTCTTTCCAAATAAGGGGAGGTGGCACCGGTGAGTCTGCTACTGTTGCTATTCCTTAATTTGATTCGATTGTCCTGGGGAAATCGGTGATTGACCTTTAGCAGGTGCAAGCTTTAATTTGGTGTGGTTTTTCCTTTGCTCAATACACAGAGGCTGTGCACTGTCTGTGTCCCGACTTGACCACAATTCCCTTTATCCTTTACGGACGGCCATTTTAGATGGCCACACATCATAAAAGGTCAGAGATGGGGATGTTCACTGATTATTAAACCATTCGCGACTCCTCAGATATGGAAGGAGTCCATGTCCAAATGCAAAAAAACCTGGCCAAAATGCAGGCTTGGGCTAAAAGTGGCAAGTAACAGTGACACCAAACAAATGTCAGGTATTGGCCATCTCTAATGAAGATCGAATCATCACCCCTTGATATTCAATGGCATTTCCATCATTGAATCTCCCTCAATCAACAACCTGGCCTGAGGAGGAGGGGGAGGGGGAAGGGGGGGGGGGGCATCCAGGACAAAGCAACCTGCTTGATTGGCACCCCATCCACAAGTATTAATTCTCTCCACCACCAACACAGTGGCAGCAGTGTGTACTGTAGCCACTGTAGCCACCTAAAATGGACACTGGACTAAACAAGATGGAGAATTGCTAAGACTGCAGGGAAAAGCAGTTTAGCCAAGGCAGCAGTCTGCAAAGACTAATTAGCATTTTGCAAGCAGCAAAACTAGTTTCTGGCCAGGTGGAAGATCTCAAACCAAAGGTGTTAATGGCAAAACGCTTTGCATACTAATGAGGCAATTCAGATCTAGGCACACACAATGGTAACATCTAGGTTTGAATAGATACTTTAAGTGGATGTCCAGACAGAGCGGCACCAAAAGTATCTATCTCAAAAGACCATAGAGACCGCCCCCTCCATCGAGGAGAGACCCTCATTGGGGGGTTCGAAAGATATTGATTGGGAGTTGATCCAATCGATACCTGAAGGTAGAGCCCGCCCCGAAAAGGCACAGACATTGGGGACCCCTATAAAAGATAGACCCCACACATGGTCCTGTCTGCTGTTCTGTTTTCTTGCTCCGGCTCTACTGTTGCTCTGGCTTCGACCTCGATCCAGAACTTCAACCTGTATCCTGACTCCAGCCGTTGAGCACCAGCCGCCGAACCGCAAGTGACCATACGACGCTCGCTACGCGAACCAGGCCCACTAGACCCCCAGCGACCAGCACACTCTCTGAAGGTTGCAGACCAAGATCAGAACGAAGGCCTCGCTCCCTGACCTTGCCTGTTCCTGTTTAGTTAAGTATTCTGATCGCTTAGTTTAGTTATAGCTTAGTCCCTTAGCGTGTGCATGCGTATTTATTATATTTGTATAATAAATATTGATCGTTTGGAACTTACTAATCGGTGTATCGTTTTATTACTTTGAACCTGACCTTGGAATATCTGTGAGTTGTCTAGATACGGCAACTGGCGACTCCCGAGCTGAAAATACATACATAGAGCCTAGCAGTGTTAAGCACACGGCCTTTAAACGGAGGCGTGTTAATACACTCCAATAAACGCGAATTACACTCAAGTAAAACGTGCAACAGTACCATCTAAAAGATGCACTGCAGGAACTCACCAAGGCTTTTTAGACAGCATCTTCTAAATCCACGATCGCTACCACCTTGAAGCACAAAGGTAGGAGGTGCATGGAAACACCAACACCTGGAGGTTCCCTTCTAAACCATACAACATCCTGATTGGAAATATGTCACCATTCCTTCACTGCTGCAAGGTCAAAATCTTAGAACTCCCTCCCTAACGGTAGTTGTAAGTACACTGCATGACCACAGCAGTTCAAGAAGGCAGCACACCATCACTTTCAAAGGCAATTAGGGGTGGGCAATAAATGTTGGCCTTGCCAGCTACGCCCATATGCCATGACTGAATAAAAAAATACTTGTCTTCCGCTTCCTAGTCTACTGCAGAAATGTAAAATTCAACTCTTAATTCAAGATTCCATTTCCTTTGTAAAAGGATTAACTAGATTGAGAGATAACAAATTCTTTTCATGGGAACTGCAGACAATCCTGTTCACCATTACTTGGCATTATGTGAGTTGCTAGCAACTATAATTGAAGTTGGGGGAAAAAAGACTCCAGCGGCAGACCTGTGCAAAAATTAATTTACTCTCGTTGAAGAATCAGATACCGCACTACAATTGGTCTCCGTATCCTTCAGATGGGAAATGGGAAACATCTGGGACCTGCACACATGGATGACAAGTTACGGCAGCAAAAGGTTTTATGGCAAAACTGACTTCATGTGAGTAGCGTGCAATTTACAGTTGACGTCTGAAGAGCAGCCGGTTGCGATGGAACTACAGCTAGGTTTTTAAAAATTAGATCCTTCAAGGTTGGGAGAACTTTTAAGATAAATATTGGTGGGGGTGGATCAAAATCCTGGAACTCCCATCTTACTGGTACTATGGGTATACCTATAGCACATGGACTGCAGTTGTTCAAAGACAACAGCTCACTGCCACCTTCACCAGGGCAATTAGTGATGGGCAACAAAAGTTGTTCCAGCTATTGACACCCATGTCCTGTGAAATATATTTTTTTTAAGTCTTGCTGAAATAATTTGGTCAATATTCTCAGAGACATTGCGTACATTGTTAAAGCTCATGAGAAATTCTACTGAAGTAGACCAATAATTCTCCTTCAGAAAATCAATTGTTGAACCAATTTTTCCATTCAACAGAAACTACTGTCCAATGTCTTAACTTTGCAATTTACCAATACGTTATCATTTGCAAATGCCTGGCATACTCATCATCCACATAATTGAAATTTAATAAAAATGTTGACTGAGGGAACAGAATTATATCATACGCTTTTAATCTCTTGAAAGCTCAGTCAGAAAAGAAAAATTGAACTTAAACCTCACGAACAAATCTCTCAATAACGACACTGAAAAGGACATCTGACCTCATCACTTTTTTTTTTCTGCCTGGCATTACAAATATTATTCTAACCAATGCATGTCTGCTTCATACAATATCAAATATCAGCAAAAACAAATACATGAATAAATCAATTATGATGTTGAAAACCATATATTCTTTGGTCTGAAAGATCGGATACAAAATTACCTTATGCCCATTTCAATTTGCAATTATCCGAAATGAAAGAAGCTACTATTCCACAGAGAAAAAAAAAAATCAACAAACTCCTGCACAATAGCAACACCAAAGGCTAAAGCTAAGTTACTGCATTTGCAATTTATTGGATGTTGACAAATGAATCGCAGATATTTAGGGTTCCGTGGCATTGCTGGTTGGGAGCTTGAATTTATGATAGGAATTCCTTAGTGAAATATCTCAGCAGTGGAATAGCATTAGTAATTTGCTTTTGAAGCCATTTTCTGATTTACCTAGCTCCACGAAAGTTCTGAAAAGAAAACTAGATCAGACTGATCACATTTCTTGACAAGTGATTTTTTTTGCTCTGCATATTTTTTAATTTGCTGGTCTCTTACAAATAAGATCAGGTTCTGTAGTTTTAACATATACCCAGTGCTTAAATTGCATGGTCTAGAAATTGGCAGCATCAAAGCCCTCCCACTGCCCTCCCCATGCTGCAAATAAATAATTTACATTCTTATACTATCTTCAACATGGAAATATAACTCATGGCATTTCACAAAGAAATGAGGAAACTGACACAGCCAAGTAAACAAAAAATTAAGGGAGCACGATTACTAAATGTAAATAAAATGTTGGCTTTTCAGGAGAAGAGGTAGCTATAGAGAGTGACATAAGACAACAAAAGGAGTAGGCAAAGGCATGAGAGCTCAGTCAGAGGAAACAGGTTTAACTTGCTTTAAAATTACTAAAACTTAAATTGACACCAAGCTGGATGATGGCATTAATAAAGGGCAGGGACTAGAAGTTTGGTTTTGAGGAACATTGCAAGAGGTGGAAAGGTTTATGTAGATATTTCTAGAGTGTGGGGAAAGACATATGAAGGTCACAAATGTTCTAGCATAGCGAATGGGTTATACACAAAAGAGCAGAGGTGGAGGAATACATAGTTACTGAAGAGTTCCATGCCTGAAGGTGATAAGAGATAGGAAGAGACAAGGCTTTCAACAGATTTAAACACAGGTTGAGAGTTTTTAATTGAGATCTTGGGGATACAAAGTTAAGAAAAAGTAGCCGTGAGCACATAGGCGTTAATATGGGACATGATGCAAATTAGGATATGGGCAGCAATGCCGAAGCTGAAATTTATGAACGGTAATGGATGGGTAACCAGCTTGCAGAGCATCGAAATAAGCAAGATACAAGCAAATTACTGCAAATGTTGGAATCTGAAACAAAAACAGAAAATACTGGACAAGCTCAACAGGTCTGACAGTACATATGGAACGAGAAGGGAGATGCTGTCAGATGCCACAGATGCTGTAAGACCTGCTGAAATTGTCCAGTACTCTTGGTTTTTCTATGTTTATTTTCAAGTGGGGTGCCTGTTAAATGAGCAGTTTGGTTGAAAGATCAAAATGGCTATGGAAAGAATTGTTTATTTTCATAAGAGATTAGTTTAAAGAAAGTTAAAAAAAAGTTTCTTTCTCTCTCCACAGATGCCGTCAGAGAGAAGCTATCAAATAGCAAAAGGAGCACAGTGGGTAGCACTGTTGCATCACAGCGCCAGGGTCCCAGGTTCAATTCCTGCTTGGGTCACTGTCTGTTTGGAGTCTGCACGTTCTCCCCATGTCTGCGTGGGTTTCCTCCGGGTGCTCCAGTTTCCTCCCACAAGGCCCGAAAGATGTGCTGTTAGGTAATTTGGACATTCTGAATTCTTCCTCTGTGTACCTGAACAGGTGCCGGAATGTGGCGACTAGTGGCTTTTCACATTAACTGCATTGCAGTGTTAATGTAAGTCTACTTGTGACAGTAAAGATTATTATTATAGGGCAGCACGGTGGCGTAGTGGTTAGCACTGCTGCTTCACAGCGCCGAGGTCCCAGGTTCGATCCCGACTCTCGATCACTACCCGTGTGGAGTTTGCCCATTCTCCAAGTGTTTGCGTGGGTTTCACCCCCGAAAGATGCGCCTAGTTGGTGCATTGGCGATGCTAAATTGCCTCTTAATTGGAAAAAAATGAATTGGGTACTCTAAAAAAATTTTAAAAGATGTTGGCAAGACTAAAGACTCAAATAATTTAAACTCAATTCTCATTGCCTGACAAGATTGCACAAAAGGTATAGCGAATAAGCTAATTTAATATAAACACAGTAGATATTTTAATCTGAAGAGAAAGCAGCTCGAAAGTTAATCTACAGATATGTGACTATTGCAAATTAGTATTACAAAGGAAAACAGTAACACAGGAACATGAGCAGATCATTTAGCCCCTCAAACCTATTTTACAATTTAACAGTACAATGGTAATCAGAGGCCTAATTCAATACATTATCAGCCTTTGCCCCTTATCCAATAATAAATTCAGATCCATCAATGTCCCAGATTCAAAAGTAATTGATCTAGCATAAATTGCAACTTGAAGAGTTCCAAACCGTGGGAGTGAGAGAAAAGAGAGAGATAAGTAATCCTGAGTTAATGGAAAATTTCAGCTGGATGAGAGATAGACAAACACCAATAAATTTTTAAGTAAACTAAAATAAGAACAAAAGATGCAAGAAAAACTCAGCTGGTCAGGCCAGTCAGTGGAGAAAAAGGAATTAACATGCAAGGTTGATGACCTTTCATCAGAGCTGACGGAATATGTTGAACGCAAATTCTCTGACACTTCCTCTTACCTCCCCCTGAACCATGACCCCACTATCAAACATTAAGCCATCGTGTCCAAAACCATCACTGATTTTGTAAGCTGGGGAGATAGTCCCTCAACTACCTCCAACCTTACAGTTCCCCAACTCCGGAGAGCGTCCTTCCAAAAATCAAGATACAAGACTGACCCATTGGGCGCAATTCTCTGGAAGGATTTCCAAGTGTTGGTGCAAGCGGGAATTGCAGCGTGCTTCCCGGCGCTCGGCCCAGTAAGTCCGGAAACTATACTCAACGTTAATTGATCCACTTAATGAGCCCCCAAGGGCATCTCACTACAAATGAAGGCTCACCAGCTGATTCATCGGCACCGCACTCGCCAGCCCCCGCTATCAAGGTAGAGCAGCACTTAAGATGCACTTGCTCAGTCAACCCCAGCCAGCTCGCAACAAGGCGCCGAGGAGACCAGCCGCAAGATTCAGAGACACTGACCCAGGGAGGCTCCTGTATGTTGTGGAGGCCAGGAATGATGTCCTGTTCCCCCGAGGGTCCAAGAGTGATAGCCATAGGGCAGGCAGCGCTGCCTCGGACAAGGTGACGGCAGCTGTGAGTACCGGGTGTGTGGCCAGGACTAGCCAGGTGCATCGAAGGCCACAGGGCGAGGTAAGCAGCTGGCAGCCTCCACCTCAGATGTGCATTCTGGGGAGACACCGAGACATATTGGTAGAGCTAGGAAGTCCAAGCACAGAGGATCACTGGTTTTCATTTTTGGCCTCTCCCTCTATTCACCGGCCTCATTTCGCTTGAGCGAGAGAGTAATGAGGCCGGAGGATCGCGTCCGTTGTTTCAGCTGGCTCTTGCCCAACTCAGCTTATTTTGTCCCACCTTGAATCAACGTTTCCTCCCCTTGTTCAGTCTCTTCCTATCTCCATCCATGATTCTCCTAATGCCCTACATCACTTCAACAGTTTCATGGTCCAAGCCACCTCCTTTTCACTATGGACATCCAATCCCTCTACTCCTCCAACCCCCAGTCTGGGGTGGTCCGAATCTTCTTCCACGTCTTCAAGTGGAGGACCAGTCCTCATCTACCACAACCCTCTTCCATCTGTTTCAGCTTGTTCTCATTGAACAACTTCTTGGGCAGCACGGTAGCACATTTGTTAGCACTGTTGTTTCACAGCGCCAGGATCCCAGGTTCGATTCCCAGCTTGGATCACTGTCTGTGCGGAGTCTGCATGCTCTCCCTGCGTCTGTATGGATTTCCTCCGGGTGCTCCGGTTTCCTCCCATAAGACCCGAAAGACGTGCTGTTAGGTCATTTGGACATTCTAAATTCTCCCTTGGTGTACCCGAACAGACGGCGGAATGTGGCGACTAGGGACTTTTCACAGTAACTTCATTGCAGTGTTAATGTAACCCTACTTCTGACAATAAAGATTATTAAAGCTCCACTTATTTCCTTCACATGAAAGATATTTTGCTATGCTTACTCATTGGGGTTCCAGTTAATCCCTGCCTTTTTGAGAGACATCTTATTCAAATCCCTTCCCTCATCTCTTTTTCAGGCACACTAATGACAGGAGCATTGCCACATCCTGCTCTTACCCTCAACTGGAAAATTTTATTGACTTTGCTTCCAATTTCCACCCTTCCTCATCTTTATTTGGCCTATTTCATTTTTCTTGTTTTGTAAATTTAGACTACCCAATTCATTTTTTCCAATTAAGGGGAAATTTAGTGTGTTCAATCCATCTACCCTGCACATCTTTGGATTGTGAGGGTCAAACCCACGCAAACACGGGGAGAATGTGCAAACTCCACACGGACAGTGACCCAGAGCCGGGATCGAACCTGGGACCTCGGCACCGTGAGGCAGCAGTGCTACCACTGCACCACCCTGCTGCCCTACTTGGCCTATTTCTGACTCATTGCTTACCGGACATGTCGTACCCCATTTCTGGAGATAGATGATCGAACATTCATTGCAAACCAACAGACATCTGAGCTATCTTACAACATTTGCTCACACACTGCTTCCTGTAAGGATTCCATTCCATTCTTCCAGTTCGCTCTCTCTCTCTGTTTGTTAATAGATCTCTGAACGCAGAAGGGCAGGTTAAGAGGGTGGTGAAAAAGGCATGTGGGACACACTTTTATCAATTGGAGCATAGATTACAAAAGCAGACGGTCATGTTGGAGTTGTATAGAACTTTGGTGAGGCCACAGCTGGAGTCGTGTGTGTAATTCTGGTCACCACATTATGGGAAGGATGTAATTGCACTGAAGGGGGTGCAGAGAAGATTCACCAGAATTCTGCCTGGGATGGAACATTTAAGATATAAAGAGAGGTTGGATAGGCTTGGGTTGTTTTCTCTGGAGCAGAGAAGACAGATGGGCGACCTGATTGAGATGTACAAGATTATGAGGGGCATGGACAGGGTGGATAGGGATCCTTAGTTGAAGGGTCAGTTACAAGAGGACACAAGTTCAAGGTGAATGGTGGGGGCTTTCGGGGGGATTTGAGGCAATACGTTTTTACCCATAGAGTAGTGATGGTCTGGAATGCAATGCCTGGAAGGATGGTAGAGGTGAGATGCCTCAGATCCTTCACAAAGTACTTGAATGAGTACTTGGCACATCATACCATTCAAAGATATGGGCCAGGTGCTGACAAGTTGGATTATATGGGCAGGTCAGGTCCTTTCATGTGTCGGTGCAGCCTCGATGGGCCGAAGGGCCTCTTTGCACTGCAGTATTCAGTGATTCTGTCACATCTGTTCTGATGATGTAACCTTCCACAGCAGCACTTTGGACATGTATTCCTATTTCCTCACCCAAAGTGGGTTGGCAGGCCCTCTAATTTGTCCAACCCAGTTCACATATTTCTCCTCTCACCCCTTTCCCTCCTTCCCGAAAAACCATTGTACGATTCTACTTGTTCTCACCTTCCACCCCACCAGCCTCCATATTGAATGGATAATCCACCACCATTTCCACCAACTCCAGAATGATGCCACCACGAAAACAAGTCTTCCCCTTTCAACATTCTGCTGGGACTGTTCCCTCCGTGACATCCTCAACACCTTTCTGAGTAAATGCAGGTCTGCAACACCTGTCCTTTAACCTCCTCCCTTCTCATTGTTCAAGACGCAAAACACTCCTTCCAAGTGAAAGAGTGATTTACTTGCACTTCTTTCAATCTATTCTACTATATTCACTGCTCATGATGTAATCTCCTGTAAACTGGGGAGATCAAATGCAAACTAGGTGACGGATTCATGGAACACCTCTATTCAATCTGCAAGCAATACCCCGCTTCTCTGGTTGCTTATCGTTTTAATTCTACATCTTGCTCCCAAGTTGACCTGTCTGATGACATGCTTCAGTTTACCAGTGAAGTTCAACCTTAGCTCGAGGAACAGCACCCTACCTTTCGACTCAGCATTCTGCAGCTTTTTGGATTCAACATCAAGTTTAACACCTCTCATCAGGACTGAAGAAAGATTGAACTGTAAGGGTTTTATGCCAATGGGAGTGGGAAGGAAGAACAAATGAAAAAGTGTGTAATGGGGTGGAGACCAAAGGCAATTCTGCCTCTATCTTAGTCAGTGTGTTTTTTTTCTTGATTTTTGTTTTACTGGGCTTGTCTTGGTGGTTTCATTTTATTCCTTCATGTTGCTTTCAGATGATTTTTATGTAGCCATTCATGCCTCATTTGGACACAAGCTATGTTTCTTTGCTATATCCATTGGCACTCTCTTGCTGTTGTATCACAAAATCTTGTTACTTAATCGCCTCTGGCCTCCACCCTATTACAGATCTATTTTCCTTTGTTCTTCCTGTCCCCCTCCCACTGACTTAAGCAGTTCAATCTTCCTTCAGCTCTGATGAAAGGTCTCTGACCTGAAACATTTAACAATATTTCTCTCCACAGATGTTCCCTGATCTGCTTAGATTTTGCAGCACTTTTTGTTCTTATTTCAGGTTTCCAGCATCCACAGTATTTTGCTTTTATCTGAGAGAATACTAGTCTAATTGTAACCTGTTGAGGCATGAATTTAGTGGTGTCAGGGAAGTGCTGGGCAGAATGTCAGAACAAACATAATCAAACACATCTTCTTTGGTTTGGAAGTTGGCACAGAAAATGAGAGATCAAGTAGAAAAAGAACTTTGGGATTCAGTCAGAAGTAACAAGTGCAATTATAATGGTATATGGTGTGCATCTCTCAATAGCACTGAACCCCAGAATTAAGTATGTCTCAACATGCATCAAACCAAGTTAAACTCACTGAATAAGTTTACCATTTGACAGGCTGTTTGCTGGGACAGCTTCAGGATAACAAGATGACAAGCAGCTAAGATTAACAGAAGACCATTTTTATTTTAAGGTTTGTTAAGGAATAGACTCAAAAATCCAACACAAGTTTAAATTGTGGATATCATAGCACAGTATTAGTTGTTCCTGTATCTAATCTTGGGTGCCCTCATCAGGTTGTGGTCACAGTGCTCTATAAATCTCAATAGTAGCATAACCAAAAGTACGACAATAGCATCCCTCTGTTATATGAACTGGTCGTTCATGTCATTCACACATGCATTTCTTCAAACCCAAAAGGCAGATCTAGAAAATACTTGGCAAGATCAGATGAAACACATCTCGCAAAATCATCCTTATATGTGCTTAGCTTCACACATTGTATCAAATAGGAGAGACAAAGTGATATTTAATGTGGTACAGTAATTTTGCTTTCTTTCGGTGCCGCAGTCTTGTTGAATCATTTATGTTGATTGTGTTCCAATTCAGACTGACAACACAAAGAACCCTTTGTAACAGCAAAGCTCATTTACAAATGTTGGCTCAGTTAAGTATACCAACAGCTTGTCTAGTTATTACTGCTAAGGAGAATCTAGCTTGAAGGTAAAAATTGATGCCAAACAATAATTTGCAATTTAATACTATTACTGTAAGAAAGCAAGTTCTGACAAAGCAATTTTAAGTGTATGACTCCAAAATCCCACACTGGGTCTTTCATTCCTTTTCCACAGAGAACAATTGAGTCCATGGGGAATGTTTCAACTTGCAGTGGCTCAGGCAGCAAAAATTACTTTTACCTGGTTTAATAACTTTTAATTCATTCTCTGACTGACCAGAAGCAGTCACAATGTGCTAATTTCTGGAATTGGGAAAGCAAGTCTACCAATGTGGTATTAGATAAACATGATCACCATCAACAAAGTCTAATTGTAGCTATTGATTTGCTCTGACAAAGTGCATGGCTTAAATAGCTAATGAATAAACAAAGCAATCCTCACCCTACAACCATCACAACTCCCGTCATGAAAACGGCTATCAGTCAATTATAGAACTAGTCAAATAGAATACAAGCATAATTTGATCTTCACAAACATCTCCTGCTGCCTCACAAACATATCAAGACTTCATCTGTGCCTATTTGTAGTTAAAATTTTCAGTGCTCAGATGTTCTTAGAAAATTGACTTTTTTTCAACCAAAACAAACGCGTGGCTCTGGTTCTGACCTTAGCTCAGAAATGTCAGTTGAGTTTTCTTTTTTTTTAAAGGAGAGAGAAGGGGCTAGGGAGGAAGCACTGGAGAATAGGCCGAACACTGCCACCATTTGAGAAGCAAGAGATATGTAAACAACTCCCAGAACTAAGCATATTGGATGGAATGAAAGGCTGGAGGCAAGTGTGAAGGTAAAGTAGAGCCAAAATAAAGAGCAATATGCAGACTACAATGAAAGGCTTGACATTTAATATGTGGCAAGTGTATCCTTTGGATATGGGAAGAGGACCTCATGGGGTAAATGTTCAGCTAAAGCCAGGAGTCTGGTTGCCAATGACAAGGCCAATATGAAAGAAACACGGGATGGGGCAGCATTGGGGCTTAGAGCTAATACAGGTCACAAGCGGTGATATGGGTGACTGTAAATTTGACAGATCAAAGTTTATGGGGGGGGGGGGGGGGGGGGGGGTGGAGAACAGATGCCACCAAGAATACCACTAGAGTAAATCAAATCCATAAATTACAAGAGGAGATTCAGTGACTGAGGGGCAAACTGTTGTAAGGGAAGGGGTCTTTGTGATGGATCGGAATGAGGTTTGGAGCTATGCCTTGGGTTAAACAGAATATCATGGTTTTGCATGGGCAGATATTAGTCTGATCAAATGGCAGTCCAGGGAATGGACTTAGTGGCTAAGTTTTTGTGAGGTTCAAAAGTATGACTTTAATCTTCCCAATATTCAATTGTAGGAAATTATGACACATCCAGTTTGATGATAGATGGAAAAGTGAACAGCATGGAAGTGACTGGTGTCAAAAAAAGTGTGTGATGTAAATGTCAATTTTGGGTTTCATCACCACTAGTGTGTGCAGTTTTTGATTGAGCCCTCCATGGTTCATCTCCGAGCTAGGTGACGTTGTGGTATACTTATCTCAGACTTCTCAGTTCTGTTTGAAAGATAGGCGAGGCTGTTAACCATATGTATACAAGCCTTGGGCTTGTCCCAATGCTGTCTTATCCACACGCCCAGTGCTCCATCCCACATATTTTTTTGCACTAGCTTTGCCACTGACAACCAGACTCTTGGTTTTGCTGAATCTCACCCCATATCCTAATTGCACACTTGCCACCTAGATCATGAACTGATTGGAAGCAATTTTTATATCTTGTTAAAACATGGGGGCACATGAGCAGCACGGTAGCATAGTGGTTAGCAGTATGGTATAACAACGCCAGGGTCCCAGGTTCGAATCCAGGCTTGGGTCATTGTACGGAGTCTGCATGTTCTCATTGTGTCTGCGTGGGTTTCCTACGTGTGATCCAGTTTCCTCCCACAAGTCACGAAAGATGGGCTATTAGGTAATTTGGACATTCTCAATTCTCCCCGTGTATTCGAACAGGTGCAGGAATGTGTTGACTTAGAGCTTTTTACAGTAACTTCATTGCAGTGATAATGTAAGCCTACTTGTGACAATAAAGATATTTTCTTCACAGTGGGGAATGAGAGCAAACGGGATCTCTAAAAACATTTCAAATGAATCTTCTACTTCAAATACACTTCAAGCCATTTAAACAACCGGTTTCCTCAGATCACTGCAACAGGAACCAATGTTTGTATTGATGGGCAATGAAGGAAATTAATTCTCCAGTGAGTCATGATTTCAGTCAGGCTTCTGAGGTTGTCAATTTTTCAAAAAAATAGACAAAACATTTTTTTTTAATTTCCTGCTTAACCATTTTGTGTTTAGCACTAGTTTGGCTCAGGGATTGATTTTGTCCCATGGCATGTTATTGAAAAGATTTTGAACTTTGAACTTCCATGCTCTCTAAATTCATGAACTTGGCTCACAACTCCCACAAGCCTCAATTCTATACAGATCAATTTTAGGCTCAGAGATCTCTTCATAGTATGCCACACCTAGTCATCTTTAATTCTTTTATTTTTTTAAAAAATATTCTTGTCCATCATGTTGCAACAACAATATGCAACGGCCATTGTTCTTAAATTTCTATTGTATCTATTGTGCTTCGCACTAGTGACGCTGTACACCAACTGTTTTTATTATACCTACACCAAAGGAGCAAAAGCAGTGCTGGCACTAAGATTCTAACCATGTGCAGTGGTGAGTGCACAGAATTTTTAAAAACCACTAATTCCACTTGAAATGTGGAAAATATGTAGCAGCACAGTTATGATAATAGGCTTTGCCTTTCCAAAATGGACATTTCATGTTTGGAGGGGAAACGGAGTATTCTAAAATAAAAAATGTGAAGCATTATTTTTTGAAAGTCTGCCGCTTCAGAGTGAGGAATCTGAAATGCTAAAAAAGTGATGGACAATAACGTTATTGATCCTTTGAACAAGTGTATACCTTTCAAAATATTCTATCAATAAGCCTTGTGATAAAACAGGTGGCACCAACATTTACACAAGTTTATAACCAATGCACTATGTTTATAATTAATTTCTTACATTTAATTATCCAACAAGCAGCACAGAAAAAATGGAGTCCATTCACGAGTGCATGTCTGAAGAAAACCAGTAAAACTTTTGGCTCAAGGTAGAATTTTTGGCTCAATGTTGATGTTACTGATCACAGCAAAAAGAAACTCTCAGCACAATATGGATGCCTGCTTGCTATCATGTGCAAACTGAAAAATCATTGTGCTAAACACATTCCGTTCATATTATCTAAAGATAAATCCAATTCAAATGTAAAAGTCTGAATTAGATAACTGTCTCTCACTATTTGAAAGCTCTTTAGTTTGCCCCCACTAATTGCCACCATCAGTTAGTAATTTGAAGTAATTCCTCAGTTTGTAATCAAGTCCCGGCTCCAAAAGAATACTTCAATATTCATCTTCGAATGCAAAGTTTTTGAAAATTATTTTCATTCATATTCCGTGTATTTGAGATCATCCAGTTTTTCAGAATTTAATTACAAGCACAGCGGTTCTTGTTTTTTAAATTCTACTGTGAATAATAGACACGGATGACGTATTTGAAGTGCACTTCAGCTCTAGTTGACCAACACTTTGCATTGTTTCATGGAAGTACCACATTATCCACCTAAATGGGAAAATACCCTTTTATAGCAGAACCATATTCAATGTCTTCAAATCATTTGGAAGCTAGCCAGTGGCTCATGAATGGGTGAACAGCTAGGTGAAATGGGCCATTTTAAGAGTGTTGAATTGTATTTCCATAAATTCCTCTTGCACCATTTCTTCTCAGTGCAGCAGGCAGAGAAACAAGCCCATTGTTTGTTCAAATTGCAGAAAATCTATTTATCTATATCAGTGGTGGGCAACCTGTGCCCCGGGGCCACATGCAGCCCATCTGGGCTCGGAGTGTGGCCCATGAGGCATTTTGTTGAATGTTGCCCACATGCAGGGTTACCAGATTCCGTTGATTTCCATCCATGTGTTTATTTTCCGACAGTGATATGCACATAAAGCAAGAGAGAAGCTGATTGCATACAACAGTGGCTGAGAGAGCAGCGTGGTCCCTCTGTATCCAAAGTGTAAATATTGCTTTTGTTTTTACCATTTGAAGTTGATAACAGTTCTACTAATATATAAATAATTAAACATTTTTTCCAACTCTTGGGTAGTACGGTAGCTCAGTGGTTAGCACTGTTGCTTCACAGCACCAGGGTCCCAGGTTCAATTCACAGCTTGGGTCATTGTGCAGAGTGGAGTCTACACATTCTCCCCATGCCAGCGTGGATTTCCTCCAGGTGCTCCGATTTCCTCCTACAAAAGATGTGCTTGTTCGGTGAATTGGACATTCTGAATTCTCCCTCAACAGGTACCCAAACAGGCACCAGAGTGTGGAGACTAGGAGATTTTCACAGTAACCTCATTTTAGTGTAGCCTACTTGTGACAATAATAAAGATTTTCATCTTCATGAAACCTGCAGCGTCCATGAAATGTATTTAATCATTCATGTGACTCGGGCAAGAATGAGTAGGTTCTTTCAGAGGGTAGCAGATGAGTCTGAGAGGTGTGGGCGGCGGCCCGCGAATCATTCGCACATGTTTTGCAGTCACGAAAAATTGGGAAGATTCTGGGTGGGAGTGTTCGTGGTCTTAGCCAGGATAGTGGAGGTGGACCCGGACCTTTTGGTGGCGATATTTGGGGTTTCATAGAAGCCAGAGATCATGGAGAGGAGGAAGGCCGATGTCATGGCCTTCGCCTCTCCGATTACACGGCGGCAAATTTTGCTGGAGTAGCGGCTTGGTTGGGTGTGACCTGCATGACATCCTGCGGTTAGAGAAGATAAAGTACGAGTTAAGGGGCTCAGCGGGGGGGGGGGGTGAAAAAAGGTGGCCGTTTGTGACAGTGTTTGAGGAGCTGTTCGTCGCAGGGGGATGGGGGGGTGAAAAAGGGAAAAGAGTTGTACAGACTATATAGTTGATTGTTGGGAAGTATGATTCCCGGGGTGTTTATTTGCTGTAACCTGTTTTGATACATGTTTGTAATAAAATATATATTTTTAAAATTTATATGTATTTAATCTTATTCATGGATCATGGTTAATGAACAAAGAACATTTGAAGCGAGGAAACCAAAACTATTTTAATAATGTTTTGATAAGCTAAATAGGAGCCCAGAATAGTTAACACGTTAATCATCTGGGAAAACATACTCACACTAGAGTAAAGATTTTGCAGGCTATTTCACTTCATACATATATAGTCATTTGAAATTGGTACACATATGGTCAATACATGAGTAAAATTATATTTAATTACCTGGATAAATGAACAATGCTTTTTAACCTAACAGTTTCACAGCTAGTTTGTTTTCAGGAGCTAGGTATTTCGAGCTCCTCACCACTGCACGGAAAGCAAGTTGTCTGTTTCAAAGCAATAAAGCAAACGACACAGAACATTAACTTAACATTTCCATATCATCGTAGCAGTCCTCAGTCCTTCATCACACCCCCCGCCATCCCCAATGTCTGTGAATGCAGTTAAGACAGAACACTGAAGACAAAAATAAACTTTTCAACATTTGTATTTTCTATTTGCACCAATGTGGCAGCATTGCCAGGCTCTTCGGAGAACAAGGAAAAATATATCTGACAATTTTACTAGCCCATCTTAGTGCAGTAGAGTAACTTGTCATGGTCAGAAACAGAAAACATCAATCAACAAGAAAATAATGGAGCAATATAGCAGAGCCAATCATGGTGGGATGGGAAGCAACTGCAATATCATTTCTCACACATGAATACAGTTCATGCATAGATATTTTAACCCCTCTGTTGCAACTCATCTCAGTAGTCATGTCTTATTCACTAATGTATGCTTGTCGCACTCAATATAGTTTCAATGTAATTATATTAGAACATATTCTACACTTTCTTGCAGATAATTTTAATAGCCTATAAATCAAGCTTTAATAATTTCAACTCTTCCCCAGATGAATTGGCCATGTTATAATCCAAAGTGCTTTAAAACAAAGCGGGTTAAAGATGAAAAAAAGTGATTTTCATTTTTAAACAGCTTCTGCATCAATTAAGAAATAAGTTTTTAACCTACTAACATAAGGTAACAATGTTCATCAATTACTCCAAAGTTATAATCAAAAGGAAAAGAGACCTTACGCCGCAATGATGCTCTCATTATCTGAATCAAACAATCCCTCAGCTGAAGAGAACCCACAATAGACTTCTCTTCACCAACTTTCAAATTGCCTCACAAGTAATAATGCTCAGGCGATGGATTTCAGAGGTTGCTTAGTGCAGTTTTTTTCAAACTTTTTTTCCCAGGACCTACTTTTGCCAACTGGTTGACCTTTGGGACCCACGTGATGGCCAGCACAGAGAGGAAGGGCCAAAGGGCCTTTTTAAAAAAAAAATACATTTAGAGTACTCAAGTATTTTTTTCCAATTCAGGGGCAATTTTGCATGGCCAATCCACCTAAGCTGCACATCTTTGGGTTGTGGGGGTGAAACCCACGCAGACATTGGGAGAATGTGCGAACTCCACACGGATGGTGACCCAGGGCCGGGATTCAAACCCGGGTCCTCAGCGCCGTAGTCCCAGTGCTAACCACTGCGCCACATGCTGCCCCTCAAAGGGCCTCTTTTTGTGCTGTAAAACTCTGACACTTCAAAAGATATTCAAAGTGCAGAGGAGGGCCACCAGGATGATGTCAATGTTTCAACTATGGAAAAAGACAGGATTTGCATTTTGCTAGTACCTTCACAACTACATGAGTACAAAGTAGTTTGCAGCCAATGAAGTACAGTCATTGCTGTCATGTCAGTTTAATCACAGCAAAGCCCCACAAACAGCAGTGTGGTAAAAGACCAGATAATCTGTTTTTGTGAGGTTATTGAGGGATAAATGTTAGATAAATAATCTGGGATAACGCTCTGCTCTTACTCAACATAGACCATGGAATCTTTTACATCCACATTAGAGGCAGAGCCTCCATTGAACATGGTAACTCAAAAGTCCTATTGGCATTGCTAACAGGGCAGCACCTTGGCAGTACCACACTGGGGTGTTAGCAGAGATGTGGAGGTGAACCCACAATCATCTCTCGGATGTAGATACAAGCATGTTACCCATTAAGCAGCATGATAGCACAGTGGGTAACACGGTTGCATCACAGCACCAGTGTCCTAGGTTCGATTCCTGGCTTGGCTTACTGTCTGCGATGGGGTCTGCACGATCTCCCCGTGTCTGCGTGGGTTTCCCCCCACAAGTCCTGAAAGACGTGCTGTTCGGTAATTTGGACGTTCTGAATTCTCCTTCTGTGTACCCGAACAAGCGCCAGAATGTGGCAACTAGGGGCTTTTCAATGTTAATGTAAGCCTACTTGCGACAATAAAAATTATAATATAATTAAGCTGCACCTAACAGAAATTTAGGCTTAATAGCCCTTAATATTGAAGATAATCTTGCAGGATAAGATTAAGTATGCTAATACATGGTTGGGAAAGATGAATCCAGAACATTACTGTAAATTAAACTGAGTTAGACAATGGTAAATAATAATAATCTTTATTAGTGTCACAAGTAGGCTTGCATTAACACTGCAATTAAGTTACTGCGAAAATCCACTAGTCGTCACACTACGGCAACTGTTCGGGGATACAAGGGAGAATTCAGGATGTTCAATTCACCTAACAAGCATGTCAGGGTTATTGGGGGCAAGTAGACAACAACTGTGAGTTTCCATAGAGTTGGGAGGATTTTTCTTCAGTAGCTGTTGCGAAAAAGCCTGAATGTAATTGTCCTGTTCCGGCTTTAATCTAGCAAACGCAGCAGGTTTTGCTGCCGGTGAGAATCGGCACCCAAACCCATAAAGAAAGATGGTTCTCTGCAAATTCTGTTGTCCCTCAATGTATTTTGAATGGATGCATAAACTCTCCATGTTTGACTTTCCAAAAGCCTCTTCCAATGAGTGAACCGAGGTTGAGTGAGTGTATATATCTGGAGGGCTAACAGTATTAGGGTCTGTGCGTGCTTCTCTCCAGAAATAGGGTCTGTCTCTTGGTGGGTGATCCTGAAAAGCTACTCAAATTAAAGTTAGTTGATTGAAAGTCTTCAGTTTGTGAAGAATTAGATTTATTGGTGATGTCCAGATGTCCTTTGACTCGGCTTTAGTCGTGTCCAGGTGATGGTTACAAATTACAACTAACCGTCTGGTTTGCTCTTGGGATGTCCATCTTGCTCATGGACATGTATTCTCTCATATCTCCCCTCACAAAAGCCATTTTCGTGGCACACTTTCTGTTTTCCATCTTACTGATCTTACCCAGTAGTTGAGATACCTAATTGCACCGAGTACTGCGACCTTTGTCGCATCTGCCCGCAGGTCATGACCCCCATTTTGAAAAAGCCTGGCTTAATGCATTTGTCAAGTTGCTATATGGCACGCCAACCTTGCCAGTTTGTAACCACAGTATTTTGAAACTTTTAATTGTTTGAAATATTCGGAAAAGATGTTAAGCAAACACATTGAACTTTCCCTGAAGGTATCAGCTTCCTTACAGGTGTAACCATTTGGTAAAACCTAAACTTCTGTAATTCATCCAAATGGTCATGTATGTACATGGTGGTGGTGGTTAGCACTGCTTCCTCACAGCGCCAAGGTCCCAGGTTCAATCCTGGGTCACTGACTGTGTGGAGTTTGTACATTCGACCCATGTCTGCGTGGGTCTCGCCTCCACAACCCAAAGAAGTGCAGGTAGGGGTGGATTGGCCACGCTAAATTGCTCAATTGAAAAAAATAATTGGGTACACTAAAAAGCCATGTACGTACAAGCTTGGAAAATGGAAGTTAATAAACAGATCAGGAAGAACATACAACTTGAGCTCAATGTTATCCTAATTCACACACACACACACACACACACACACACACACACACACACAGCGGGAATTGGTGGACTGTCAGGAGTTAAATACTGACCTATTTTATTTTCCATAACCCAGCAATGCTGCATCAAAATGTTAGGCTCCGCTTGTTCAGCTAATTCAATACAAATTGAGAACCAAGTCTGGAATATTTTAATTTTGTAATTCTTATCAGCCATCAGAAGTATACAATAGTTCCCAGAATGACCAATGACATTATATATCTTGCAAAAAGAGTGCCACTGAATGTTGTTTATTAAATAGATATGCACTCCACTGATTTATGGAGATAATCTCGCTGGGCACAGACATGAAGCAACATGTTTAACATTCAGTTCAATTGCATATTTTGAATCTGCAGCACCAACATTTCACAATATTATGCCTTATTTACAGCACCAATCATTAAAATTTCAACAGCAATATATATTTTCCTGACTATATTCCTAGTGCAGGGATGTTACTATTATTGTCAGGGATTGTAGGTTTTCAGACCATCTTTATTGTTAAGTTAGAATTAAAGAATTGCTTCAATAAATTAATTTTGCCTGAACATTCTTCTGGAGGCCAATCCTACAATGGGCTGAGCTGTCAAAGGAAACAGTTACTGCCTCCATCACTTTAAATCTTCAAGACCCATTTTTTGATTATTTGCCATTTAAATGTTTTCAGCATGAGGAGTAATATCTCAGCAGGTCATACCCGGTTTAGCCAGCATTACCCATATAAACTTTGGTGGAATGCAGACATTGGTCTGTAATGCTGACAAAAGTAAAGCAGCAGCATAACACAGGCACTCATCGTTTTAAAAGATTCTTTTCACAGGATAATGGCGTCACTGGTTAGAGCAGCATTTATCGCCCATCCCCAATTGTCCTCGAGAAGGTGGTGAACCACTTTAATCCATGTGGTGCAGATAAACCCACTGTGCTGTTACGTGGCAAATACATCTCAATGTCTCTCCATGAGTGCAATCTATTGAAAATAAAAGTTATTCAACCAGAGATCGAACAAATCAATGCAGCAGAATTCCTGTAGCTTTCCTTGACACAATTTTGAGTGCAACCAGCCCCACCTTTCATTCCACTTCAAGCTGAATTAAAATTCTAAGTATCTAGTTTTATCCAAATCTTCCTCAATGCCAAACTTTTATTATTTTTAAACTAGGAAAACAAAAGGACAGAAATCTGAGGGGGCTTCTGTAATTTTTGCAATGGCTGAACATATTACCCACTCTGCTGGGGAGGTGTAAATAATATTGGTTCAGTGAAGGTTGACTGCTATGAGAGAGTCCACATTAGTCTTGCTTAGTGCGATGTTCAACAGTTTCTTAACATGAAATAGAGTGAAATTTACATTTGTGGGTCCTTTATCAACATATGAAAACAATAGCAGGGTAGCATGGTGGTTAGCATAAATGCTTCACAGCTCCAGGGTCCCAGGTTCGATTCCCGGCTGGGTCACTGTCTGTGTGGAGTCTGCACGTCCTCCCCACGTCCTCCCCCTGTGTGCGTGGGTTTCCTCCGGGTGCTCCGGTTTCCTCCCACACTCCAAAGATGTGCGGGTTAGGTGGATTGGCCATGCTAAATTGCCCGTAGTGTCCTAATAAAAGTAAGGTTAAGGGGGGGTTGTTGGGTTACGGGTATAGGGTGGATACGTGGGTTTGAGTAGGGTGATCATGGCTCGGCACAACATTGAGGGCCGAAGGGCCTGTTCTGTGCTGTACTGTTCTATGTTCTATGTTCTAATAGTCCGAACACTTCCTCCAGATTTCTGTATGCCTTACAGAAATCATATCTAAAATGGCCAAATACATGCTTATTCCCTCCAAGATGCTACTGTATCCTTTTTAAGGCCACGATTCTTCTTGGATTACACACTAATCCCATTTTGTAATATTCCAGTTAAGTGCATTTTTCAGTCAAAATTTCTTTCACTCCTTTTAGATAAAAGAAAATTGTAATGAGAGCCATTACAAAAGGAGGATGTAGGACTAATAGGGAACTTTCGGACTTTTATTCAATATCCTACTTTAGGCAGCATTCTGTATCCTTGGCAACATCAGGTGCAAGCCCATATGAAGTTGCTAAGTAATGAGTGTGATCGGACACAAAAGATTCACAAAACACTCCAGGAATCAGTGAAAAAGAATGAGACTTTGGAGTACGTTGTTTCCAGAGAGGAATATTAGCTTGCTGCCAAAATCATTTTGATGTCCAGATCTCCAGACAGCTCAGCGAGGAACAGAAGACTAGAAAGCATGGAATTAAAAAGGACCAATCTGGATAGGACTGATAACCAATAATGTATTGCAACACAAAGTCATATTGCCATGAGATTTCACATTTTAGGTGCAGTTACCTTTTCTGTTAAATTTAGATTACCCAATTAAGGGGCAATTTTGTATGGCCTATACATCTTTTAGGGTCGTAGGGGTGAGACCCATGTTCAAATTCCACACGGACAGTGACCCGGGACCGGGATTGCATTTGGGTCCTTGGCGCCGTGAGGCAGCAGTGCTAACCACGGCTCCACCGTGCTGCGCCAGGCACAATTACTGACACCAAAACAATTCAGTACTCCCAAAACTTACTCAGACATAAAGGAATTTGTTATTTAAATGCTGTGCTCACTTCTTCACCCAATTATTATTGCCAATACGTGGATCTGCTATTTTATGGAAGGGAGATCATTTAATGATTTATTACAGACGGGGTAATTTTTGACTCCCATGAAGCTAACAAGTAGCCTCAGTGCTCGATTCCAAATAGCTAATAGAATGTTTCAAGAGTGTGTTCTCCTCCATCATTGTTCCAGCTACATCTTGCCGTCTCGATGCACTTATTTTGGGTTCAGTTAATATCACTCTTTTCTGGGTCAGAGCATTCGGGTTCATGTCACACACTATTTGTGAGGTCGAGGGAATATTGCATTGGTAGCCATGCCACAGATACAAGAGAGGAAGACTTTTCTGGTTTGTGTAGATGGAGATTCCTTCAATTTTGTCCTCGTAGGCAGCTCTATATGTAAAGGCGAAACTGTCTTCAAACAGAAGCAATTTTCATTACTGGGATGTCAAAAACGCCTTTTGACACAAGCCTACTCCTTGATTGCTTCCACATCTTATTATCACATTGAGGAGGTTTTTTTTAAAAACTTTTTTTCCAATGTTTGTATCGGTTTTCACATTTTATATTTCACACTTCAGTTCATAAGTTAAATTACACGTTGCATACTTAGGCAAAGCAAAACAAAAAAAAAGGAACAAACTGAAGTTATAAAAGAAGAACAAAGGAAACAAAGGTAAAAGGGAGGACAAAGATGAACAGAAATTCTCACATATTTGCAGGCTGTTATCTCCCTTCCCGCTGCAGCCGTGGTCCCCCTTTCGCCAGTCTGCCTCTGTATACTCCCCAGTGTCTTGAGCACTTATTTACAGGTGTGTCTTGACTGTTTACTTCGATTTTCAGCTCGCCTTTGGGCCTGCCCCCTGCGGTTGTATCCCCCGTCTCTCACACCTACTTTGTGCACTTCTGCAACACTATCCCCAGCCCCCCACCCAATTGCTGGCTCCAAATAGACTTTGGAATAAGTTGGTGAACAGCTTCCATGTCCTGCGGACGCCCTCTTCCAAGCCCGGATGGCAAATTTTATTTTCTTCCAGCCGGAGAAATTCTGCCAGGTAAGACAATCAGTCTGCAGCGTTGGTGGTGCTGCCAATCCCAGCTAAGCAGGATTCACCAGTGGCCGATTAGGGAGGAAAAGGCTAGGGCATCAACCCCTCTCCCCATAAAGTGTTATGGCTGTTCTGATACCCCGAAGATTGCCACTTTTAGGCAGGGCACCACCTCACAACCATGGACATTGCCTCGAAGATGGTCATCCAGAACCCGACAAGTCTGGAGCAGGCCCAAAACATGTGGGTGTGGTTGGCCAGGCCGCCCTTGCATTTGTCCTCCATCTCCGGAAAGAACCTGCTCATTCTGGTTCTGGTTAGGTGCGCTCTGTGCACTACCTTTAGCTGCATTAGGCTGAGCCCTGCGCATGTGGAGATGGAGTTTGCCCTGTGCAGTGCTTCAATCTAGAGTTCTGCCGCAACCTCTATGTCTAGTTCCTGCTCCCGATTTTACTTGTGTCTCGTCCGGGGGCAGGGTACCTCCTCCATCACTCACCATACAGTTCCCCACAGCTTGCCCTCCCTAGGACGCCTACGTCCAGCAGTTCCTCAACTAGCAAACGTTCCTGGTATCTGGGGGCACGTCGTTTCCTTACGGAGAAAGGTTTTGTGTCTCAGTTTGTTTCCTTTTGGTAGTTGGGACCTGTCCATGAGTTGTCACTCTGTCATCTGTGTACAGTCAGTGTCCCCTCATCCTGTCTCCACCTTTTGAAGGTGGAGTCCATTATTGTGTCATTGTGGCTAGCACTGCTGCCTCACAGCTCCAGGGTGCTGAGTTCAATTCCAGCCTCGGGTGACTGTGGAATTTGCACCTTCTCCCCATTTTAGCGTGGCTACCACCACTGGGCTTTGTGTACTTGTTCCATGTTCTCCTCCTTTTTGGTGCCTTTATTTTTTATCCTCAGGTCCCCCCCCACACCCCACCACCATCACAACCCCACCTTCACCATCACAAACGTCATGATTAGTTTGTCTATCATAATAAAGAAGGCCTTGGGGGATGTAGATCAGGAGGATCCTGAACAGGAAGAGAATCCTGGGCAGTACGTTCATTTTGATCGTCTGAACTCTCCCTGTCTGCCAGCGAGAGTGGGAATGCGTTGCACCTCTGCATGTCCCTTCGGACTTTCTTTACCAGATTAGTCTGGTTCCATTTGTGAATCCATGTCCAGTTGTTGGCTATTTAGATCCCCAGGTAGCCAAACCTGGATTGAGCTTATTTGAACAGCAGTCCCTCCAGCTCTGTCACTTACCCTGCAGGCTCACTGAGAAGATTTCACTTTTGCTCAGGTTGAGAGTTTATAGCCCGAGAAGGCTCCGAATTCCTTTACCAACTTAATTATCCCTTCCACACTGGCCCAGGGGTTTGAGATGCAGAGGTGCAGGTCATCCACATAGAGTGAGGCTCTACGCTATGTCACCCCCTCTGGATCCCTCTCCACCCCTTCGTTATTCTGAGGGCAATCACAGTGCAATTGCCAGAGCAAACAGCAGCTAGAGCAGCGGGCATCCTAATCTCATGTCTGTGCAGCTGGACGTATTTCAAGCTGGTGTTAGTCTGTACGCTCACCATGGGAGCATAGCTGGAGCAGCGGGCATCCCTGTGCAGCTGGATGTATTTTGAGCTGGTGTTAGTCTGTATGCTCACCATGGGAGTGGTGGTGTACAGTAGCTTCAACCAGGGAGGTGAAGCCTTGCCCGAACCCAAACCGCTCCAGTACCTCTATGAGGTACTTCCACTCGACTGTCGAAGGGCTTTCCTGCATCCAGGAAGATGATCACTTCTGGTGTTCTCTCCCTGGGAGTGTCATTATCATGTTCAGCAGGGGCACGATATTAGCTGCCTGCCCTTGACAATGTAGAGGATGCTTTATGTTCAGTTTCCTTAACGAGTGGTTATAAAGAAATCAGTTGTCATTAACGCAGCTATGAATTCAAATGTTTTTTCATATGGGTTTCAGTATTTAAAAGGAAATGTTTAATGGAATTAAGTTACGTGAAGGGATTTAAAAAATATATATTTTAATTCTCCTTTTTCCACATTTACACCCACCAAGGATAAACAATAATCAGTAATGAATGCAATGTCAATCCCCATATCAATAACAACAATGCCATCCTCCCACCAAACACCCAAACAATCCCGCATGTTAACATAAACAAACAACAAAAAGGAATCAGGAATCACCCATAGTCACCATCACTGTTGCTTCACAGCAACAGGGTGCCAGATTCAATTCAAGCTTGGGTCATTGTCTGTGCGGAGTCTGCACATTCTCCCCACGTCTGCATGGGTTTCCTCCGGTGTCCTCCCGCAAGTCCCAAAAAACGTGCTTGTTAGGTGAATTGGATATTCTCCCTCAGTGTACCTGAACAGGTGCCAAAGTGTGGCAACACGGGGCTTTTCATGCAGTGTTATGTAAACCCACTTGTGACAATAATAAAGATTATTATACATATATAAGGTTGTCAACAGTCCGAGGAATCGCCAGGAATATAAATACAATCTTCTGGAAACAGTTGTCAGCAACCTAGGAAATAAAGCTCAAATAAAGTTCACGATTCGCCCATCGTGGGTAGCACATGTACTTTGCATGAATTTAGGGCTCAAGTGACAGCTTCAGGTTTTGCCTATGACATTCAGTGTTATGATGGAGAATTCCCGGAGGGCCGTGACCAACATTATGCGGAAGATAACACTATGTCTAGTCATGAGGCGGATCAACGCCAGCCTCCCAGATGGTCTCGATCCATTGCAGTTCGCCTACCGTGGCAACTGATCCACAGCAGATGCTATCTCTCTGGCCCTACAATCAACACTCGACAACAAGGACATCTACGTCAGACTGCTGTTTATGGACTATAGTTCCGCCTTCAACACCATTATCCCAGCAAGACTAATAACCAAATTCTGCAACCTTGAACTTGATCCCTCCCTGTGCAGCTGGATCCTCGACTTCCTCACCAACAGACCGCAATCTGTCAGGATAGGCAACAGGAACATCTCCTCCACAATAGTCCTGAACACCGGGGCCCCGCAAGGATGTGTGCTCAGTTCTCTACTGTACTCCCTGTACACACATGACTGTGTGGCAAGATTCAACTCCAATTCAATCTATAAGTTTGCAGATGATACTCCTGTGATGGGTCGTATCTCAAAACAACGACGAATCACACTACAGAAGAGAGATAGATCACTTGCTTGCATGGTGTACCAAAAACAACCTCTCTCTAAATGTTGGAAAGACCAAGGAACTGATCATCGAATTCAGGAAGCACAGCACGACACACACTCCCGGCTACATCAATAGCTCCGAAGTAGACATGGTCGTTAAGTTCCTGGGGGTCACCATCACCAACAGCCTGTCTTGGTCCACTCACGTTGATGCAACAGTCAAGAGAGCCAAACAATGTCTCTACTTCCTATGGAAGCTAAAGAAATTTGGCATGTCTCCATCGACTCTCACAAACTTCTACAGGTGTGCCATAGAGAGCATCCTATCCGGCTGCATTACAGCCTGGCATGGCAACTGCTTGTTCCAAGATCGCAAGAAACTGCAGAGTGTGGTGAACTCAGCCCAATGCATCACACACCCATTGATTCTGTATACACCTCTCACTGCCTCAGAAACACTCAGACAGCATTGTCAGAGACCCCTCACACCCAGGCTTTGCCCTCTTCCAGACCCTTCCATCAGGCAAAAGATACAGAAGTCTGAAGACCAGCACATCCAGACATAGGAACAACTTCTTCCCCACAGCTGCCAGACTCCTCAACAACTCTCCCTTCGACAGATTTTTTTGCTGCAAGAACACTATTCACAATGCGCTATGCTGCTTGTTTGGTCCTTACTTCACACTGTAACAAATCTCTATTTGTTGAGGTACCATTGTTAATATATCTGTCGATTATTCTTCTGTCTACTTTCAAAAATAAAACACTATGTTGGAAATCTGAAATGTAAACAGGATTTATTTTTCGAAATATTAAGTATTTAATATTTGGAGAGAAACAAAGTTAATGTTTCAGATCCGTGAGTTTTCATCTTCAACAGATATTTGGTAGACTTAAAAATGTTCCATGGCACTCAAAATTCAGTCGACATTTCAGTTCCACAGTTCAATAACACAAGAATAAAAATTAATCCAAAGTGCATCGTAGGTAAGGCGAGAATAAAAATGATAAACATCATCACAATCTAACACAAAATTCATATCTTATTAGGAGAATGACTTGGATTAGTGTGTTACATCCATGGTGGGATTCTCCGTTTTACAGACTAAGTCCTGATGCCGGGACAGAATCAGTGGACTTCTATGACAGCAAATTTGGCGCTGCTCCTGCACCAATTCAGGAATAGGGTGCCACGGTGGTGCAGTCATTAGCGTCAAATTTGCTCATCGCCACCTCACAGCACCAAGGACCCGGGTTCAATACCTGCCTTTGGTCACTGTCTGCATAGAATTGGCTCATTCTCCCAGTCTGTATATAATAAACATAATTTAGGAGACTAAAATCTGTAAATTCTTGGCCACCGGACCAAAAACATTTCTCCAAGCATTGACAATTTCTTTCTTTCCATTAGCTATTAACACTTAATTCAAGGTGCTCTTCTAGTGTAAAAATAAAGTGTGACAACATGATGTTTTCCTCACTTATATAAAAAGTATTTTTTAAATTGTCGGCCAAGTCATTCATTGCCACAGCAATCCTAACATCATAGGTCTTGTTCAAAATTCCTCCGTCCACTTCTGAACTGTAATTTTCACTGAATATTGATAGAAAGAGTAAGAGAAAAAAATCCCCCAAAACCAACTAACCCCATTGGACACCTGAGGAATGCCAAAGCGACAATGCAGACAGAGCAGAGGTTGTGGTGACTGCATTGAGTCACGCAAGGATGGAATTAAAAGAGAGCAGTGCCATATATCAAATGGTGCTAGAGAATGGGACAGTCATTAGTGTTAAAGGTAGAAGTGACTGATGAGAAATAATGAAACATAGTTTCAGTTACATGGGATGTCATTAATCAGTTTGACCAGGGTGGTTTCAGTGCTATGTGTAGTTCAGAAGTAAATTCAAAGGATGAACAAGAAATGCTATTGCATAACAATGAGGAATTCATGCATGTTCAATTTACAGATGGGTAAGTAATTTAAGACAAGGGTAAAGCTTTTTTTCCCCCAGAATGGAGGTAATAGAAGTTTTGAACGGTGCTGGGGAGAACCTGACAGTAAGGCAATAATTGACAATAGCAATGAACTGGAGAGAAAGCCGGGTTATCAAAATCTAAATTGTAAAAATCCATTGGTGGAAAAATTTAAATATTTAGTCATACAATTGAAGAAGAATTGGAGGGAGTGTTGTTGTGTTTAAAATCAAGTAACCAATATACTTATAACAAATTGAATAATAATAATAATCTTTATTAGTGTCACAAGTAGACTTACAACATTAACTATGAATAGGTTCCATAGTTTCCTCTTAGAACCTATACATTAAAAAACCACTACGGTTCTGCTTTAGGTGTAGGAAGTAAAAAATGCCCAAATACTGGTCCGAATTATTATAGAACAGCATAATTCTCTCAGAATATTAAACAAGTTTAATTAAAAAATAAACTATTTATTAACAATGTCTTTGCTTTAACCTATGCGGTCTGAAAGAAAATGCAAAGCATATTCTCCGTTCCATTACCGTCCTTGTGAATCTTTTATTTGCACCTTCTATAATGCACCTTCTATACTGCCCTATGGAGATCAAGAAAATTGCCCCCTAACCACGATTCAATACAAGTTCAGTACAACTTCTCAATTCTATCCTTCCAGAAAAGTATGTTTTAAATTAATCTCTACTGCTTTTAAAAATAAACTGATTTATGTCTGTACCCAAGATCCCTTTGTTCCTCTATTATGTTTTTATTCCTTCATGGGACGTGGGCATCGCAGGCTGTCCCAGCATTTATTGCCCATCCCTAATTGCCCTTGAAGGGGCCGTGAAGAGTCACATGTAGATGGCAGATTTCCATAGTGAACCAGATGGGTTTTTCCGACAATCGACAATGGATTCATGGTCATTAGTCTTTTAATTGCAGATATTTTATTGAGTTTAAATTCCATCATTATCCTGGGTACCGGATTATTAATCTAGCGAGCATACCACTATGCCACCGCCTCCCCAACATGATCCCATCATCCATGATGCAAGTGGCCTCCTTACCCATCTACCTAAATTGAAATTCATTTGCCAATTACACATTCATTCTGCAACTTGATAAATGTCATCCTGTATTCTGCCACTTTATAAAAACACATTTCCAAATTTAGTGTAGTTTGTAATTTTTTCATTTTCATCTGATTCCAAATCATTAATATAAACTGTGAACCACAGTGATTCCAGCACCAATCCCTGTGGAACACTACTTCACACCTTTGGTTAGTCTTGAGTGGCTATGCTAAAACAACACTTTTTCATTTTCTCGCCAAGTTGATGTCCAATCTACTGCTCATACTCTAACTCCACATGCGCTGACCTTAATCATGAGTCGACGTGATACCTCATCCAAGGCCATTTAAAAATCCAAATATAATACAACTCCAGCCTGATCCTGGTTTGCTTTTTTTGTTATTTTCTTTAAATGACTCAATAAGGTTGGTCAAGTATGGCCTGCCCTTTTGAAATCCATGCTGACTGTTTTCTTTTTTAAATTATATGTTTGGTTTCTTTGTTTGATCTAATTCAAGATTGAAACATTTCCCACACCAGTGAAACAAAGGACTTTGAAGCAAGGTTTAGACCCTTGAAGCTTGCTGTCATTCAAACTCATGACCGATCTGGTAGTGATCTCAACGCCATTTCCTGTTTGACCCCTCCATTACCCCAGACTCCCTTGCTTATCAAACATTTATCTAATTCAGCTCCCATAAGGTTAAGCTAACTGATTTATAACTCACCAGACGTGTTCTCTCTCTCCACTTCTAAGTACGGAGGGAACATTAGCTGTCCACCAGTCCTCTGGCACAATGATTTTTGGAAAATTGTAATGATGCCTCTGATACCTCTTTTCTAACTTAATTGTATATCTCTGGAATAATGCATGTAAGAATGACAGCGTATCACCACACTCGGCACTGAGAAAAATGACCTGGATGATCGGCTGTAGGGGGAAAAAGTCCAGGACATCAAAATAACTTCCATTCTCCAAACTGTGCCATGGAAGTTTGAATAACAACCCGAGGCCTCGACTGTAGTAATAAATTATCAGGATTTGTGTCATTGAATATTGAAACAAAAAGCTAAAGCAGTTGCTTGCCTTGGTTTTACCTGAAGCAAACATTGTACACGACTCACCACAGCTGTTTACAAGACCTGTTTTGCCAGAAAACAATTCCAGAAGAACAACATGACTTTTGCGGGCAGGTCGGGGAGATTAAACTGTTTTCAAGATATAAAACATAACTGAATTACCATCTGCAGGACACATCCTGCATATGGTGTTTATTACATTTTTAGCAACAAAATAAAGTCAAGCAACAAAATATCTTTAGAGGAGGCCATGAGCCCATTGCCACAGGCTGTCCTTTTGAATCAGAAATGACTATAATCTAAACAGATTTATTTTAATTTTCAACACTCAATCCAATTTAATGAACCAGCCAGTTCTGTTCAAGTTTTATTTGAAGTACAAATATACATACATACACACACACCCCAAGTCAAAGCTGGAACAAAATATCATTTAAAAGCATTATTTGTCTTCTGCAAAGTATTTACATGGACCCAGATTGTGACACCAGCAGAGGAATGGTGTTCACTGCGGACTTAAAAAGTGTCCACAAAGGTTTATCAGGCCACATAGATATCACTTTGAATTTCATACCACCGGTAGGGAATTTCTGGGATCCAGCAACAGTGTAGGCAATAGGCAGGCTGATTAGCCATTAAGTTGAAGAATTCCAACAGACAGCAAAACTGGAAACAAAAATGTGTTGAATAAAATTCATTACACTACGCTTACCTGTGTTGCACAGGGGTGCAGTTCAAAGTGCGGGAATGCAATAGTTATAGGAGATTAATTACAAGGGCAACAGAAAGGTGTTTCTGTGGCCACAAACGAGACTCCAGTTTAGTATGCTACCTCCCTGGTCAGAGTGGCTATAGTGCATTCTGGAGGGGGAGGGTGAGCAGCCAGTGGTCTTGGTACACATTAGTATAAACAACATCGGTAAAAAGGATTGAGGTCCTTAAAGCCGAACATAGGAAGTTCGGAAGAAAGTTGACAAGTAGGACCTCAAAAGGTGGTGATCTCAGGATTACTACTAGTTTCACGTGCTAATTAGAATAGCAGGATACATCAGATAAATATATGACGTGGCTAAAGAGAAGTACGAACGGGTGATTTCAGATTCCTCGGATTTGGGGGAGGGGGGTGGGACCAGTACAAGCTGTACGGGCAACAACTGGGACTCACATCCGACAGAGTGTTTGGGAGAGTGGTTGGAGACCAGTTTTGGGAGAGGTAGGACCAGGCCAAACTGTACGGGCTACAACTCAGCTGAAGTGGGATTCATGTCCTAGCAGGTGTTTCTTAGAATGGCTGTGAAGGGTTTGAACTAAAATTACAGTGGGATGAGAACCAATGCAAGGAGTCACAGGAGGGGGAAACATGGACAAGAATAAAAGACAGAAAAGGGAATGAGAAAAATTATGGGCAGAGAAATCAAGGACCAGAATCAAACAGGACCACAGTGAAAAATAATGGGAATGGTACACGGAATGTTAAAAAGGCAGCTCTGAATGCTTTATGCCTTATTGTGCAGAGTAATAGCAATAATCCGGATGTATTATTCACAAAAATAGATGTAAGCAGATGTGATATAGTCATGTCTATAGTCAGCCCATTGCACTGCTGCCTCATCACCAGGGATCCGGGTTCAATTCCGGCCTTGGGTCACTGTCTGTGTAGAGTTTGTACATTCTCCCTGTGTCTGTGTGAGTTTCTTCATGTGGTCCGGTTTCACCCACAGTCCAAAGATGTACAGGTTAGGTGGACTGGCCATGCTAAACTGTCCCTTAGCGTCCAGGGATATGCAACTTAGATTATGGGGTTATGGGGATAGGGCAGAGTGGACATAAGTAGACTGCTAATTCAAAGGGTCGGGGCAAACTCAATGGGCAGAATGGCCTCCTGCTGAACTACCTGAATTCTATGATTACAGAGACTTTGCTGCAGTGTGAACAGGGATGGAAATTAAATATCCAGAGTTTTCAGTATTTAGGAAGAACCGACAAAAAGGAAAAGGCATTGGGGGTGGCACTGCTTGTTAAAGAGGAAACTACCGCAACAGTGAGCAAAGATATTAGCTCCCACAATATGAATCTCTATGGGCAAAGCTGAGTGGGGGTTGTATATAGACTCCCAAACTGTAGTGGTGATGTTGGTGATGGCACAAAACAGAAACTTAAGAGATACATGTAACAAAGGAACATTTATAATTGTGAGCGACTTTAATCTGCATGCAGATTTGGTTAATTGAATTAGCAACAATACCACATGCGGGAATTCCTGAAGAGTATACAGATTGTTCGCCGGACCAATACGTTGAGGAACCAACTAGAAGCTAAATATGGGAAACTGCGAGGTGTGAATTGGCTATGACGGATTGGTGACTATTACTTTAAAAGAGATGATGGTGGATCGGCAGTGGCAAACATTCAAAGAGCGCATGGGTGAACTGCAACAATTGTTCATTCCTGTATGGCCCAAACAAAAACAGGCAAGGTAAATAAACCATGAGAGCTGTAGAGAAATTAGATACAGTATTAGATCCAAGAAAGAAACATACAAATCGGCCTGATGTCGGTAGTGGGGAAAATGCTAGAGTCCGCTGTAAACGATTTGTTAGTAAGAAGCTGCACTTCAAGCGAAATATCAATAAACATAGACAAGATGCTGGGAGGCTGTTTTTTTTTCCTCAATACCTGTTTCTACATGAACACAAGTAAACATTCACTGAGATTTAATAAAAAAGCTCTTGGAAAACAGTGGCTGGATTGGACAGAGTCAGCATGGATTTATGAAAGCTAAACCATACTGGACAAATCTTCCAGAATTCTCTGAAGTTGACGACGGGAAGCCAATGGATGTGGTTTATTTGGACTTTCAGAAGGCTTTCACCGAAGTCCCACAGAAGAGATCAGCATGCTAAATTAAATCAAGGATTGGGGGGGGTAGCGTTTTGAGATGGATTTTTAAACAAAACTGGTCGGGAGACAGGAATCCCCCAAATGACAGGCAGTGATTCGTGGGGTATTGCAGGGATCAGTGCAAGGATCCCGCTCACACATATTAGTGATTTAGGTGAGGGCACTAAATGTAATATCTTCAAATTTGTTGATGAGACAAAGCTGGGTGTGAGAGAGGATAGTGAGATTTGGACAAGTTGAGTGGGTGGGCAAATGTATCTCAACTGCAGTAGATGTGGATAGATACGAGGTTATCATCTTTGGTAGAGAAAACAAAACATGAAGGAAGATTATCTGAATGGCTATAGATTGAGGGGAATGTGAAACGAGATCTGGGTGTATTTGTACACCAGTACCTGAAAGTAAGCATGCAAATGCATCAAGTGGCATCCAACTCAGTAACCTATTTCCGCTTTACCCCCATAGCCGCTAGAACTAGATCTTACTCCTTCTTAAAAACATAAATTGTTTTGGCCTCAGTTGGCCTCAAAGACAAATGGTATTTTGGCCTTTATTGCAAGAGGATTCGAGTACAGGAGCAAGAATTTCATGGTGCAATTATACAGGTCCTTGGTTTGGCACACCTATAATAGTGTGCAGTTTTGGTCTCATTATCTGGCAGTGCACCCTGTGGAGGGCTGTCATCACCTCTGGATTTCAGCATTTAATTGAACACATGTAGATGCTAGAAGCTCATGCAGCAAGTAATGGATGCAAGTCATGAAACTTTCGCCTGCACATTCCAGATTGTGGAATTTGAAATCCAACCCCCAAACTCTAGATTAGATGGCAGCTTGGCTACTATTGCTGCAGCAACTTCATTCATCACGAGTGGAGAACCTCTTTGACAAAGCATGCATTTTTTAATTGTCCTATCAAAAACAATTTCATATTTACAGCATTCAATTAATTCAAAAACTTAGTTGAACTTGACCTAAAATACAAAACATACCTGGGAGGCACTCATCGTCATGCATTCTTTCTGGTTTACAACATATTCAGAATCACTTGTGAATAAACAAGACAACTGTGAACAAACAAGGCATTTTAGAAAAATGTATGTGGCTGGCACTAACTCATCGATCAAAGTGCACCCCAATCACACTCCTTGAAGACTTGGCATCCCTCCCTGACAGCCATCAAAAACCACCTCCTCGGTTTACCAGGAAATAAGTCCTCGCATGTTACACAGATGATAGCAAAAAGATACATTTCTTAATTATATTACATAAAGTGTTCAGTCAAATTACTCACCCAGTGAGTAGGATCTATACAATCATTTTCTTAAATCAGATGTTGATTTCCCCTTGACATCGGCCATGAGCAAAAATGATCAATTTCAAAAAAAGACGATAGAGTTCATTGGTAGTGGAGGAAGAAACATTTTTATTCTTGTCCTCCAGGGTGATCCAAGAACGATCAGAGGAGAGAGAGATCTTTTGTGTCTAGCTAAACCATACACCAGGTGCATTCATATTTATACTGCAACGGCCTGAGGGAATGAAAATAAGTCAATGCCAGATGGAATGGAATGGTAAGGACTCGAGACTAGGGACATTGATCACAAAAGTGAAAATAAGGGAGTGGTTCAGTACATAGACAGCTGCAGAAATAAGAATACATGGTTGGACAAAGGCTAGACAGTTGAGAGTTTGACAGTTCAGTTCCAAATTACTTGAGATGTTTTCCTGGGAAGGCTGCAGAAGGAACTAATTGGGGTTGAAAAGAGAGTCATTGGAAGTGGGACATGAAAGATACAAGAACGTGGTCAGAGATGGCGTCTTGAAAATCAAGGTCATATAGGATAATGAGGTCAAGGTGATAACCAAGATTTTGGGCCAGGGAATTCAGAAGGATGGGAGGTCTAAGAGTTCAGAGGATAGCACAGATGAATGATTAAAGTTACCAAGCGTGACTAATTGCTTTGTACAGAATGCAGGGGAGCATATTTTGGGCAGAAATCTGGAATTTCTTTGGGGGGGGGGGGGGGGGGGTGAAGAGAGAGAGCCGTAGTCAATGAACATTTTCAGAAGTGGCAAGAATGAGGAAAACAAGGCAGTATGCTTGAAGAGGTGCAAAGTAGAACAGTGATGATGATCGAAATGACTGGTGATATGGACCACCATAGTAAAAGGTGATTTGGAAGCATATGGCAAGACATTGCCACCCACAAACTAATTTTCACCCAAAAATCATGATCAACACAAGCATTGCAATAAAATCATGGATGGCAAGAGATCAATGCACAAACATTCTCTGGAAGGCAATGTGAAGAGCAGCAAAGATTTCTGATCTTTTGGCAGAATAAAGGGAGGTAGTGGTGGGTGGAATGGATGGCAAGGAAATTGGTGATGTTAGTCCTTATTGAAAACACTGGACAGGAATTTCAACAGAGAGAGGAATGAGCGAATGGAGGTGACTGCTTCTATAAATGTACTGATATGAGCCTTGATGGCACACTGTAGAATGATGAATGGTAGGGAAGTAACTGCAGCTTTATTCAATCTGAATGTACACCAGGACACTGGTACGGTAGAAGGAAGGAAAGGTGGCATAATTGTAACAATTGTGGAGTGGATTTTCAGATGGGAACAAATGTATGCTGGCCTAGCTGGGCAAAAATAAAGATCCATGGGAGAGAAAAAAGGGTCCAGCATTGCAATGCATACTAAATTGCATACAAAGAGAATAAACACCCAAAGTTTTGTTCTATTCAAACTATGAACTGGCATCTGTCTGAATGTGAAAGATTAACCAAATATTCCAAGTATCAGTCAAGCCTTGACAATTACCACGTCATCAGCCTACGACTGTAAATCATCACTATGGTGATAAAAGAAGTGATCAATAGTGGCAAACAGTGCTCATTAAACCTTACTCACTGTAGCCACCTGGGTTGGCCACTTCCTCACACAAAATGGAAGAACGCATAGATTGCAGGGTAAAATGGACATTGGCAAAGAAACAAGCGGTCTGCAGAATCCCCTGTATTCTAGCTGCCACAGAAACGCGACAGAATTGTAACTAACAAGCTGCGCATATTAATGAAGCGATTTAAGGTGATTCCCAGGCACAATGGACACAACAGTTAAACATTCTATGGAAGGTCAGACATTTCGGCGCCAGTAGAGTCTAAGACAAAGGACACCAATAAGGTGTAAGGAACCGCTCGGTGATCGAGGAACGGCCCCGTTATTGGGGAAATTCAAATCAATCGATTGGGAAGAGACCCAATTGATTGCAGGTTTATAGAGGGTCCGCCCAGAAGGATGCAAAGCCCCATGGACCTATAAAAGTCAGGTCCCAGGACTGATTCGCTCTCTTGACCAGCTCCTCTTGACCAGCGCTCTTAGCCAGCCCTCCCAGCAGAACATCTTAGCAGCTCTCAAAGACCTTGAGGAGGAGAGGCCTGGTCAGCAGCCACCATCAAGCAAGTGTCGTACTACGCACGCTACGAGAGTAGACACTCCTGACCCCTTTAGTCCACACCGACTAGAAGCCTGCGGATCCAGGACAAAGCAAGAGGCCATTGTTCCCTGATCCGGCAATTCCCTTATTCCAGATAAATATTGGCCTGTTAGTGGTAGGATTAACCTAGTCTTGTAGTTTTATATGCATCAGTAGTAGATAACTGTATTATAATAAACGTGTCTTGTTTGAACTTACTAACTGGTGTATCGAGTTATTGGTCTGAACTTGAAACTTGTGGTGGTATCTTAACGAAACCTGGCGACTCTAGAGCTAAGGAACAAAACAGAGCCAAATTGAGTGTAAAGCACACTCACCCAGAACGAGCAACACTCACTTACATTAAATTTGGGTTCTGCCAGAACCACCCAGCTCCAAAGCTCTAGAAAAGGACACAAGCTAAATGCAAAGGTGTTTTGAGAAGGACATGTGCCCTCAATATCCAGGCAGTATTTAATGAAAGTTATCAAGAAGCAACAAAAATTTGATCTCAATGCACACTATGGGCTTTATGCAGGAATTAGAAAGGGCATCTAGGTGTCTTTGGGTTGGCATGGAAAAAGTGGGCTGTATCTTTTCTCTGGTTCAGTGGGAAAATTCTCCACTGGCGAAGTCATATCTGACCCAAAGGATAAAAGTCATTATTGGCAAAGGCCAAACTCTTGCAATGATGTTCTCCGGCTACAGAGTACCACAGGACTGCATCCTCAACCAACTACAGTTTTTTCATCAATTCATTAATCATAAATGATTGGTTGTGACTGTTTCCAGAGTGTTCAGACCCATTTGCAAATGCTTCAATCATGAATCATAGCCTAAAATAGTACTTGGATAGCATACAAGCTTGAACTGATAAGTGACCGGCAACAATCACTGCAGCAAGTTATGGCCATTTCAGACTAGAGAGAGTTGAGCCACCTCCCATGACCTTCGACACCACCATCAACCTCTAAGTAATTATTAACCATGAACTAAATTGGATCACAAGAGTCATCAGAGCAGATGCTGGGTGCTCTGGGGGTCAGGAAATGAGCCAAGATTCTTTCCACCACCTATAACATTTAATTGATCAAATGCCATTCTATGGAAGGGATTCAACAGCAACAACATTTTATAAGCTGGACATCATCCAGCGGAATTCTTCAGAAACTCAATTCTACATCGCCAGCACATTGCAATGCAGCAATACCAAGGTTACTTTGACATGACTTCTCTCTCCCACATGCTTTCCAGCTGGTTGGGTTAAAAATGGAAAGAGGAAGGACTGAGAAGGTTGGTTATACTTTAAGTAGACAAGTCCCTGACTCCACTTAAAGTAGATAATTCACCATGTCTGGATGGGACTGAATCACTGTTTTCAAAAGTGAATAATAAGTACCTGAAGGGAATAAATTGCAGGGCTGCAGGGAAAGGGCATGGAGTGGAACTAGCAAGATTGATCTTGCAGAGCCAGTATCACCTCAAGCTTATTGGCCTCCTTCTGTGCTGTAAACATTCTATCAAACACGCATACAGGTTTTCAATCAACTGCTCCAACATCCCTTGCTGACTGCCCTGTCTTCAACCTCCACAAACCCAACATCTAAAACTCTGCCATGTGCATAGAACATAGAACAGTACAGCACAGAACAGGCCCTTCGGCCCTCGATGTTGTGCCGAGCAATGATCACCCTACTTAAACCCACGTAACCCATATACCCGTAACCCAACAATCCCCCCCATTAACCTTACACTACGGGCAATTTAACATGCCCAATCCACCTAACCCGCACATCTTTGGACTGTGGGAGGAAACCGGAGCACCCGGAGGAAACCCACGCACACACGGGGAGGACGTGCAGACTCCACACAGACAGTGACCCAGCCGGGAATCGAACCTGGGACCCTGGAGCTGTGAAGCATTGATGCTAACCACCATGCTACCGTGAGGCCCTCAATCCTGTCCTACACCAAGTCTCATCAACTTGCTAACCTACATTAGTTCCTCATTTCCCAGAGTAAAATTTTAAAATACCACTCTTTTCTTAAAGTCCCTCATGATGCTGCCACACCCTCTCATTCTCTCTGCAATCCTCTTTAGTGCTAGATTTCTCTATGCCCATTAAACACTCCAGTTTGGTCTTTTATGTAAATTTACCCTCCTGCCTGCCACCTTTATTCTACTCCAATATGCTCCACCTCACTTTTCTTCTTTAAATAAAATTTTTCATTTCAGCAAGGTTGCAGTCACCTTTTCTAATCTGTTTTTTTGCCTGTTCAATGTCCATTCTTCTCCCACGCTTTTTGACTTTTGGAAAATTTGTGTGGATGTTTTTCATATTAAAGGCTCCCTATGTGCAAGAGTTTTATGCAATTACACTTCATGGCTAAATTAATAGATGTCAAATTGGGCCAATTCTCAGTAACTAACACAACTCAGTTCAGTCTACAGCAAGGCATATTTAGGCACTGGAGAATAAAAACAGCAGTTAACATTTGTGCTACCTAAAAGCTGGTTACCAACCATCTCAACCAAGAGAAATCACAGTCATCTCCCCAAGCCTTCAATGATTCTATCACCAAATGCCTCATCATTAACATCCTGTCAGTTGACCCCATTGACCAGACTTATCAACACCATAGTTATATGAGGAGGGTACAGGCTGGGTTTTCTGCAACGGGGTTCATCTCCTTGACCCTTCAACGATGTTACACCGTTTACAAGGTTTGTGATTTGCCTGGAACTACTGAAATTAGAGGAAAAGGCCTACCTTCACCCTCTCATGGTGATGGGAAGAACGGCAATAAATATGATTTTACAAGCATTGGTCACATTAGGGGATTTTAAAAATCAGTTTTATTCAAAAATGTATCAATGCCATTCAATTCTGTTTTTGAATTTACACTTAAAGCAAAATTCAGGCCAACAAAACCAACAAAACTCTGAATATGGGGAGCACAAAATCAGAAGCCAAAGTAAAAGTTGGATTTATTTATGCAATATGTTAATCAATGGGCAAAATTATTTTCAGTTTTAAAAGATGGTACATTTTTTTATTCAGTTCAACACAAAACGTTCAGCAGCACTTGGTCCAGTGGTTAGCACTGCTGCTTCACAGCAGCAGCAGAGACCAGAGTTCATTCTGGCCTTGGGTGGCTGTGGAGAGTTTGCATGTTCTGCCCGTGTCTGCATGGGTTTCCTCTGGATGCTCCAGTTTCTGGGATTGGGCATGCTAAAATTGTCCTTTAGTGGGATTGGTGGGCCAAATGGTCTCCTTAATTTTATATGAGCAAATTGAGAGCGCACAGAATTGAAGCGGTCTTCTGACTGTGCTTGGAAATTGGTTGGGAGGTTAGAGAGAGTGGGGATAAAGGGTTCATACTGTGATTGACACGATGTGGCAAGTGGTAAACCCACCAGGATATATTTATTGAATGAAAGGTGAGAAGAGTTGCATATCCAAGTTTGCAGTTGACACTAAGTTACCGGGGACCTTACATAATTAATTACCTTTAATGATCTTTTATTGTCACAAGTAGGCTTACATTATGAAATGAAATGAAAATTGCTTATTGTCACAAGTAGACTTCAGATGAAGTTACTGTGAAAACCCCCTAGTCGCCACATTCTGGCGCCTGTTCGGGGAGGCTAGTACGGGAATTGAACCGAGCTCTTGGCCTGCCTTGCTCTGCTTTAAAAGCCAGCTCTTTAGATCTGTGCTAAACCAGCCCCTCTGAACACTGCAGTAAAGTTACTGTGAAAGGCACCTAGTCAACACATTGCGGCACCTGTTCGGGTACACAGAAGGAGAATTCAGGATATCCAAATTACCTAACAGCATGCCTTTCGGGACTTGGGCGAGGAAACCAGAACACCCGGAGGAAACCCACACAGACACAGGGATAACATGCAGGTACCACACAGTGACCAAAGCCAGGAATCAAACCTGGGACCCTGGAGCTGTGATGCAACAGTGCTAACCACTGTGTTATTAAATAATGCCGATGGGGACAGGAAGTTCTAACAATTTACTCTTTTATCGTACAGCTATCACTGCCACGGTCAGTATTTGTTGCCGATCCCCAATTGCTCTACAATGCAGTTCTTTACTCAGCAATTTCAGAGGGCAATTATGAGTCAAACACATCACTCTGCATTTGGAGTCACATGTAAGTCAGACCAGGCAAAGATGGCAGCTTTTCTTCCCTAAAGGGAACTCACATTAGTGAACCCAATGGTACTACAATTGATGATAGTTTCATGATCACCCTTGAGAATAGCCTTCAACTTTTAATTGAATTCAAAAATTCTGCCATCTATCATAGTGGGATTTCAATCTGTGTCACCAGAGATTCAGCCTGGACCTCTGGATTACAAGTGACATTACTGTTACACCAGTCTCCCCTAAAGTTGCAATGAGACACAAAGATTGAGAGACTAGGAAATTTATGGCAAACGACAGCTACATGAGGGCAAATGTAACATCAATTTAGCATGGCCAATCCACCTACCCTGCACATTTTTGGGTTGTGGGGGCGAAACCCACGCAGACACGGGGAGAATGTGCAAACTCCACACGGACAGTGTCCCAGAGCCGGGATCGAACCTGGGATCTCAGCGCCGTGAGGCAGCTATGCTAACCACTAGGCCACCGTGCTGCCCTTTCTAAATTATATATGAGAACAGATTGCATAAATTTGGTTTGTATTTCATTCAGTATGGAGAATTAAGTGGTGACCTGATTGAGGTGTTTAAAACATTAGATGGGTTTAGTGGAGCAGATAAAAAGACATTTTTGGGGTTGGGGAATCAAGAATATGTAGAAATTAGCTTAGAATTAGCTAGGTCAATCAGGAGTGAAACAGGGAAGCACTTTTGCAGACAAAAAGAGTAATAGGAAACCTGGGACGCTCCCCCAATAGGACGTGGATACTAGCACAATATAAGCTTTCAAAGAAAGAGACTGTCAGGTAAGTGTACCAAGGGATATGGATCAGTTGAGTAAATAGGTAGAGGTATGTCCAAGTGGCTGACTGATTTGCTCATAGGTGTCTATCCTGCACTGGAAAAGTAGATTGGCAATTCAAACCCAAAGTTATCATACCAAAGTACTGAAGAATAAGTCCAAAGATGTGCAGGTTAGGTGGATTGGCCACAATCAATATGAGGGATTATGGGTATAGGGTGGGAGCAGGTTTCGGTAGTGTGTTCTTTTGGAGGGTCGGTGCAGGCTCCATCTGCCAATGGCCTCCTTCTGCACCGAATCCTCCGGATTCTTTCTAAGTAAACAATTTACATTAGGAGTTTAAAGGCCTTAACAACTCAGGACTGAAGAATGTTAATTTCTTCAATCAAAAAGGTTAAATAACAAATTAATTCAGTTTGGATGCGGAGATATTTAAGTAACATAATTTAATAAAATTCTCACCTCTCCACTATTCAGCTTATTACTATCCAGCATTATCAGCAATATGAAAAATTTATACATCCCTGGTGTCACAAAGCACTCTGATGATATCTGCGAATGTATCATAAGTAGGGACATCGGCTCGTGGGGGTGTATAGTTTTGTTTAGGTGTGAGGAAACACATCTTTATCTTTGTGCAACAATTGTGAAAGACTATTTATTTAAGTTAAGAGAAGACAAATGCACACAAACAGAACTACTCTATTCTCATACAATCAAGATGTTTGATTTACTAAATATAGTTTATATTAGAACGTATCCTTGTTCATCTACGATACCTGATCAATGCAAGACTTCCCCATTTTCTCAAACAACATCCAAATTCAATCATCAGCTTGTAATTACCACACAATACAGGGTTGTTACTCAAGTCTGGGAAACGTTTTTCCCTGGTCCAGCGAAGATATTTACAACCACCATTATGAAGGTTTTCTGCACTGCCTTGGCTCCAAAACGTAGAGGCTTATTTCATGTAAACATGATCTCCAGGCGAATAGCTGAAAAACGCTGGTCTTCAAGCACGGTGACTGGATTATCTCCTTTCTGAGACAGCTAGATGTTAACTATCTCCCTGGGTTCTCAGTGTTTGCTCAATTATATCTTTGCTCCTCTTTGATGATGCCTTGTGTATTCGACTGCCCTGATCAACTTCCTTGACAATTATTACGATCCCGGACCAGACCCCACCTTTTGCCAGGATACCGGACAAGAAGCCCAACATTTTTTTTTAATTTTGCAAAAAAAAACTTTAGCGGAAAGGATACTTTGCTCCTGGTGTGATTCCACACACAAATAGGGATACAGTTAATTAAAACAAAGTTTATTATTATCTTAACACAACAGAAATATAGTTTACAATTGCCAGTCAAACAATGCTTAAAAATAAAAGGAAATGCTTCACCTTCTAACTGATGCCTTTTCAATCTCCAATCAAGCAAAACCCAACAGAGGTCAAATATCATTTAAAGTTAGCAAAAACAGGATTGCTTGCTGTTCTCTGGATAGAGTGTTCTTTGAAAGACTGTTTGAGGTAGGAGAGAGATCCTTTCAGTAACAGCCTGCAGGACCTGTCTGTCAGATTAATGCCGAAACTGACAGCATTTTGCAAAAGCGGTTGTTTTAGCTCACAAAATACCAAAACTAAATAAAAGCTGCCTGCTACAGAGACTGCTCCTCCCATTAATTACAGCATTCAAAAGGCCCCATTGATATGCGTCTTTCCCAATAATGAGATGAGAAGGCCATTAGATAATAATCAGGTGTGAACAGTTTAGGAGAAGCAATTTATAGACAACTGGGAACATCTATGAGGTCCACATATATATAGTGTGATGAATTTTAAAAATTGAACATATATCTGTTATGGTTATCCAACTCAAATCCCATTACCTACTTAAGTTTAAACACAAAGTCAAAAATTATCTATTCCCCATATAATCTCCAGAAATCAATCACATGATTTCTTTGTTAGCCCATGCATGGTTTCAAAGAATGATGTTCTCACTTTTACAACATCTTATTTGTACCTTTTGCAACCTGAGTCTGTCTTATGTCAGGATTTTTAGAAAGTAGCAGATATATACACTAGCCCTCATGGATGCTCCCAGTTGTCTATTCACAGCTGATTATCTGAACAGCATTCTAAAGTTATTACTGGGAAAGACGCATATGGGGCCTCTTAAATACTACCTTCTGCTGTCTCAATTTCTCAGATTTATACCTGTTACTGGACATCTCACATCCTATTATGTTTTGTCAAATGTTTTTACTGCTGTTACTAGGCTGATTGATGATGCAGGTTTAAGCAAAAAATGCATTAACATTACAATACATTTAGGGCCGTAGATATAAGATATAGTTTAAACAGATTTAAAAATTACTGAAGCTCAATAATTTGCTTTATAAAGAAGTTCAATCTAAGAGATAAAATGATAATACTGATAAAGAGAATCAAATCAATTCACTGTTAAACACCTTTTAATTCTAGAGGCAAAGTGTATAATTTCTAACTATATATAAAAAATACATTGTGAATCACACAGCCAAGCCTATAATTCACCATCCAATAATTTTCACATCACAGGCAGTATGGGCAAATTACACATTCACAGCATTTACCTGAACTCAAATTTTGAAAACTTTTTTTTAAAAAGATAGAACGTACAACTTCCAAGCTTTGGGGGAGGAAAAATAAACCATCACAGTTTGAATGTGTTTATCAGATAAATGTATATTCAGTAAATATTTAAGAAAAAAAGGCATTCCGCTCATCAGACTTTCATCTTCCCAACATCTCAATCGGCTGACCCAGTGCATAGGACATCATTAATGTCAGGAAGGTTTGCTTTGGTGCCTCATTTCTACCCAAATAGCAAATTTAATCTGGGATGTTAACCAGGAAATTACAAAAAGTTGTGAATGTAGCCCAATCCATCACGCAAAGCAGCCTCCCATCCATCGACTCTCTCTACACTTCCCGCTGCCTCGGAAAGGCAGCCAGCATAATTAAGGACCCCACGCACCCCGGACATACTCTCTTCCACCTTCTTCCGTCAGGAAAAAGATACCAGAGTTTGAGGTCACGTACCAACCGACTCAAGAACAGCTTCTTCCCTACTGCCATCAGACTTTTGAATGGACCTACCTCGCATTAAGTTGATCTTTTCTCTACACCTTGCTATAACTGTAACATTATATTCTGCAGTCTCTCCTTCCTTCCCTATGTACGGTATGCATTGTTTGTACAGCATGCAAGAAACAATACTTTTCACTGTACACTAATACATGTGACAATAATAAATAAAATAAAATAAAAGAATGATAATGGAAGTGGTACTACCAGCAGCTTCAGTGGCATAGGTTCGCAAGGGCAAATGGTATGTTTCCTACTCCTGATCAACACCCAAAAACCTCTGCTTGAAGTGTATGCAAGGTCACAATATTAATCTTAAACTACAGAAAATACGGAAAAATGTAAAAAAAAAAAATTATCAACTGATATGAAAATGAAAATGTCAAAAGAACACGCACTGAGTAGTTGGACAGCAATAGTAAATATATCTGTCATTTAATTTGCAACTGCTGTAAAGGTGACAACATTATCACCAACCACAAGCCATGTCTCATTAACCTTTACCTCAAACAGTATTCCATTCGCTGTATACCAATACTGGAGCCGTTGAAGATAGAAAACCACGTTAAACTTTCCGTGTTTAGAATGTTCACATGAATTTAAGTGTTGTTTAGGATGCCTGTGCTAATATAAATATAAACATAATATGGTCTTGAACAGTTTGATCTTTTCATATGATGTACAATTTGCAAAAAATTGCCTTGCTATTTTCAAGTGACGCACAGCCATAGCGCAAATTAGTTTAGATTATGTACCCGAATCATTTGACCTTTGTTTCTTATTAATTATGCCCTCAGGCAATTTTGAAAACTTGTTCTACTTGATTAAAAGTTGAATTCAAGAGGAGTATACATCATTGAATGTTTTAGTCATTCAGTTTATTTATTTATTTGTAACTTAGTAGGCTTCTCTGCTGAGATTAAGAACGTACAATTGGAAGTGGTTTGGTGGCAGTCTGCTACAACACTGTTTTCCATCTTTGGAACAAAATGCAGAATAAAGCCAAGCCCACACTAATAGGATAAAAGGTTACTTCTCTATGAGACAAACTTATAAAACTGGACTTGGGCCTATGGCACAAAAATTGCTCTTAATTTTCCATGGATTAGTAATTAATTGTCGTTGAGAAGCCACAAGCCAGCTGGTGTAAACAGTGGGGAAAAGGATGCTACACTGGTGTAGTTGGGGCACGTTTAATAGGGTGAGGCAGACAAGCGATCTTTACTCAGCATCTAGCTGCACAGTATCTCATCAGAGGGGCTTCAAATTGAAATGTCCCACCCAGCATCCGTGACTGGCACAAAAATAGAATGGAAAATGTTACAGCCAATTCAATGATAATGATTATGGTATATAGTAATTTCACTGTGAAATATAATGCTTCTTGTAGGTTTCAGTTCTATGCTTGAATGGAATGGAAAAAGTGGTCAAAACATTCCAGCACTTTGCCCCCAAATAGCCACTCCTTATTATGACCCACAAAAATAGAATCTGTGTATGCTGCTTAGCCACAGGTTCAATACCAAGGCTGATTTCACTGGTTGCCCATCAGGGCACACTTCCCATTGGGACTCATTGGCAAGTAATTCTATTCCCTACTGTGAGGATACTGAAGTGAATTGTAGCATCAGCACATTGTAGTAAGTAAAACTATAAGAATGGGTAGACCATTTAGTCCCTTGAGCCTATTATTGCATCATGCATTATATTGCATTAGAGATCATGACTGATGTGATTAACTCCACACAGGGCCTTCACCCCCGAACCCATAGTAGCTTTAGTTAACATCTGTCAAAGATTTTAAATTAATGATCGGCCCAGTTTTAATTGCTGTTTGCAGAACAAAGTTTAATATTCTACCACCCTTTGTATGTGGATATGTTTCCTGAAAGGTCCGGCTCCAGCGTTCAGACTCTGCCATCTATGCCCAGACTCAAGAATCAGCTGACATAGTTTCTCTCGATATACCTTATCAGTTCCCTTAGTATATTGCAAGCTCTGATCAAATCACACTGAGCCTTCTAAATTCCAGTGTATGCAACATTAGAGAATGTAATTTCTCCTCATGATTTAACCCTTGAAGTCTAGATATCATTCTGATAAGTCTTTGTTGCACTCACTCCCTACATGTCCAATATTAACTTCACAAAGCATAGTTGAGAGAGCCCAGAGCTGCTCACAGAACCACAGGTATCGCAACTAAAGTTTCTAAAAGCTGTATTATAACTTCTAGCCCAGTGGTGAGCAACCTGCGGCCTGGGGGCCTCATACAGGCCATTTGGGATGAGTCTGGCCCACGAGACATTTTGTTGACCGTTGCCACATTCTGATGATTTCTATCCACACAAATGTTTTCCTCTGCACATAAAGCAAGAGCAAGTGAAGTGAGATGCATGGTGATTGCACACAACATTAACTGTGAAAGCAAAGCGCTTGCTCTGCCCAGTGTAAATTCTTTTCTTTTTACCATTTGAAGTTGATGCTAGTTCTATTAATAAACAAACAATTGGGCAGCACAGTGGCACAGTGAGTAGCATTGCAGCCTCATGGCGCTGAGGTCCCAGGTTCGATCCCGGCTCTGGGTCACTGTCCGTGTGGAATTTGCACATTCTCTCCGTCTTTGCCTGGGTTTCGTCCCCACAACCTAAAGATGTGCAGGGTAGGTGGATTGGCCATGATAAATTGCCCCTTAATTGGAAAAAATTAATTGGGTAATCTAAATTTTTTTAAAACAAATGATTTAAGCATTTTCTATAACTAGTTATGAAATATTTAGCATACATTAAACATATTTAATTGTTTTCGAACAGTTATCAGTGAACAGACCTGATTTCAATCTTGTGGCCCACTGAGATGAAGGATGGCCACTCATGTGGCCCACTCACTGGCCTAGTTTGCCCATCACCATTCTAACACCTAATATTCTAGCCTTCTAGATATAAAACCAGTATTCCATTAGCCTTTAATTATTTTCTGTACCTGTCCAAGATATTTTAATGATCCTTACACATGGATCTTCTGTTTTCAGTTATTCACCATTTCAAAAGTATGCTGATCTAACCTCCGTAGGTCCAAAGCAAGTCATTTCCCATTTGCCTACATTCAAATCAGATTTCCATATTTTTGCCCATTCATTAAATCCTTTGCAATTTCATGCTTCCTTTTATACCGCTTTCAATGCTACCTTAGTGCCAAACAGAAAACTGGAATATATGGTGTTCCAACCCATCATGCAAGTAATTAATGAATCTAGTGAATAGCTGAGACACCCAACATTGATCCTTGCAGGACCCTGGTCATATTCTGCCAGAATAACTGCCCATTATCTATACCTCATATGCCCTACACTAAGCCAATTTCCAAGCCAGGTCAATATTTGGTCTACAATTCTACAAGCTGCAGCTTGAGCCACCTTCATTTTTGAGACTGACTTCTAGCACAGAAGGACAGGTTGAGGGGTGTGTATTCCAAATAACAGACTACAAGAAACACATTTTATGAATTGCTAGTGCATGTCCAACATGAAGGCTGCTTACGTGGCCATTAAATGTATTCTAAAAATCCATTAAAAAAACATCCATCAAATTCAGCAGACTCATCAGTCATTACCCACCCGCTACCAATGCTTGGTCGTCTTCCCAATCAGCTGAAACTTCAAAGCGGTCACTCTAAATTGAATTTAGCATCAAAATAATTTCCAACAACTGATATTAAGCTAATTAGTCCATAAATCCCTGCTTTCCTTCTGTTGGAAGAGTTAAGGTATCTGCAATGTTTTCACCTACTTCCTTTAAAACACTGGATAGAAACCATTAGTCGAAGGAATTTGTCATCCTTCGGTTCCATTATTTTTTCATTGCTACTAATTTGCTTGAATTAATTTTGGTCAGTCTCCACCCCTCATTCAATATTAGTTTCTTCAGGGAGTCTGGTATGGTACCCTCTTCCTCGATGGTAAATACTGATACGAAGTAATTTTATTAAAAATGTCAGCCATTTCCTTCCTCTCATTTACAGCATCGTTATCAGTGTCGTCAGTTTTCAGGGAGCCTACCCTTGAAACCAAAATTGTAAATTTCATATCTTACTGTTTTTTGTAGTTTTTAATGGAGATGTTTTGTCAGCTTGTTGTTCTTCGCATTTCTCCCATTCACCAGGATCTGTGCAAGTATTTGCATGTAAAGCATTTGCAATAGGGAAGGAAATCTGCCATTCTTACCTGGTCTGGCTACACGAAATTCCAGATCCATACTAATGTGGTTGACTCTAAAATGGCCTCGGAAACAGTGAGCAAGTTGTATAAAACGATTAAAAAGTCTAAAAGGAATGAAGGACTTCAGGTGGTGTTCATGATCCATCGGTCGCAAACAAGGTAACTCCTGCCAGGAGGCTGGTTTTGCTCCTTTCTACCCGATTAAAAGCGGATTTTGACAGATGAAGTGTGAGGAGAGTGGAGGGTGATTAGTTATCCCAGGATATAATAATTTTTAAATATTAACCTTTATTGTCACAAGTAGGCTTACATTAACAACGCAATTAAGTTACTGTAAAACACCCCTAGTCGCCACACTCCGGCACCTGTTCAGGTACACCGAGGGAGAATTCAGAATGTCCAATTCACCTAACAGCACGTCTTTCAGGACTTGTGGGAAGAAACCGGAGCACCCGGAGGAAACCGACACAGACAAGGGGAGAATGTGCAAACTCCGCACAGACAGTGACCCTTGCCGAGAATCGAACCTGGACCTGGTGCTGCGAAGCAGCAGTGCTAACCACTGGGCTACGGTGCCAACCAGATTGGAATGTGTACAGGGTATCAAACCCTTTTAAAGTCGGTGAAAGCCCTGGCCCAAGAGTTGGAGGAGACAAGTGGTGCAGCACAAGCTGGGAATATGGCGGAGGGGGAAGGGTCGTCTAAACGGTTAAACTGCTGATGGAGCAATTGATGAGCTTAAGGAGGATCTTCGTCGACAACAAAAGGAGATGCATGGGGACTGGGATTGAGGGGACAGTAGCACCTCTTCACGGGACTTGGGAGGCGCAAGGAGCAGTGATCCAAGACGTGAAAAAGGTGATGTCTGACCAGAGCGACTGGATTATGTTGTTGGAGGTGGAGATGGCAATCCTGGGGAATGTCTGCAAGATGTCGCGTGCAAGGGTGGATGATCAAGAGAATCGGACTTGACGGCTGACCGATTGCATTGTGGGTCTTCCGGAGGGAGTGGACGGAACTAGCGCCACGGGCTACATCACAAAAATGGTCGCAAAGTTGGTGGAGGAGTGGGTGTTCAACAAGGCCCCGGAGGTGAACTGGACCCACAGCTCCATGAGGCAGAAGCTGAGAGCAGGGGAGCCAGTGCGGGCGGTAATGTCTTGGAAAATGTGCATACGCACAAGGAAAAGATCTTGAGGTGAGCCAAGCCAATTTGAGACTGCAACTGGGAAGGAAATAGTGTTCAGACATATAAAGACATTGGAGCCGACTTGGTCAAGAGGTGGGCCGGGCTCAATAAGACAAAGGTAGGGTTGTATCGGAGCAAGGATCATTCTGGAGTGCTATACCCGGCCAAACATCCTGGGGGACATTGAAAGTGATGGCCCAGGGGGCAAATTATTTTGTTTAAGACCTACAGAGATAGGGGTGAAAGGGAGGAGGCTGTAGGAAGGCATTATGGAGATGTATCGGGGGTACTCGGTGGCCACAGTAGGGACTTTCTGGCAGAGACGAAGAAGCTGTAGGGGCATTCCGAATGGCTGGCAACGGGGAAGGTGGGTCAGCTACAACTCCTTCCAGGGGTATAGTAAGCGTACGGGAAGAAGGTAAGCCACTTGCATGCCCGTCAGGTACGATGGCAGGCAGTGGCTAAGGAAATTGCCGCAGCGGGGTGTTTTGGAGCCAGGCGAAAGTGGAGTGTCAGAGGCCTTTTATCAGGGATTATGGAGAGGGTTGGTAGGGGCGGTAGGTAGACATGGGCTAGTTCCTGGATGGGTTGGTGTTCGCAGAACTGGAGATGGGGAAACTACAGGGTTGCAGGAGGTAGAGTGTAATGGGTTGACGCAGTTGGGCAAGGCGCCGGGGCTGGATGGCTTTCCGGTGGAATTTTATAAGCACCTTATCATCAGCGTATGTTTAATAAGGCAGTGGGGAAGGGGGGACCGCCGGCTACATTGGCATAGGCAACTATTTCATGATTCAGAAAAAGGACAAGGATCCATCTTGCTGTTGAACACAGATGTTGTCAAGGTAGCTGGAGAGATGTGCTCTGGAGGTTGTATCAGAGAGTTTGACGGGGTTCATGAACGGGCAGCAGCTCTCAAATAATATCAGGAGGCTTTTAAAGGTGGCTGAGACCTTGATGCAATCAGGACTTTTGACCAGTGGAACCTGTTTGAGATCCTGGGAAGGTTTGGGTTTGGACTGAAGTTTGTGACTTGGGTTCGGTCATGGCATGCGCCCCCTGTGGCAAGTGCGAGAACAAATTAGATCAACTTGGGGTATTTGTTGCGAGGAGAGCATGGCAGGGTTGCCCATTGTTACCCGCGTTGGCGACTGAGCCCTCAGTGATTGCGGTCTGGGCTTTGGAGTGGCAGGGGACGCGAGGGCGGGTAGGGAGCAAACGGTGGCTTTGTATGCCAACAACTTACTGTTCTACGTAGCGTATCGCTAGACCTATGGAGAGAATTATGGATCTATTGGGGCATTTTGGAGTCTTTCCCAGATACAAACTGAACGTTGGAAAAGTGAAATTTTCTTGGTGAATGCTCTGGGGCAGATTGCGAACCTGGGGGTCCTGCCGTTCAGAGTGGCTAGGTATTTCGGGATCCAGTTGGCACATAATTGGGCTGCTGTGCACAAATGGAACCAGATGGGGCTCGTAGAGGGGATAAAAGGGAACTTCAAACTCTGGGATACCCTGCACCTGACATTGGCAGGAAGGATGCAGGTGGTCAAGATGAATGTGCTGCCACGATTCCGGTTTATCTTTCAGTCCCCCCTGATTTTTCTCCCCAAGGCCTTTTTTTTTGAAGGGTGGACAAGTTGATTTCAGAGTTTGTTTTGGGCTGGCAAGGGTCAGTAGGACCCTGTTGCAAAGATGAAGGTGGGAGGGGCAGCTGGCACTCCCAAATCTGTTACATTACTGGGTGGTGAATGCTCAGAGACAATACGGGGGAAGGGTCGGACTGTGTCCGCTTAGAGAAGGACTCATGTAAAGGGACACATTTGAGGCCCTAGTGACAACCCCGTAGCCATTTTCCTCGGGGAAATATACAAGCAGCCCAGTGATGGAATCATTAATTAGGACTTGGAATCAGTTGAGGAGGAACTTTATATTGGGGCGCATGTCAGTATTGACCCCGCTGTATTGACCCCACTCAGAGTTGAGAGTTACCAAGAGAGAGCGAGTTTTGATATTGGCAGGTGCTGGATTTTACACAGAAGGGGCTGCCCTCATTCCCTCAGTTTCCAGAATATACATTGTTGGAGAATTTGCTGGTGGTGTACAAAGCTGGATAGATTTTGGGAGGCAGTGTTTGAGGATCTGCCGGAAACAATGGTGGCGATTTCTGCCGGCTGATTGCCTGGCAATGGATAGTTTTGAACTGGGCGGAGCTATCACTACCGAGTGTTTTGGCATGGTTGGGAGATTGGTACAAGTTCCTCAAGTTGGAAAAGATAATGTTTGACCTTCGGTGGTCGGAGGAGAGATTCTACATATGGTGGAGGCCATTTCTGTCCATGTTTGAGGAACTGTTTGTCACCGGTGGGGCGGGAGGGGGCAAACTCCATGCATCAGGTTTATTTTGGCATTATGCCATAGTGTTGGACTTTGTTTGGAATAAAAAAAAATTCTAAAAAATAAAACAAATGCGATTTGACAGACCACCCAGCATCAACCTAGGGACTGGAAATGACATTGACAAACTCAGCCTGAAATCTGCAATCTCCTCCTTGCTGACATCTGGGGTCTAGTTCCAAAATTGGGAGAGCTGTCTAATGTACCTGTCAAGCAAAAGCCTGACATAGTTATACTCACGGAATCATACCTTAAAGACAAAGTCCGAGATAACATAGTCCCCACCGAAGGACAGACGAAACAGAGGTGGCAGCGCAATGATATACAGTTGGGTGGGAGTTGCCCGGGGGTCCTTAAAATTGATATCAGATGCTATGACATTGCATGGCATCAAGACAAACACGGGCAATGAAACCTCCTGTTGATTACCAAGTTACCCCCTCCTCCATGTTTAAGACCACTTGTCAGAAGCACAGACGGTGGCAGAAACACAAAATGTACTCTGGGTGGAGTACTCCAATGTTCATCACAGAGAGTGGCTTGGTAGCACCATCAGAGACTGAGCTGGCCAGGTCCAAACGGACATAGCTGCTAGAATCAGTGAAAGAAACAACAGAGAAAAAACATACTTGACCTCATCCTCATCAATCTGCCTGCCACAAATGAATCTGTCCATGACAGTATTGGCAGGTGTGACTACTGCACAGTCCTTGTGGAGACAAATCACGTCTTCACGTTCAGCATGCCCTCCACCAAGTTGTGTGGCACTACCACCGTGCTAAATAGGATAGATTTGAAACAGATCTAGCAACTCAAAACTGGGCATCCATGAATCAGCAACAGCTCAACTGTATTCAACTACAAACTGTAACCTCATGGCCCAGCATATCCCTTACTCTACCATTACCACCAAGACAGGGATACAAACCTGCTTCAATGAAGAGTGCAAAACGCATGCTTGGAGGAGCACCAGGAATATCTAAAAAGGAGGTATCGACCTGGTGAAGCTACAACACAGGGCCACTGGAATGCCAAAGAACATAAAACAGCAAGTGACAGACAGGGTTAAGCAATTCCAAATGCAAGGATCAGATATAAGCTCTGCAGTCCTGCTACATCCAGTTGAAAAAGGTGGTGGACAATTAAACAACTCACTGGGGACAGCAGTGGCTCCGCAAATGTCCCCATCTCCAATGATAGGGGACTCCAGCATTTCAGTGCAAAAGATAAGACTGAAGCATTTGTCTTCAGCTGTAGCCGAGTGGATAATCCATCTCTGCTTCCTCCAGAGGTCCCCACATCACAGATGTAGGTTTTCTGCCAAGTTGAATCACAATGTTAAATCAAAAAATAACTGAAGGCACTGGATACTGCAACGGGTATAGTTCTGACAATAGCACTGAAGACTGGTGCTCCAGAATTTGCTACACCCCTAGCCAAGCTGTTCCAGTACAGTTACAACACTGGCATCTACCCAGTAATGTGGAATATTGCCAAGGTATGCCGTGTACACAAAAAAATACAAATGCGACACAGCCAATTACCGGCCCAATCAGTAAATGATGAAGGGGTCAACAGTGCTATCATGTTTCAATGGCTTCAGAATATCCTGCTCACCGACGCTCAGTTTGGGTTATGCCAGCACCATTTAGCTTCTGACCTCATATAGCCTTCTTGCAAACATGGACAAAAGATATGAACTCCAGAGGTGAGGTGAGAGTGACTGCCCTTGACTTCAAGGCAGCATTTGATCGCGTATGGCATCAAGGAGTCAATGGGAATCAGGGGTAAAATCCTCCACTGGAGTCACACGTAGTACAAAGGAAGATGGCTGTACTTGTTGGGGTCAATAATCTCAGTTCTGGGGCATCACTGCAAGAGTTTCTCAGAGTAGTCTCCTCAGCTGCTTCATCAATTACTTTCCTTCCATTATACGATCAGAAGTGGGGATTTTCACTGATGATTGTACAAAGTTCAGCACCATTCCTGATTCCTCAAATACTGAAGCAGTTAATGTCAAAATGCAGTAATATCTGGACAATATTCAGGCTTGAGCCGAGAAATGGCAAGTAACATTCGCACTGCACCAGAACCAGACAATAATCATCTCCAACAAGAGAGAATCGAACCATCCCATCTTGACATCCAATGGCATTACCATTGCTGACATATCAACACCCTGGGGTTATAATTGCCCAGAAACTGATCCAGACTAGCCATATAAATACAATGCAGGTCAGAGACTAGGAATCCTGTGGTGAGTGAACTACACCCGATTCCCCAAAGCCTGTCTACCATCTACAAGGCATTTGCCTGTATGAGTGCAGCTCCAACAATGCTCAAGAAGCTCGACCCCCTCCAGAATAAAGTAGCCAGCTTGATTGCTACCCCTTCCACAAACATTTAACCTCTCCACCACCGATGAACAGTACCAGCAGTGTGCACCATCTATAAGATGCACTGTGGGAACTCACGAGGGTTCCTTTCAACAGCACTTTACAAATCTACAACAGCTATCACCTGGAAGAGCAGGGCAGCAGGCACATGGAGATGCCACGACCTGGAAGTTCCCTATCAAGTCACTCACTACCCTGACCTGGAAACATATCGCTGTTCCTTCACTGTTGTTGGATCAAACTCCATCCCTAACAGCACTGTGGGTATATCTACACCTCAGGGACCAAAGCGGATATACCTACACCTCAGGGACCAAAGCGGGTATACCTACACCTCAGGGACCACAGCCGTCAAGAAGGCAGCTCACCACCAGCTTCCCAAGGGTAATTAGGGATGAGCAAGAAATGTTGGCCTACCTGCCCACATCCCCTCCTTTCTTTGACTTTTAAGCAGTCTTATCTCATCACCCATGGCTTTTTTTGGGCTAGAGCTCTCACCCCATAGGAGTAGAAACTGGTTCTGTATCACAGTAAGTTCTCTCTTGAACACCTCCTGATGATGTAATTTCATCCATCAACATATTTGCAGTTTCTTCTTGAGTTTCAGTCTCATGTCAAAATTAACCTTGTCTAAATCTAAAATCTCAGCAGCTGTTTCATGTTTCTACCTTTCAAAGGCCACAATGAACTAAATCATATTATGATCAGTTAGATAAAAGGTTCATGCATTATTACATTGTTAAAGAAATCTGGCTCATTATATCTAATATAGCTTGCCTCCTTGTTGGTGACAGAACACATTGTTGCAGAAAAGCATCCTGAACACACAAGAAATTGGCCTATTTTCTAACCTAAACACCTCCCCTCCCAGAGACCTGTGGTCCACTGACCGACCCCCACCTCGCAGTGTGGCCCACAACTCTCGAGCCCCCCCCCTTGCATTGTGGCCCCAGCCTGAACTTCCCACTCCCTCATGTTCTGACCACCACCTGCCTGTTCACCTCCCCCCCCCCCCCCCCCACCCCTCGCATTGTTGCCAAACTGCACAATCCTCCACCCTCGCATTGTGGCCCCACTGCACAACTGCATCTCTCCCCCCCCCTTGCGCAGTGGTCCCCTGCCATCTGAAGCCTGCTTTGCGTTGTGGCCCCCTCCTGAACAGTGTATGCCTCTGCACCCCCCCCCCCCCCAACAAGCCCGACTCCAACCTTGCAATGTGGCCCCACTGCCACCCCCTCGCATAATGGTCCCCTGCAGCCTGAACCCTGCTTTGCGTTGTGGCCCTCCACCTGAACTGCACCACCGCCCCACCAGACCCCCCCCCCCCACCTTGTGACCCCTGCCTGAAGCTACTCCCCTTCTGTTATTCCAGCCTTGCCTCTCGCATGGTTTCCCCATCCCACCTGAAATGTCAACATTCCCTCGCAAAGTGACACTCCTGCTTGATGCTCTGCCCCCACTGCATTGTGAACCCCTGCCTAGCCCCCCTCATTGTGACCCCCTGTCTGAGCCCTCAGACCCCTATTGTTAACCCGCCGCCTAACCCCTCGTATCTTGGCATCCCCAAGCCAGACAGTCTCTGTCCCCTCCGAACCCTTCCCATTGCGGCCCCCACCTGAACACCCACCTCATTTGCTCAACACACTCCCTCCCAATATAACCCCTCCCATCATGCTCCCCCCGCCCGATCCCCTCACCTTGCATTGCGACTCCAAACCTGACCCCTCCCATGTTATTTCCCCCCAACCCCCCTCGCATTATGACCCCCGGCTGACCCTGCCTCTCCCTCGCATTTTGACCCCTGCCTGACCTCATTCCCCCACATTGTGACCCCTCCGCCTACCACATCCCCTCTCTCGCATTGTTGGCCCCTGTCAGATCCTGTGCCTCCTCGCAATGCGGTCCATGCCCTCCCTGATGCTATGGCCACACCTGAAACCCCGCTCATAGCCCCAGCCTGACCCACAGTGCTGTTAGGAAGGTAAAGAAATGCCTATATTTTTCCAGGTCAGGATGGTGTGGGGTTTAGGGAACTTGCAGATGGCGGTGTTCTCATACGTCTGCTGTCGTTATCCTTTTAGGTTTGGAAGGGGTGGGCGGCATGTGGCACAGTGGTTAGCACTGGGACTGCAGCGCTGAGGACCCGGGCTCGAATCCCGGCCCTGGGTCACTGTCCATGTGGAGTTTGCACATTCTCCCCATGTCCGCGTGGGTTTCACCCCCAGAACCCAACGCTGTACGGGGTAGGTGGATTGGCAATTCTAAATTGCCCCTTAAATCGGAAAAAATGAATTTGGTACACTAAATTTATTTCTAAAAAAAGATTTGGAAGGTGTTGGTGAAGGAAGTTTGCGGAGTTTGTGCAGTGCATTTTGTAGATGCTGCCACTGCGGGCAAGTGTTGGAGGGAATGAATTGTTAAGGTGATGCCTGTGGCACCAAGTAAATGTGCTGTCTTGTCTTGGATGCGGTCAAACACCTTTAGTATTGTTCGAGCTTCATTTATGCAGACAAGTGGAGATTCTTCCATCATATTCCTGGCTTGTGCCGATGATGGACAGGCTTTGGAGTTAGGAGGAATGTTGTTTGCAGAATGCCCAGCCTCTGACCTGCTCTTGTAACCACATGATTTATATGGCTGCTCCAGTTCAATGTTAACCCCCCAGCATATTAATAGTGAATTCAATGACGGTAGCAGAAACGGAAAGGCAGGTTAATGTGAATAACCACAAATTAGAAGAGAGAAATGTGCAACGAGACCTGGTATCCCCATACAACAGTCGCTGAAGCTAAATATGCAGGTACAGCAGGCGGTGAAGACAGCAAATGGTCTGCTGGCTTTCCGTCATGCGAGTACCACCTTTAAGAAATGGGTGTTTATCAAATAGCTGTAGTGATGTCAGTGTGTGGATGGAGCTGGGCTGTCTTTCTGTTTTTACTTTTGTTTTTGAGCTGGCAGCTACAGTGTGTGTGTGTGTTTAGTTTTGTTTTCAGAGTTGGAGCTGCATCCAGCCAAACAAGGTGTAATTATGATCTCTCTCTGTACGAAAAGAATGTCTTCAAATCACTTGCTAATTTAAAAGTGATAACTGCTCTCAGTAGAGAATTTAAACCTGGTGTCTGTGTTAAAGAGGGTATTTGTCTTATGGATGTTGCCAGGAAAGATTACAGGTTACTTACTGAGTATTGTATTATTTGGGGGAAGTATTGGAGTTGATAGTTGCCAAGATGTTTACTGTGTGTTTATAAAATGGGATTCATATAATAAACATTGTTTTGTTTTAAAAGTACTTTCGAGCTCTGTTGTACCATACTGTGGAGTGGGCCCTTGTGCTCTCCATAACCAAAATCAATTGAAGGTTATGGGTCAGATGAACTCCATGATACACTTTGGGGTTCTCTAAACCCTGGCCCGTAATAAATTATTACGAGAGGATTAGAGTACATGAGCAGGGCTGTCTTGCTGCAATTATACAGGGCCTTGGTGAGGCCACGCATGGAATACTGTGCAGTTTTGGTCTCCTTATCTGAGGAAGGATGTTCTTGCTCTAGAGGGAGTGCAATAAAGGTCCTGGGATGGCAGGACTGACGCACAAGGAGAGGTTGAATCGGTTTGGATTGAATTCCCTGGAATTCAGTAGGGCGGGGGTAGCGGAATCTCATACAAATCTGTAAAATGCTAACAGGACTAGTAGACAGGGTAGATGCTAGAAGGATAATCTAGATGATGGGGGTATCCAAAACCAGGAGTCATTGTCTGAGGATACAGGGTAGACCTTTTAGGACAGAGATAAGGAGAAATTCCATCACCCTGAAAGTGGTGAGTCTGGGGAATTCATTTCCACAGAAAGTAGCTACGGTCAAAGCATTGTAGGTTTTATAAAGGCAGTTAGATACAACACTTGACGGGGCAGCACGGTGGCACAATGCTGCCTCACGGACGTTGAGGACCCGGGTTCGATCCCGGCCTTGGGTCACTGTCCGTTTGGAGTTTGCACATTCTCCCCTTGTCTGCGTGGGTCTCACCCCCACAACCCAAAAATGTGCAGGTTAGGTGGATTGGCCACGCACAATTACCCCTTAATTTGAAAAAATGAATTGGGTACTCTAAAATTAATTTTAAAATAAGATATAGCACTTGGAGCGAAAGGGATCAAAAGATTTAGGGGTACCCAATTCAATTTTCCCCAATTAAGGGGCAATTTAGCGTGGCCAATCCATCTACTGCACATCTTTGGGTTGTGGGGATAAGACCCATGCAGATACAGGGAGAATGTACAAACTCCCCACGGCAGTGACCCGGATCCGGGATCAAACACAGGTCCTCAATCCGATGAGGCATCAACGAAGGGGATCAAAAGACATAGAGCAATCATCACTTCTGGCCTTGTGAAGGGAAGGCCAATAATGAAGCAGCTAAAGATGGTAAGACCTGGACATTACCGTGAAGAGCTGTATTTCGGAAAGATAAAAGGGGAAGGAGGTGGAGTAATCCTGCTGATGAGGAAAGGGATCAGTGCTGGAGTGAGAAATGACATAAGTACTGGAGATCAAGATGTGGGATCACTCTGGGTAGAAATAAGAAATGGCAAAGGGAAAAAGTCCTGTGTTGGATAATCTATAGCTTCCCACACAGTAGTTCTGCAATGGGGCACAGTATAAACCAGGAAATACCGGGTGCTGTAAGAAAGGGATGGCAAAATCATGGGTGATTTTAATAAGTACATGGACTGGAAGAATCAAATTGGCAAGTTCATTGTATGTATTAGAGATTGTTTCCTGGAACAGTATGTTGCTGAACCAACCAGGAAGTTGGCTACTCTGGATTTGGTATTGTGCTACAAGGAGGGATTCATTAATAACTTGATAGTTCAGGATCCTCCACGGAGTAGTGACGATAGTATGGTTCAATTCAAAATTCTGTTTGGGGGCAAGGAAGTGGAGTGCCACACTTGCGCTCCAGAATTAAACAAACAAGACGACAGATTTAGCAAGAGTGGGCAGCTCACGAGCAGTGGCAGTTGTGTAAGGAGATGCTCGATTACTCACAACTAAAATATATCCCAGTGAGGAAGAAAAATGGGATGAGGGGTAAAAAACATCCATGGCTAAACAAGGAGATCAAGGACAATGTGAAGACATTAGCTAAGGTATATCATATTGCAAAGGCCAGTGGCAGGCTGGAAGATTGGGAAACTTTCAAACATAAACAAAGGGATACTAAAAAAGTAATAAAAAGAGCCTAGATAAATTACGAAAGAAAACCAGCGTAGAATATCAAAAAGGGCAGCACTAGGTTGATTACAGAGATGAGGGGTTTGTTGTATGGAGAGAGATTGAACAATTTAGGCCTATACTCTCTAGAGTTTAGAAGAAAGAGGGGAGATCAAACTGAGGTACGCAAGATGATAAAAATGTACCGATAAAATTGACGTGAAGCAGATGCTTCCTCTTGTGGGCACACAAGAGGGCACTGTAAATTCTATGTTCTCAGGATAAGAGGTAGCAAATTTAAAACAGAATTGAGGAGAAACTACTCCCGAAGGGTTGTGAATCTGTGGAATTTGCTACCCCAAAGAGTGGTGGACACTGGGACAGTGAGTAAATTTGAGGAGTCAAGACAGATTTTTAATTGGTAACAGGTTGAAGGGTTATGGACAATGGACAGGATGGTGGAGTTATGGCCAGGAAACGATCAGCCATAATTGAATGGCGGAGCAGACTCAATGGGCGAAATGGCCCAATTCTGCTCCTGTATCTTATGAACTGCTGCAGTGATGTCCTGAAATCGAGATGACCACAACCATCTTTCTTTGTGATAGGCACGACTCCAACCAATTGGAGAGTTGTTCCAATTCCCAGGTGACTTCAATTTTGAACCCACACTTAGTAAAATGCTGCCTTGAAGTCAAGAGCAGTCATTCCCATCTCAAATGTTGCTCTTTTGTCCATGTTTCCACCAAGGCTGTTGAGATCTGGGGCCATGAGGCCCTGATGGAGCATTCCCAATTTCCCAGCTCTTGTTTTGTTCTTTTACTAATAGTGCCTAAAGTGCAATTTATAACTATTACTTTGCTGTTTTTATTTAAAAGTTTGTTTTAGATCTGTTATTTATGCCACCTTTTCCACCCGAATCTGCCCCCACCCAATCTACTTGCTGAAAACCTCATGATTGTCCTAGTTTTCTTTTCACTCAATTTGTGGCCTTAGCCTGATTCAGGTGGAGTCTGTCTAAACAGTACAGCTGCTCCTTGTCTCAGTGTTGGTGCAAAAATCTGAGAACACGCAAAAACAGATTCAAAAAGAGCTTCTTCCCCGCTGTGATCAGGCTCCTAACCGACCCTCTTATGGGCTGATCTGATTAATACTATATTCCTGTATACTTCACCCAATGCCAGTGTCTACATATTTGCATTGTGTACCTTGTGTTGCCCAATTATATATTTTCTTTTTATTTTATTTTCATGTACTAAATGATCTGTTTGAGCTGTTCGCAGAAAAATACTTTTTTCACTGTACACATGACAATAGGGCAGCACGGTAGCATTGTGGATAGCACAATTGCTTCTCAGCTCCAGAGTCTCAGGTTCGATTCTGGCGTGGGTCGCTGTCTGTGCGGAGTCTGCACATCCTCCCAGTGTGTGCGTGGGTTTCCTCCGGGGTTCCTCCCACAGTCCAAAGATGTGCAGGTTAGGTGGATTGGCCATGATAAAATTAGTGTGCAAAATTGCCCTTCGTGTTGGGTGGGGTTACTGGGTTATGGGGATAGGGTGGAGGTGTTGACCTTGGGTAGGGTGCTCTTACCAAGAGCCGGTGCAGACTCGATGGGCTGAATGGCCTCCTTCTGCACTGTAAATCCTATGATAATTCTATGAATAAACAAATCCAATCCAAAGTCAGGTACCAGGTAGAAAACATACATCGGAACTGTGGTTCCTGCTCATCAATAATGCTATCAGTTTCACTAACTATTGAATCCCCTGCAACATCCACATTATGCACCTCCCCATCCCCTTCCACAGCTTCCAAGGTTCCATTCTGGCCATCTTTCCAAGAGTCATTTTCCTTCAATCAACTAAACAGAGATGAGGGATAAAATCTGCAATTTCTCCGCACATTTTGAATCAAAGTCATTTATTGTCTCAGCCAACTATCGCCACAGGAGCCTGAAAAAGTACATTTTGTAACCAGGGTCAGTTGCCGTATTTTCAGTCCACTTCAGTCATTTAGATTATGAATGTAAATGCCAAATGTGTTGATCCCTCATCCACTGGCATGTAAAGCATATCAACTTCAACAAATCTTGCAGAAATCAGAGTTTGCCAAAGCCCACCCCGGAGTTGGAGTCATTAATTAGATAGCAGTCACTACACTTTTACAAAAAAAAAGGGGCTTGGGTTTCACTCCCGGGCCTCACATTCCTATGTGCATGGCCTCTGCCATCCAGCCTCTCCCTCCTCTGCCTTTCACCACACATGCAAAGAACTAAATTCCTGCACATACATGGCAAACCATGCATGTGTGCACAGATGGTCAGTTGCTCAACATATAGAATTGCCAGGAATTCAATGAAAGAAACCAGTGGGGTTACTGAGTTATGGGGATAGGGTGGGGTGGGCTTAAGTAGGGTGCTCTTTCCAAGGGCTGATGCAGACGCGATCGGGCAAATGGCCTCCTTCAGCACTGTAAATTCTACGACTCCTTCCTCATCTGTCCATTCCAAAAATTGAACCCAAACTAAAATTGTTTTTTTTTTTTTAATTTAGCAGGAGAACAATACTTGAACATCAAAGTACATTCTCCTGAATGAAACGACCACGAGCATTCTGTAATGCACCAGCTTTTATGGAATGTACGCCACATGGTACCAATGTTTTCACATATAGTGAAATATTACTACAGGCTGTAAAATCAAAGAACTGATACCCCTCCAGGTGCCACTGAGACAGGCAATTCTAGGGAAAAAATACTCAACCTACTGAATGTTTACATTCTATAATCAGCTATAATTAAAATATTTGTGTATCTCATTCATTGTTAACAAAACAAACATAATTTGACAACATTGTTAAGGAAGCAAACAATGAAACTTGCACATTTCTTACATTGTATACCATTCATGCTCAATTGTCACTGAATCTGTCACACCGGATAAAAATCCTCCATCTAACATAAATGTTTGAGGGTATAATAGATCACTTGGGGGCCACGCATCAAGCAATTTTGATTCCCCTACTGAAACTATATTTAAAGAATGATATGCATATATAAATTATATGGAACTTTCACTCTTCCGTATACCCTGTTCAATTGCAAACATTGTGGTCTAATGGTTACTGCAAATGAATCATTCACAATAATTGTTTGTGATATGAAAGCATTTCCGAATGACAATATAAAGCACAAGACATCACTTCACAAATGAAAATGCCTATTGTGTAGAACTGCAACATACTGCAAGTTTGTCAGTTATCTGGCCAATATCCTTGATAGTTATGCAGGTTGGGGTATTTAATTTAATTTACTTTAAATCCAGTTTTGCAGCCATTTTGCCTGAAGTGGTTGTTACTTTTTTTGTTCGGGTATCCAACAACCTCTCTATAGAATAGACACGTTTAACAGAAAAATAAATGGCATTACGCACACTGTAACGTCAATTAACCCACTCAGTAGCATGGAGGGGTTTCAATAATCACTGAATAGAGTGAAAAAAAATTAAAGTGTACTCCAAACACAGGTCTTCTGAGCTTCCAACTCCCTCCACCTATTCCCTTCACGAAGAAGCTGATCGTTAGGAGCCGGATTTAGGAAGCGCAAGTTTAGACGGCGTGAGTGAACTAGGAGATGGAAGCGCCTTTCCCACTAACTGTAGGATTACAATGAAAGCTCTGTATTATTGGAGCGAAAGATAGCAACTTTCTCTGGGTGTAAAATTACCAGGAAATCAAGGAGAGCTTGTCTGTACTTTTCCATTGCTAAAGGTACTCCATTTTAGATTCCACACCACTGGGACTCACCTATTGTCCTTAAAGACGCCTCGTTTAAGTATAGTGTTTCCAATGCTGACCTATGTTGCAAAATCAGCTAAATTACGGTCCGATTCATTGCAGCTAGATTCGAAAGTATAGCCAATTGCTTTCTGTCCTGCTGAACTCTAAATGGTGTTATTTCTTAGTGAGACGAGTGGATAGGTATGAAATCTGTGTATATGCTGCAACGTGGAGACATAACGAGACCAGTTTTTTTTAAAAACTGACGGGACTCCCAAGGGCGAACCCGCTCGACCTGAAACTCGAGTCAAAGCCCCGAGTTACGGCCCCCGTCACCTTTCCCAAAACTACTGGCGGCTCTCTCCACACCCCCACCCCCACCCAATCTAACACACGAAACACTTATCCACTGTTAAAAGAAAACAGACGTGGAAATAAATCGCCCTGGACACTAAACCAAGTGCTCCCTCAGACGAAAAAGAGAATTTTAAAACAAACTTCGAAGCTAAGCCAGTTACTGTAACTCTTCCTCGGTGAAACGCTGTGACCAACTAACATTCAACACGCCGCGCTTCGCTCCCCGGCACTTTAAACAAACTATCAGAGCGGAGGAAAGCTTGAAACAAAATCAGCGTTGAGTTGTCTAACGACGAATAGTTTTTGGTTGTTTCGAAGTTAATTTCAAACAGAAGTAAATGGCCGGGAGAGCGAGCGCGCGCGGGGCACACATACACCTTGAGGAGGCTCCTGGTGGAAAAGTTCCTGTTCCGTGGAACACACCGAGACTTACCCGAGGAGAATTCCACAGCTGCGCTGCCACAAGTTTCATACAACAACAGCAAGAGCACAAAGGGCGTTGCATTCATAATGTTGGAGTCGTCTTTCTGCTGTTTGTGGGGCTTGTTTTTCCGCCCCCCCTCCCCCGCTACTTCAGCTCGTTGCTCCCTCAACCTGGCCGATACATTGCCCTCCACATCAATACTTTGCAACAGCGAGTGGAGTGAACCCCCCCAGCCCGCGACGTCACCGAGACACACACACACTCGGTGAGTCAGTCAGTGGAGGAGTGCCGAGCGTCCTCTGCTGGTTCACTCTGCACGCGCCACTCCATCAATGTGTTCCCCTTCTCTCTGGCCATGTGTCCGTAGTGATAGGCACAGGGGCACGTTGGGAAAATAAACCACCGAATCTTCAAAGGATGCATTAATAAAATCTACACCGCGTTACCGTGCCAGTTAGCAGCCTTTAATTTAAACAACGGGTGGGAAACTATGTCGAATTTGCCCCTTTTGGCTGCACGGCCGCTCTTTCCTCGGGGTCCTGAAGGTGGAGTTGGAACACACTCCATGCAAACTACTGAAATATTCATATTAGCGCCCGGGAAAAGATCTCAGGTAAATTGTCAAGACTTTTCTGACCCCCCCTATCCATACAACGTGCGTCAACATTCTATCCAATTCGTGTTTTCTAAATACATGCTAAAATGTTATAAAGTAGAAGATTAGTTGGTCTATTAGTGTATAGGCTTTGCATTAAAACGGAAAGAAAATTAAATTCTTGCTATTTCAAGCGGGCAGAGAGTCGTGCATCGTTGAACGTTTTTGTCGGAGCTTGATTGGCATTCGGCAACATAACTGTCGATCGCACACACTCGGCACACCGCGGTGGGGTTTGTCGGCTTGGCAAATTATTCTAAAACTGTTGATCGGGAATTTCAAGGCGGATTGCAAAGTGCCCAGAATAATTACATTCCCCTTTTCACTTTCCTGGAATCAGAGTTGCGTAATTATTGTTTTTAAATAATAACACTTCCTGTCAGAAAGCTGCCAATCTCCAACTAAACGTAAGATGGGTGAAACTCGAAACTGGTTTAAGCCGCCATCAAGTGGGTCTCGTGGTGGTTTTGCGCTTGACAATCGCATCTTTGGATTTCTACCGCCACTTGTACATCAGTGTTCCTTCTAAACGGCTTTACGCTGTGTCGAAGTCGCTGCGCCCGAGGTCGATGGGCATTCAGTTTTGGGGCATCATCTGTACATTACTTTGCCCATGTCTGCAGCTAACGTGCAGGAAGAAAAATAACTTCCTTTCAAGCCCCAACCAATCTCTGCCTCCCCCTACACCACCGTTGCCCTTTCCCATTTGTTTGTCAATTTACAATAATTTTCATTTTTTTCTTGGGGGGGGGGGGGGGAAACCGCTGCATGTGTAGATACTTTAAGCTGCTAGAGACTTCCACTTGAAACGTTTCTGACTGATGAAGAGACAGCAGAGCAGGTACGTAATGGGAAGTACTGTGCAAGAAGCCTCAGAAAGCAAATGAGTCGGGCAATATTCAGTTGCAGCAGATGATTTGTGATCATTAAAATCCACTGGGGAACTGCCATCCATACTTGGGGACATCTGCGTGCGTGACGAGGAAACCCAACCTTTGGTTTTTGCTGTGTTTGAAACCTGACTATTCAAGTTACAGCTTGCATTTTTATGATCTGCACTGCACCAGAGGCTCTGAAAAATAATTATTATTTATAAGTAACTGTACCAAGGCAGTTCCTTGTTTCCCTCAAATGTATAGTTGGCCTTGGTGTAACCTTGGGTTGGTTCGCAAACTCTTGCATCAGCACAGTGTGCTATTTAACCATAGTTAACTCATTTAACCATTGTTAAATAGAACACAAGTCAAGATATGAACGCAAAACTAAAGTGGCCTTTCAATATTAACAATCACCCAGTCCTATAAAACATAAATAATCACATCTAAGCAATTTATTACACATCAGTAAATATCTCACGAATTATAGTGCAAGGAAACCAAAAAATCTAAATGGAAACAATGTTTTAAGCACTTAAATTATAATTCATTTCATGCTAATAAACTGAATCAACTGGAATTTCCTGTTGAACTTGCAGGCTGCTTGATCACAACATTTGTTTTTAGCTTGTAAAGAGCTATTGGCAATTTATCATATTCAAAACACCAGTGTTTCATAACCATACCAAGTAATGTTTTAATTCCGGTGAGTATGTCCAAATGCTCATTGGGGTTTTGTTCTGTATTATTTGTAGGAATTAGAGTCATCTATTCAATGAGATGTATTGGTGGGCTGAGTGGGCAACTTCTAATGGCCAACACAAACCAGTAGACTGCATGCAATCATTGTTACTGGTGTGTTGCACCTTGGCAAAATATAACACATTTCTCTCCTAAATTAGAAACAAATGAAAAATTGGACTGGCACTCATTTCTTCATTTATGAGCCTCCCCCTTCATTCAAGCTAGTCTAATGATGTATGTGCCTGTTGGGCAGAAAGGTGTTATACACCCATGCTTCTTGTTATTTCGAATCATAGAATCTTTACAGTGCAGAAGGAGGCCATTTGGCCTATCAAGTCTGCACCGACCCTCTGAAAGAGTACCCTACCTACACCAAATCCCCTGCCCTATCCCTGCAACTTCACTTAACCGTTGGCCACTTGGGGCAACTTAGCATGACTAATCCACCTATCCTTCATGTTCTTGGACTGTGGGAAGAAACTGTGGGAAGGACTTGGGGGCCTCACGGTAGCATGGTGGTTAGCATCAATGTTTCACAGCTCCAGGGTCCCAGGTTCGATTCCCGGCTGGGTCACTGTGTGGAGTCTGCACGTCCTCCCTGTGTGTGCGTGGGTTTCCTCCGGGTGCTCCGGTTTCCTCCCACAGTCCAAAGATGTGCGGGTTAGGTGGATTAGCCATGCTAAATTGCCCGTAGTGTAAGGTTAATGGGGGGATTGTTGGGAAATGGGTTACTTGGGTTTAAGTGGGGTGATCATTGCTCGGCACAACATTGAGGGCCGACGGGCCTGTTCTGTGCTGTACTGTTCTATTTCTATTTGTTAAAACCAGAGCACCTGGAGGAGAATGTGCACACTCCGCAGTCACCCAGGGTCAGAATCGAACCTGGGTCCCTGGCACTGTGAGGCTACAGAGCTAGCCACTGTGCCACCCATAAAAAAATCAGAACATTTTGCTATTGCCCAGACAAGATATTCTTTGTGAGATGAAGTAAACTAAAAATCAGTAATACTTCAGTTCAAATCATTTGATCACAGATACTTTTCAGTTGTTCACCATGATATTTGCCAGTAGCAAAAACACTTTGATAAAGTAAAATGAAATAATTCTCCTCAAGAAACAGCACCTGCACATGAATAATATAGGTTTAACTGTGTCGATAATATAGATTTCACTGTGTTAATACTATAGGTCTGACTGCATCAATAATATAGGTTTAACTGTCAATAATATAGGTTTAACCGTGTCAATAATATACGGTAGATCTAACTGTCAAACGCAAAGACAGCAAGAAAATGTGATAAACAGCTCGTGCTTCATTCTCATTGTTTGTCATTTTGCCAACCATTTCATTTGCTGCTGACTTGCAACACACCTGTCATTTGCTTTATGCATTCATAGCATTTTTCATAAGATTTAATTTTTACATGTATCCAAATTTGGATTTTAACATACAAATATACAAACATAATATTTAGGAGCAGGAACAGACCACTTGGCCCCTGGGTGTGTTGCTGATTGAGTGTAATCTCAACCCTACCTACCCTAATAACCTTTCACCTCCTTGCTAATCAAAAATCTATCTCCCTCTGCCTTAAAAAATTCAAAGATTCTGCACCCACTGCCTTTTGAGGAAATTCCACAGACCCACGACTCCCAGATAAATTATTTATCTTCATCTCTGCCTTAAATGAGCAACCCCTTATTTTTTAACATGACCCCCAGTTCGAGATTCTCCCACAGGAAGAAACGTCCTCTCTAATTTTCCAGTAATTTCTCAATATCTGCTCGCTGCCTGAATCTTTGTGCAATTAAAGGAACAAAACAGGTCAGTTCTGATTGTAGAAATCATGAAATAAATTTTTTTAAATGTTGTATTCATATACCACCTTCATGGAGGTCTGTGGCGCAGTCGGTAGCATCCCTGCCTCTGAGTTAGAAGCTCCAGGTTGTCTTTCACCCCAGGAACTGATTTTCAAGGAAGGATAGTTCATGATACAGGTTGAGTATCAACCTGCAAAATCCTTACAATACGCCAACGGCAGGTGGTAAGAGTGGTAGAGACTCCTGATCAGCCACGCTTGATGTAGAGTGATATCCCTCAAGCTATAAGGCCCTGGTGACAGGCTAGCGACCTTTTCCAAGAAAAATCTCACTATGGGATTCTGATTGGAAGTATGCGTTTTGCACCACTAGGTGCGGGAAGAGATACACAACAGCAATATATCATCTTTAATGCAAATAATTATATAAAAGTGCTTCACATAAACATAAAGAAATGGATGCTGAATCAAGAAGGGTGTAATTAGGACGGTTGGATGAAAGCTTGGAAATTCAAAAGTGAAGTGACCATTTTAAGAGGTAATTTGCAGAGACTAGAGCTAAGCCAACCGAAAGTTCTGCAATCAGAATTGAGCAAAGAAATAATCATAAGGTTTTTTGTTTGATGAAATGCCTGACCAGTCAGCTGTGCAATTAGAAATGTTTCTTTAGCTTCTTCAGGTTTTGCTCAAAAGTATTTCCAAGTAAGTTGTGGAAAACATTGAGGATAAGTCTTTAAATTTTTTTTTTATAAATGTTTTTATTGGGTTTTTGAATAAAGTATATTTACCGTTATGTTCACAAAATAGAATACATATATACATAGAAGAGAAGGGAACACGCACAAAAAGCAAAACAAGCAACAACAAACAAAAAAAAGTTAGAATAAAATAACTGGTAGGGTATTATGTGCTAGCTCAACAACAGCAGCTCTGTCCAATTGGCGGTATTGTTTTTAGCACATAAGTAGGCATCTGTTTGTGTGGGGGGGGGGGGGGTGCGCCAGGGAAACAATTACAGAACAATTGCAGAGGGCAATAGGCGAATGCATCTGGTGTTGGTGTTGTCGCTTGCTTCTCCCAGACGGTTTTTACTGCCATTGTCGTTTCGCGATCACCTCCGCTTCAGCCGTTCGTTCCGTCTTTCGCCCGGATATTCCTTGTTCTCTGCTCCTGTAGATGCCAAGTTTGTTATTGTTTTCCATGCCCTCCTACGGCTGTTCTTCCCTTGTCTCCCCCCCCACCTCACAGATTCCCCTCTATTGTTCCCTGTCTCCTCCCTCTTCCATCCCCTCCCTCCGCCTCCCCTTCTCCGGGGGCTCGCCTTTCTTTTCTCAGGTTTAGCTGCTATCCTCCCCCCCGCATCCCCCCCCCCCCCCCCCCCCCCCCCCGGGCCTGGTCTATCCCTCCCTCCCCCACCTCAGCTACTTTCCCCTGATTCCTGGCTCCCTGGTGATTCTTCAACTTGTTCATTGGCCACAAACAGGTTCCAGAACAATTGGGTGAATGGCTCCCACGTTTTGTGGAAGCCATTGTCTGATCCTCGAATGGCGAATTTGATTTACTCCATTTGGAGAGATTCTGAGAGGTCAGGCAACCAGTCTGCAGCTTTGGGTGGTGCTGCTGACCATCAGCTGAACAGATTCTATGGCGGGCGATCAGGAAGGCAAAGGCAAGGGCGTCCGCCCTCCTCCCCAGGAATAGATCTGGCTGGTCTGAAACCTTGAAAACTGCCACTTTCAGGCATGGCTCTACCCTCATCCCCACCACTTTGGACAGTGCCCCGAACAAGCCTGTCCAGTACCCCGCAAGTCTGTGGCAAGACCAGAGCATGTGGGTGTGGTTGGCCGGGCCTCCTTGGCACCGTTCACATCTATCCTCCACCTCCGAGCAGAACCTACTCATACGAGTTCTTGTTAAGTGGGCTCTACGTACCACTTTTAGTTGCGTCAGGCTGAGCCTTGCGCACATGGAGGTGGAGTTGACCCTATGCAGTGCTTTGCTCCAGAGTTCCCATCCTATTTCAATCCCCTGGTCCTCCTCTCATTTCTCTCTTGTTGCGTCTAGTACGGTGTCGGCCCTTTCTACCAGTCGGTCATACATGTCGTTACAGTTCCCTTTATCTAGGATGCTTGTGTCCAGTAACTTCCATTAATGCCTGCGTGGCGGTTGTGGATACGTCCTTGTCTCCTTTCGTAGGAAGTTTTTGAGTTGCAGGAACCTTAGCTCGTTCTCCCTGGCTAGCTGGAATTTCTCTGTCAGTTCGTCCAGTGTTACAACCCTGCCATCCGTGTATAGGTCACTGATTGTCAGTGTCCCTCCGTCCTGTCCCTGCTTTTTAAAGGTAGTGTCAGTCAGCGCTGGTGCGAACCTATGGTTAATTTTGAAATCTTTTTCAAGTAACATTGGTATCGATAAACACTGTTTTTAAAACCAGGCTGTCTGTGTCTATGGGGGAAATGCTCCAATCTGAGGCTGTCCCAGGGCGAGGATGGGGAGTATTTCCTGCTGCAGAAGCCAACGGAAAACCACGCCATCTCTTCCTACCCTAATGTAATTAATTATGCATCTTGGGGTTTCGTGCCATTTTCTGTGGTGGGGCAGGCTTGATGCCGCATGTCCCAACATCATGTTCGAGTGCTGTATTTAAAAGGCCCAGGACATCCAAAATATCAGAGCGATGTCTGCAATCAGAATTTAGCAAATAAATAATCAGAAGGTTTTTTTTAATGAAATGCCTGACCACATAGCTATGCAAATAGAAATCCTCTGACGCAGCTCTGAAATTCAGTGACACCTCCTGCGCGCTCTTCTGGACCATGCTGAGGTGCGCAGGAATATGATCTACTGTTACTTTTCAGCAGCATTATATCAGCTTTGCGAGGCTTCCCCCACTACACCCACAACCCACCGCCCTTCCTCCACTCGCAGTACACCCACTCACAGTCCAGATGCATGAGGCCGCATGATAAGTAACCCTGGAGGGTGAAGTGTCATTGGCAAGACCTTTCACAGCCTCATGCAATCCCCCCATTCCCCTTCCCCCACATGGATCATCTATCTGTCACACTCATCTGACTGTCCTGAGCTTATCCAGTGTTGCCTGCTGGGGTTCTCTTTCAGTTCTCCAACTGAGCTAAGTAGAATCTTCACCCACTCACTGATTGAACTCCCATGTAGCACCGGAACCCTTCACCTTCAGAAATTCCAGGTTCCCTACCTGCCAGAACACCACACCTCCCCATCAAACTTGACCTCCCAGAGCTCCTCCTTCCCAACCCCGCATAATATTACTGTCACAAGTAGGTTTGCATTAACACTGCAATGAAGTTACTGTGAAAATCCCCAAGTCGCTGCACTCCGGCGCCTGTTCGGGTCACAGAGGAGAATTCAGAATGCCCAATTCACCTAATAGAATGTCTTTCGGGACTTGTGGGAGGAAACCGGAGCACCCGCATGGATCCCACACAGACACAGGGAGAACGTGCAGACTCCACACAGACAGTGACCCAAGCCGGGAGTCAAACCCGGGTCCCTGGCACTGTGAAGCAACAGTGATAACCACTGACCACTGTGCTACTGTGCCGCCTTTGTCCCTGCTTACCTCCTTGTCCCAACCAACCATCTTCGCTACCCCTTCAATTGCTACCGACGCATCCTTACCCCTCCCACCCTAGTGGCTCCCTCTGCCTCCTGTTACTCTAATCATCTGCTCCGTCCACGCACCCTCAGTTGATTCCCCAGGAGGCAGTCATTGACTCCACAAACCCCTCCCTTGAACATTCCACCCCTCTTCCACGTTCCTCCCCCCTCATTCCTTCATCTCCCCTTCTTCTGTCCTCCCTCTTACTCAGTCTTCTCATTCCAAATTCTCCCCTCCATACTCCCTCCTTCCCCTGAACACCTTTCCTCACTCTGAACTCCCTTACATCTTCCTCTCCCCTTACACCTACCTCTCCACTTGCATCATTCTCCCCATCCGAATTCCCTCCTCCTTCCCCTGAACATCCTTCCCTCTCCAAACTCCCTCTTTTCCCCAGACACCTCCTCCCTCTCACCTCCCTGACACCTTTGTTTCCCCCATCTCAACTTCCCCCTCCATCACACCTTCAACACTCTCCTAGCTTTCCACTGACACCTTCATCCCTACCCTTTCAAAGACCTTGCTCTCCAACTCACCCCCTCAGCCCCTTTGCTACATGCTTACCAGCCCATGGCACAGTCCCTGACGCTCTGAAGCAGAACTGAAGCATCAGAGAAGACCATGGTGAAGTCTCTGAAATTCCAAAGCATGTCTAAAGACTGGAAGATGGTACAGGCACCATGGCAAAGTGCCTGAAGTTTGGTGGCAATCTGAATAATTAGCAAAGTCAAAGCTGCTGTGGGGCGACTTCCTACCTTCCGAGAGCTGCTCCATGGGGGATCGTATGCATGAAGATCTTCCCACCCTGTGCTGGATCTCTTTCTCCTCGGATATTCGCGACCTGAGCTCGGCCCTAAAGTTAAGTCCTAACCTTTGCACGCTGCGTTGGTCCAGACATGCTCAGGACTGGTGTGCATTCCAACTCGCAGAAAAGAAAATCACGTGTGGGGGAATATTCCCTTTGGGCCTTTTTTGAATTCCTTTTAACAGGGTGTTAATTATTTTCGCACAAGGCTTCAGCAGGATTCCTGATCCGCCAAGGCAAGCACCAGCGGAAGACTCTGCTGTAAATTCACGTCGGCATGAAAACAACTTTTGGGGACATCTGCTGAATTCAGGTTTCCCCCCGCCTCACCATTCTCCCACCAGTGGGGGCATAGGAGAAGTAAAAGCTAGGCCCGATCTTCCAGCCTCGTTACACTCTCGCTCAAGCGAACCAAGATCGGTGAATAGCAGGAGAGCCAAAAAACAAGAATTGCACCAGACGGCAAACAGTTTGCGAAACAACCGACCCGCTGCCAGAGGCGAGTTCGGGATCTCGCAGTAGCGAGGCGAGAAACCAATTATCACCACTTAAACCCCTTTTCCATACAATTAACTCTATATCCAATGGCCACATGTCATTCAGCGGCCTCTCCAGCAAGTGGTCATGCTGGCAACAATTAATACCCCTTTTGAAAAACGTGAACCAGGCGGAAGTGCTTCTGTGGGGAGCCAAGGAGGTGATTGGCCTTCTTTCTTCACTGACAAAGAGCCTGGGGCTGCTGGGCTTGCCACCCCAGTGCTCGGCAGGGTGTGGGGGACTCTGGCTGGGTTGGGGGACCCACCGCAGGAGTGGGCCACTGTAGGAGGATGAGGGGGTGGTGCTGGGGGGGGGGGTAACCACTCATAGCACCACCATGTCAATCCCTGGATCGTTTACCCATTCCGGGGTCTACCCTTGTCCCAGCCCGTCTGCCTCACCAACCAACCATAACCCCCACAGACTGCCAAGGCCTCTGGTTGTGTGGCTGAAGGCTATTGCTAATAGGGAATTGGTAATCGTGGTTGAGTGAGCACTTCACACAACCCAAGTGGATTCCCGTGGGTGGGCAGACCATATTCCATGTGGGAGTCATTGCCGAGAATCCCAATCTAGGATGCCTGGTTATTGGGCTTGAACACTGCGGGAGGCAACACCACTCATCCCTCAACAAACATCCGAACATCCAGAGATGGGGCACAGCTTTGGGGACATGTCCACGGCCGGAGGGTGGGTGAGTGCCACGGGAAGGGGGAGATGCCTGGAGAGATGGACCAAGCGTTCGGAGGACAGCCCGCATTACGGAAGAAAGTGACAGAGGCATCATAATGATTGTGCACAAAGGTGTTTAATATGTTTTACAATCCCCCACTCTCCCGATGGTGCCACCCCCTACCTACCACCCCACCCCTTCCCCGGTGCCCTCAGTAATCCTTGATGTGCTTTGCTCTCCCAACTTTCCCACTATGTCTAGGTGTCTCCCCAGGATGTACATCTGAGGTGAAGGCAGCCAGTTGCTTACCTCGTCCTGTGGCCTTCGATGCACCTGCCGGGCATCCTTTGGGGTCTCTGAGGCCGGAGGGCCCAGCTCACTTGTCGGCAGCACATGCACACAGCCATGCTATCCTGTCCTGTGTGCTGACTTCGAGACGCGGCCTCATAAGGGGGTTTGAACTCGGGGGAGCTGATGGCCATCGCCGCCCCTCCATGGGATGCGTCCAGGTTGGCACCCAGCTCCCCTCCTGCCAATTGATTCCCATAAGACCCTGGTGTTCACCATGGGTCGGAGGAGCAGCTGGTCCGAGCTCCGGCTGCCCCTGCTTCATCTGCATCATCTGGCTCTGTCAGCCCTAGCGATTCCCCAATGTCCTCATCATCGTGTCAACATCCTCAGCAATGCTTCTCAGTGACTGGGACACCTCTCCCAATGACTGGGACATGCTCTGCAGTCCCTCGGCAATGCCCACCTCTCTGGGACAAGCTCTGCAACACCTCGGCTATACCCATCTGAGAGCGGGCCATGTCCCGGAGAACCTCATCAAGGTCGGCTTGGTACTGGGCGACATACCCCAGAGAGACCCTCAGCCATGGTTGTCACCGACTGCGCGACGCCTTGGACTCTAATGGTGCTGAGAACGTGCACCAGGCTCTCCACTCCGGTCACCACCCTAGTAGTGTTGGCCTCGGTGCCACGCATTGCCACCACCATCTCCTGCCGCCCGGGATGGGCCGGAGAATCTGCAGGAGAATGGGCATGTGGTCAGTGGGAGAGATGGATCAGTCAATAAGGCAATAACAATTCATGTTTGACAGGACCTCCAGGTGCAGACTGGTGGTTCCTCACCTTTATGGCGTCTGCCAGCCTCTGTGCTGGTGACCGCCCTGTCCTCGGCCACCCCAATGACCTCCAGGGCACACTCCTTGAAGGAGGTGAGGATTCTTAAGTCCGGTACCCTTTTGCCAATCTGGGCCCTCTCCCAATGATTATGCGAGAGCTTTTCCTGTGGAGACACAGAGGGGGCATCATTAGCCACATGCGTGGTTCACAGTGGTGTGGGCGGAAGGATGAAGGGAGAGGTGGGGATAGCATCGGGAGTTTGGGAGTAGAATCTCCCTTGGTGGTGGAGGGCATTGGTGTCTACTCACTCATGTTACCCGGTGTAGGTCATTGACCTTCTTACGGCACTGGAGACCAGTCCTCCTGGTCACACTCACTGAGGTCACACTCACTGAGGTCACAGCTGCCGCTACTTCATCCCAGGCAGTCCTGGCTGCCCTATGGCTGACACTCCAGGACCCTTGAGGGAACAGGACATCCCTCCTGGTCTCCACAGCATCTAGCAGCCTCCCCAGATCAGCATCCCGAATCTTGAGGCTGATCTCCTCATCGTTATTATTGCAAGCTAGCTGGGGTTGGCTTTGCAAGTGGAGCTTAAGTGCTGCTCGACATTGTCAGCGGGGGGTTTGCGAGCAGGGTCCCGGCGAATCAGCTAGCGAGCCTTCATTTGAGGCGAGAAGCCCCTGAGGCCTTGTTAAGTGGACCAATCAATGTTGAATTGCATTGCTCGCCGAACACTGGGAAGGTCGTGGCAAATCCCGCTCGCTGCCGCACTTAGAAATTTTTCCGGAGAATCGTGCCCCAAGAGAGAGGGTTAAAAAAAAGACCACTGATCTGTAAAGTCAGTGACAGCATCTTTTCTCATTATAACTGGATTAACTTGCAATAAAAATGTTGAATTTTGAAGCAAATACCCTCTAATTATCACACCTGATTATTACCTTTGTTCACATTTAGAACTGACTGATTATCAAATGTAGATTGACAAATCAGAAAAACATTCACATTTCTGACAGCTGCCAGCGAGAGAACGAGAGAGACAATGATCCCAATATGTACAGGGGGGTGGTGATGAGACGTGTTTTCACCCAGAAAACTCAGAAATCCATCCTGTGGATTCTATGAAATGCAAAGATCCTGGGCAGGATTCTCCAATAATGGGGCTATATACCCACACCCGTGAGGAAATGGGCACAAATCACTCCGGACTTTTTTCTAGAAAGTCCGAGGTGATTCTCTGTTTTTAAGGGGGCTTGCAGGCCCCCGGAGGGCAATCTACGACCATAAAATAATCTTTAAAATGAGGAGGAAAAACAGGCATTGCCTTGGATACAAAAAATGGTGCTGAACATTGGGCAATCATCAGTGAACCATCTCCACTTCTGCACTTATGAAGGAAGAAAGGTAATTGATGAAGCAACTCAAGATGGTTGGGCATAGGACACTACCCTGCATATCTCCATACATCCTGGGGCTGAGATGATTAACCTCCAACAACCACACCATCTTTCTTAGTTCTCGGAATGATTCTAGCCAGTGAGGAATTTCCCTCCGATCCACATTTACATCAGTTGTGCGAGGATTCCATGATGCCACACTGGATTGAATTCAGCTTTGACATCAAGGGCAGTCGCTTTAATCTCAGTTTAAAGTTCAGCTGTTTTGTCCATGTTTGAACCAAGGCTGTAATGAAGTCGGGAGCTGAGTGGTCTGGCGAACCCAAATTAAGCTTCATTGGACAGATTATCGCCATATAAATGTGCTTCCTCGCACCATTGATGACACCTTCTATCAGATTGTTGATGATCAAGGTTAGACTGATGAGGTGATAATTGGCCAGGTCGAATTTTCCCTGCTATTTATGTACAGGATATATGTGAGCAATTTTCCACATTGTTGGCTGGATGCCAGTGCTGTAACTACTGTTGCTGCTTCTGGCATGCACTCCTGCACTCTTCATTGAATCAGAGTTTGATCCTGTGGCTTGATGGTAATGATTAAATAAGGAATATGGCTAATCAGAAAGTTACAGATTGTGGGTGAATACAATTCTGTTGCTGCTAATGGCACACTGTACTTCACAGATGCCCCATTTTGAGTTGCTAGATCTGTTCAAAATGTATCCCATTTTGCACAGTCATAATGCCACACAACATGATAAATGGTGTCCTCAATGTGAAGTCTAGACTTTAGCCAAAAGGACTATGTCGTGGCCATAACCCATCCACCAAAACTGTCATGGACAGGTTAATTTGTGATAGGTAGATTAGTGAAGATGAGGTCATGTAGCTTTTTCCCGCTTTTTGGTTTCTTCAGCATCTCTCACAGGTCAGCCTGACTGCTATAATCTTCAGGATTTGACCAGCTTGGTCATTAAGCAAACTACTGAGCCACTTTTGGTTATGGACATTGAAGTCTCTGACCCAAAGTACTTCCTCTGCCTTTGCCACCCTCGGTGTTTCATCTAGCTGGTGTTCAATATGGAGTCATATTGATCATCAGCTGAGGGAGGGGAAGTTGATCAGCAGGTTTTCTTGCACATGTTTAACCTGATGCAAGTATCACAACACGACACACAGGGCAAAAGGTGGAGCCAGGAGGGAACCCGACTATCAACAGGGGGAGGGGGGGGGAGGAGGAGACTGCAGGGAGGAGGGGGGGGGGGGGGGGCAACAGAAGAGGTGCCTGTAAAATTGTACATAAGAAACATCATACTCTGTAAATATTATATGCTTTATATATCAAATGGTCAAACTGTTAAAATTGGAAAATGGCAATACAAATATATTTTTTTAATGTTTAACCTGATGCCATGTCACTTAATGGAGTTTGAAGTCAATGTGAGGACTCCCAGGGCAACTTGCTTCTAACTGTATACCATTCTGCTGCCACCTCTTGTGGGTCTGACCTGTTAGTGGAATGGGGCATACCTAGGGATGATGATTTAGTGTCTGGGACATTGTCTGTAAATTATGATTCTATGAGTTGCTTGACTAGCCTATGGGACAGCTGTCCCAATTTTGGCATATGCAACCAAATATTAGCAAGGAGGACTTTGCAGAATGGCAAGGCTGGGTTTGCAGATTTCAGACTCTAGGCCGATGCCTGGTGGACCTTTTTGATACAACTAAGTGAGGTGCTGGGCCATTTCAGAGGGCATTTAAGAGTCAATCACATTACTGTCAGTCTGGAGTCACATGTAGGCCAGACCAAGCAGATTTCCTTCCTGATAGGACATTAATGAACCAGATGGGCTTTTACGAGAATTAACAATAATTTAATATTCACCTTTATTGGGACTAGCTTTTAATGTTAGATTTTTATTAATTAATTGAGTCAAATTAACATTGTTCAAATTACCCCTCATATTCTAAATTCTAGTTTGTGTAATCTCTCTTCATTTAACTGGAGACAAGGTGTAAATCTAGTAAATCTATGCTACACTTCTTCCAAGACCAATATATCCTTCCTGAAATGTGCTGCCCAGACTGCTCAAAGACTCAAATGTGTGGTTTAACACTTTGCATATCTGAAGCATGGCTTCTGCTAGAAATTAGGAATATGCATAGAATCGTAAATGATATTTAGCTCAGAAGGAGGTCAAGGATTAGCTTGCTGCTGTGAATTTCATTTCACTGGAAACAAGTGGAATGAGATTTTTGATATGTGACAATTGCCTCAGGCACAGGGGAACTAAAAAGCCAGGACACAGGGCATGGTCAGATGATGCCACTGTAATAGTGAGTGGGCAATAACTCGATAGATACCTGAGTAAACAAACATATTATAAAGATGAGTTCAGATGTCTTTTAACCTTCTTTGCTAAAATATGTAAGTTAACCAGTATGTGAGAATAAAATATGAAGTGCTTTTGTAATCAGAGTGAATCATTCTGTAACAAAATAGTTTGATGGTGCAGTGGAAAATTCAGAGTGAATGACTGGCCTTGAAGCAGCTCTAAGCATATATTGAAGCCTGGTGTGTCCTCTCAAAGGCAAATCTCCTGAGCATTTTGTCATTCGTCAAACTGAGGGAGTTTTGCTGGCCCGGGCATATTTGTTGTTTGGAAGTCAGACATTTACCCCAACATTTTCTGTATGGCGAGGTAACTGGAGCTAAACGACCAGCAGGATGCGCAAAGCTCCACTTCAAGGATGCTTGCAAATGGGGCTCGTTTAGCACAGGGCTAAATAGCTGGCTTTTAAAGCAGACCAAGGCAGGCCAGCAGCATGGTTCAATTCCCGTACCAGCCTCCCCAAACAGGCGCCGGAATGTGACGACTAGGGGCTTTTCACAGTAACTTCATTTGAAGCCAACTTGTGACAATAAGCGATTTTCATTTCATTTCATATCATCTTCAAATGTGACATGTGATTTTTGCACCTGGAACACATTAGCCAACAACAGAGGGAAATGGCAACATCGTATAATGTGGGCCAGCATGCGCCACGGTGATGATTAGTGGCTGTAGCAGCTTGTTAACAGGTGCCAAAATCTAAAGCACCAACTCACAAACCTCCTGACAACCACTTCATCTGCAGCATTCAGAACAGAAACTGACTCTCACAGGTTGATCTCTTCAGCCATTGGAAAAAAATACATCATAGCAAGTTACCCATCTCTAATGGGTTTGATTTGCTGCATATCCATCAAATGGTGATGGTAGCAAAGTGGTAATGTCAGTAGGCGAGCATCTCCGAGGCTAATGCTAATGCCGTGAGTAAATGACTTCAAATCCTAACCCCAGTTGGTGGAATTCAAGTTCAATTAAGAAAAACTAGAACATAAAGCTGGTAATGGTTATCATAAAACTATCATATATTATCATTAAAAACTCATTCTCTTTCGGGATTGAAATCTGCCAACCTTTCCTGGGCTTTTCATTTGTGGCGGGTTTTTCAGGAATTTCCCGCTGGCGAGTTCTCCACTGCTATAAAATGACACTTAGTCACTTTTTTGGGCCCTGGAGAGTTTCTCATCAGTTTAGCCCACACTTATAGGGCTTGATTTTCCGCACCCGACGTCGAAATCGCGTCCGATGCTGAGGTGGAGAATCCAGTTTCACGCATGGAATCGGAACCGGCGCCGATTCCTCGATTCTCCGGCCCCCGAAAAGCGCCGGGGGGGGGGGGGGGGGGACGCCACGCTGTGTATCCACCATCTGCAGCCATTGCTTGAGGCCCGTCCAGCTATTCTCCGCCCCTGACTGGCTGAAGTCCCGACGGCGTATTTCTAATATGGTCCCAACCATTCGGGAAACTCGTGAGGCAGCTGTGGACTCAGTCCGCGGCCGCCATTGTCGGAGGTGGGTCGATCGGAGGGCAGAGGGGGACCTCATACGTGACTGTGCCTTTATTGTGCAGGCTGTCCGAGTCGGGCACGCAGCCAAGCGGGGGAACTATTTCCACGGTCAAGGTCCGCGGTCTGAGTCTGCCATGGAGCACGGCGCAGCTGCTGCCTGCTAGTCCCCTGGAGGGCTGTGAATCTGTGGCCTTTCGACGCTAGTTTTTCTAGTGTAAAAAACCACAGTTTTCACGGCGGCGTGGGACATCGTCCCTGAAACAGAGAATCGAGCCCAGAAGTTTTATCAGCACTGGGGAGTGCCATTTTGAAAGGGTGCCTCAATCTCTAAGTGAGCTTGTGAATCACCCCCCACACATGGGCACTTCCCCACACCCTCCTTCAAGTGAGGACACCCGTTATGGGGTCGCCCCTATACAGCCCCCCCCCCCCCCCTCCAGGATCCACATCTGTCACCCACCTCCCAGAGGCCCCTACCTACGTGCTATGCATCACCCTACCCTTCAAACCCCCCTCAACTCTCCTTTCATGGGAGGGCAGCATGGTGGCCTCGTGGTTAGCACAACCGCCTCACGGCGCTGAGGTCCCAGGTTCGGTCCCGGCTCTGGGTCACTGTCTGTGTGGAGTTTGCACATTCTCCCCATGTCTGCGTGGGCTTCGCCCCCACAACCCAAACATGTGCAGAGTAGGTGGATTGGCCATGCTAAATTGCCCCTTAATTGGAAAAAATAATTGGGTAATCTAAATTTAAAAAAAAAACAAAAACTCTCCTTTCATGGGCATGGCCGCACTTGGGCCCTGACTCTTGGCAGTGCTACCTTGGCACCTGGGCACCCTTACACTGGCAGTGCTCCTGCCAGCTTGGCAGTGCCAGGGTGGTGGTGACAAGATGTCAGCTGGACAGTGCCGAGCTGCCCGTTTTCCAGGAGGAGGGCCAGGGAGCCACCATGCACTGTTCCTGACCACCCAGGGGCCCCCAATAGCCTGACTAATACTGAATGGCTCCTGGCTGCAGCCTTGCTGGAGAGGCCGTTATATCCCAGGTAAGCGCACCTAAGTTTAAACCTTGCCTTTTGGTCATGCCCTAAGTAAGTTTAAAACTTGCCTTTTGGTCATGCCCTTTTAGGGCATGATTCCGTCACCTCACGGGACTTGAGTAGATCCCACGAGGTGTGAAGTCTGCAGGGAAGCCCACGAGAGGCCTCTTCTGGCATCTACCGGAGCGCAACGCGGCCAGTCGATTGCGCCCAAAATCTGTTGTAATATGTTTGATTCTTTACCATCCCCTGAAATTGCCCAATAATTCACTCAGTTCACTCAAGCGCTGGCCTTGCCAGGGAAGCCCACATTGCACAAAATTATTTTTACATGGAAAGGATGATGAAGAATAGATCAGGGAAATGGCACAAATTGAAAATGAGGAAACAATCCTTGTTTGAAGAAAGAATTTGTTGTACCATTTGGAGACCTTGTATTAAAAGGCAACCTCTGCATGATAATATGGTTGATTCAAGAATGGCCTGGGTTCACTCACCACATAAAAAGCTTATATAAAAGATAAGACTTGGAAGAGCTTCAGTGCAGTAGATGATAAATAGAAAGAATCTTGAGGGTGAATTTATGCTGACTTCAGTCGAACACTATTTTTGTGTCAAAGACTTCAAGAATAAATAAGGCACCAAGAATAAATGAGAAAGGATGAGAAGACGTGCTGTTTTTGCATCATAACTATTGTACTATATATCATCTTAAACTCTGATAAAGCTCAACATTCCCAATCGAACCCGGGTTCCTGGCACTGAAGCAGCAGTGCCACTGTGCTGCCCTATTTTCTTTGTTTTGACTATTTTCTGTACTTTCCCATGACATTTTAATGGTTTTTGTCGCTGGGCTCCAAAGTCTCTTTGGTCCCCCACTGTTTTTAGCTTTTCACAATTGCGAAAAATTCATGTCCAATACTTCAATTGCTTATTCAAAAAACATAATCAGGCTGGTCAGACATGACTTTGCTTTGCCAATCCGTGCACGCTTTCTCTGATCAGTTGAACATTTTGAAGGTGTATGGTCACTGTATCCTTAATTATAGATTTTACTATTTTACCAACAACATATGTTAGGCTAACTGATTTTTAATTTTGTTGCTTCCCTTTCCCATCTTCCTTAATAGCGCAGTGGCATGTGCAATTTTCCAATGTATTTTTTGAAATAAATTTAGAGTACCCAATTTTTTTTTCCCCAATTAAAGGGGAATTTAGCGTAGCCACTCGACCTACCTGGCCATCTTTGGGTTGTGAGGGTGAGATCCACACAGACACGGGGAGAATGTGCAAACTCCACAATTTTCCAACAGTAAAGGAACACTTACCAAATTGAGAAAATCTTGGAAGATTACAGTTCACAGGTCTACAATGTTCTCCAGTACTTCCTTTAAAAACATAGGATGGAATCAATCTGGTTCTGGGGGTATCTCTCTTTTGTGCCATTCATTGTTACTGTTACATAAGAACATAAGAACTAGGAGCAGGAGTAGGCCATCTGGCCCCTCGAGCCTGCTCCGCCATTCAATTAGATCATGGCTGATCTTTTGTGGACTCAGCTCCACTTTCCGGCCCGAACACCATAACCCTTAATCCCTTTATTCTTCAAAAAACTATCTATCTTTACCTTAAAAACATGTAATGAAGGAGCCTCAACTGCTTCACTGGGCAAGGAATTCCATAGATTCACAACCCTTTGGGTGAAGAAGTTCCTCCTAAACTCAGTCCTAAATCTACTTCCCCTTATTTTGAGGCTATGCCCCCTAGTTCTGCTGTCACCCGCCAGTGGAAACAACCTGCCCGCATCTATCCTATCTATTCCCTTCATAATTTTAAATGTTTCTATAAGATCCCCCCTCATCCTTCTAAATTCCAACGAGTACAGTCCCAGTCTACTCAACCTCTCCTCATAATCCAACCCCTTCAGCTCTGGGATTAACCTAGTGAATCTCCTCTGCACACCCTCCAGTGCCAGTACGTCATTTCTCAAGTAAGGAGACCAAAACTGAACACAATACTCCAGGTGTGGCCGCACTAACACCTTATACAATTGCAACATAACCTCCCTAGTCTTAAACTCCATCCCTCTAGCAATGAAGGACAAAATTCCATTTGCCTTCTTAATCACCTGTTGCACTTGTAAACCAACCTTCTGTGACTCATGCACTAGCACACCCAAGTCTCTCTGAACAGCGGCATGCTTTAATATTTTATCGTTTAAATAATAATCCCGTTTGCTGTTATTCCTACCAAAATGGATAACCTCACATTTGTCAACATTGTATTCCATCTGCCAGACCCGAGCCCATTCACTTAACCTATCCAAATCCCTCTGTAGACTTCCAGTATCCTCTGCACTTTTCGCTTTACCACTCATCTTAGTGTCATCTGCAAACTTGGACACATTGCCCTTGGTCCCCAACTCCAAATCATCAATGTAAATTGTGAACAATTGTGGGCCCAACACGGATCCCTGAGGGACACCACTAGCTACTGATTGCCAACCAGAGAAACACCCATTTATGCCAACTCTTTGCTTTCTATTAATTAACCAATCCTCTATCCATGCTACTACTTTACCCTTAATGCCATGCATCTTTATCTTATGCAGCAACCTTTTGTGTGGCACCTTGTCAAAGGCTTTCTGGAAATCCAGATATACCACATCCATCGGCTCCCCGTTATCTACTGCACTGGTAATATCCTCAAAAAATTCCACTAAATTAGTTAGGCATGACCTGCCTTTAACGAACCCATGCTGCGTCTGCCCAATGGGACAATTTCTATCCAGATGCCTCGCAATTTCTTCCTTGATGATAGATTCCAGCATCTTCCCTATTACCGAAGTTAAACTCACTGGCCTATAATTTCCTGCTTTCTGCCTACCTCCTTTTTTAAACAGTGACGTCACGTTTGCTAATTTCCAATCTACCGGGACCACCCCAGAGTCTAGTGAATTTTGGTAAATTATCACTAGTGCATCTGCAATTTCCCTAGCCATCTCTTTTAGCACTCTGGGATGCATTCCATCAGGGCCAGGAGACTTGTCTACCTTTAGCCCCATTAGCTTGCCCATCACTCCCTCCTTAGTGATAACAATCCTCTCAAGGTCCTCACCTGTCATAGCCTCATTTCTATCAGTCGCTGGCATGTTATTTGTGTCTTCCACTGTGAAGACCGACCCAAAAAACCTGTTCAGTTCCTCAGCCATTTCCTCATTTCCCATTATTAAAACTCCCTTCTCATCCTCTAAAGGACCAATATTTACCTTAGCCACTCTTTTTTGTCTTATATATTTGTAAAAACTTTTACTGTCTGTTTTTATATTCTGAGCAAGTTTACTCTCATACTCTATCTTACTCTTCTTTATAGCTTTTTTAGTAGCTTTCTGTTGCCCCCTAAAGATTTCCCAGTCCTCTAATCTCCCAGCAATCTTTGCCACTTTATATGCTTTTTCCGAGAGTGTTAGTTTGCTTCTGTTAATTTCATGAGCTCCTCAGTCCGATTCAACAACAGTTCCTTTGGGAAGCCCGGCAAACTAACCACTTTTATTGTTTAATACAGTAAGTCCTCTGTTGAAGTTGTGGTTGTGTTCTTGAATAATTGTGGTTTCAAGTGAGACGACTTTAAGTGAATTGTAGGTCCCCATAAGTATCAATGTTAGGTTCCTTTTAATGTTTCTTATCCAGAGGAAATGTACAGGTTGAAAGGCTGTACCTTAATGCAGTGCTATGCATTCATAGAATCCCTACAGTGCAGAAGGAGGCCATTCGGCCCATTGATTTACACCGACGCTTCGAAAGAGCACTCTACCCATGTCCACTCACCAATCTAACCTGCACATCCCTGGATGTAAGTGGCAATTTAGCATGGCCAGTCCACCTAACCTGCAAACCTATGGACTGTGGGAGGAAACTGGAGCACCCGGAGGAAACCAATCACGAGGAGAATGTGCAGACTCTGCACAGAGAGTGACCCAAGGCCAGAATTGAACCTGGTTCCTGGTGCTGTGAAGCAGCCTTGCGAACCATTGTGCCACCATGCCATCCACAAAGCTGATTAATGAAATGAACCACGTATTAAGCAATCGTGGTCTCTGACCATGTGCCACACTGGGGTGGTCAGCAATTGTGGTCTCTAATGAAGCGCCTGGGCCATGCTGCCGAAACCCATGCCATGGTCTGCTGTGACTGGGCCATGCTGAGGAGCGCCGCTGTAATGTCCAAGCGGCTCTGGCACATGACTGTCTGTGAGAGGGCAGCCCAGTCCTGAACCTCAACTACCGGCACAGATAGCCCGAGGCCTTAGATGTGCTGATCCATAGCCAAAACCCTCACCCCGCCCCTCCCCTGCCCTCTCCAAAGGCCTCCAACGTGGATGATACCCATGTGGTGTTGACCTGGGGGGCACGCATGATCAGCACCACCTCCTGCTCCTTCACGCGGTTGGACAACCCCTACTGTAGTCCCTGGCTCTGCAACTGCATCTCCACAATCAATGGGACTGACCAAAACCCATCTGGAGGGCAGCTAGTACTTGAAGTCGGCCTGCCCTCCGACCGTCCGCCCCCTTGAGAGTTCCTACCTCCAACTGATGTACCGGAGAATTGTGAGCACCAGAGAGTGTTCCAGAAGCCTCTTTACTGAAGTGCCCAACCGAGGTGAGGGTCTCTGGGATGGTGCAAGTTGTTGGACACGGCTGTGACACAAAATCTGTGTCAACATCGGACTCGAGGGTGTCCTGGGTCTCGGGTATATGGGTCCCCTCCGTATCTGTGTCATCATCGCTGCTCGGCACACAGGGTGGGGGGTTCTGGCTGTTGTTGTGGCACAGGCTGGGGGAGGGGGAGAGCAGAAGGACCCACCCCATCACCAGCAGCTCCTGCAAGACACAAGGCAGGATGCATGATTTGACCGTGGGCTGTGGGGCTGGTGGGGTGGGGTGAGGGTGGTGTGGGGTGAGGGTGGTCCTGAGAGGTGTAGCCATTTGGGATGGCCACTTTCAGTATACAAAATGGACACTCACAGAGCCTATAGAGAAATATGGACAATACTAAGCAACAAGCAGGCACAGAGCCTGAATGTATGTTTGGAAGGCAGTTTGAGACGGAATTGAAACTCTGAGTCAATTTACATATTGATGGCCCATTTCCGGGAAACAAAGGACGAGTGCTCAGGTAGCCGATACTGTTCCAGACAGACCGGCGCCACTACCCCAACCAAAAGACGCAAACAAAGCAAGGCCAACGGCCACCAAGGACACTCCCAGCCATCAAGGCACCAGCCCCTTTATTGGTTTAGATTGATGACAATGATCAAGAAGCTGCCCAATTAATTGGGACCAAGTTTAAGGCCCGCCTAAAAGCGCGCGAAGCCCTTGCAAGTATAAGAAGGAACCCCCGCCAAAGATTCAGCCTCTTGGATTCAGCTCTCAAGCGGAGAGACCCTTCCACCAACACCACCAGAAGCATGTAAATTCAAGTTCAACACCCGCTACCAGACGGACGACCTTAGCTGTACTCCTGTTACCTCTTCGAACCCAACAGCCTCAGATCTGAAAAACGGCCATTGTTCCTCTGACCTACGTGGGCATCCGAAGTTAAGCATAGGCGTTAGCGATAGAGATAGTTTAGCCTGTAGTATAATTGTGCATGAGTAGATCATATTGTGTGTAAATAAAGTAGTATTGACTTTGAACTAACTAACTGGTGTATTGGCTCTTTGATCGGTATTCGGGTTGAACCTTGTGGCGGTATCGAGACATACCTGGTGACTCTAAAAGTATATTCATTATTAGGATTAAGAAAGGTGACCTTATTAATCGCCATATTTATAGCAAGTAAACAGAGCAACAGAGAGGGGGGATGGGAGTGGGGGGGGAGACACACATGTCACGGGGAACTGTAACTCAGCGGGGTCTCACTTCCGATGCCGAATTCCACACGGCAACTTCCCTTTCTTCAGGCCTACCGACCATGTCCAGAGCCCGCTGCTCTGTCATGGTGAAAGGCCGCAGGTTCGGCAGTCCCCCTCCGGTCATTTCCCAATCTATGGGCTTATAAACGGCCTTCTCTTGGGGGGTGGGTGGGCGGGGAGGGGGGTGGTGGGGGAGAAATAGTAAACGCACAGTTTTAGACAGTCCAACACATGCAACTCAGGAGTTGGGTAGCTGATGTATTCAGAGTTAGGGAACTCAGTCATGGCAGCCAGTATGGGTGCTGGCATGTGGTGCAAGGTGGGGATTCGGCTTCCCTCTGGAGTAGGGTAACGGATGTGTGGCACGAGGGTTGGTATCAGGGGCACTGAGCTGCCTACACACCCTGGCTGCCCTGAGGAGGTTATGCAGTTTTTTTTACGGCACTGCAGGCTGTTCTGAACGCTGTTGCAGGTGGTGCTTACTGCCTCTGCCACCTGCGCCTAGGCACAGTGAACGGCGGCGGCTGGCAGCCTCCTTTCTGGACCAAGGTACAGGGTGGCCAACCTCTCCTCGAGGAGGGTCTCAAACCCGGCGTCCGTAAAGCGTGGAGCTGCAAGTCTTGCTGCCATCTTGTTAGCTGGGATGGTGTGTGGGACGAGTGAAGTATATACATTTGGCTGCAGCTTGTCAGCCTCCTGAGAGTTAATTGCGAATCTGGCCCTGTTTCTCATTGGAATCGATTGTGTTCCACGTAGCGTTTGTGCTAGCTCCTTTACAGTTGTGAATCAGTCCAGGTGTGGCACCAGTTTTGCTTTCATGGACATCCACGAATCCTGCTCCAGCGTCAACACTTAGTCTCAGAAACGGAGAATCCCATCGCTTCTTGGCCTTTTGGCTCCGATCAATGTAGGAACGGAGAGTCCCACCCATTATTCTTAATATTTTGGGGGTTTATTGTGTTATTATGTGAAGCAGGCTTGTGGCTGTGTGTGAAGATACTTAAATTAAGCTGAGGACTGGGTGTCTGTAGGGTTTAGGTCATCAAAGCTAGGTCTGAAAAGCAGGTATTTGAAGTAAGTATAGCCATGTTGAATTTCCTGTAAGCAAATCAGACATGAGTAGAAATTTGCATTAAGAGGTAAAGAAGGTTTGTTGTGTTCAGTTATTAAATTTTAAAGCGATGTAAAAAGGAATTTGGAACTTGGAATAGGTCATAAATAAATTAGGCAATATTATTAAATTTAATTTGACCCAAAAGAGGTGGCGATAGGGAAAGCATGGAAGTTTTATATTCCGGGATCTGTAAATTTCAAAGAAGGATAAGGACAATGGAATCCAGATGAAAGAGAGAGGAAAGTACTTGAGAGGTGTTGAATGTTTAGGGGAGTGGCCATGTAAGACTTCCAGGAGTGTACCTGGTGTTGGAAGTGAGTAAGGAAGCAAAGTGAGACAATTTCAGCAAACCCAGAAAAAATTATTTTTTCGAAAAGTATGATTTTGTTTTAAAGTTGCTTGAATTTCCACAGCAGAGTGGGAGAGAGTGAAACACCCTGTGACAAACCTTTCCTCTGGCAACAGTAGGTGTGCCTTGTGGTAATCTCACCATAATATTTATAGATTAAATATCTATAAGGGATTGTTACCTAAAGTGGTGTTTATTTGTGAATCTAACCAACTGGGAAATCTTTTTGGGGAATGTTCTGTAAGACTAATTTTAACTGTATAAATATAATCTTGTGTGTTTAGTTTTTCTCTTAGTGTTGCATGTTTTAAATTAGAGTTGAGAATTTCCAAGTGTTACTGGAATGTGTGGCTTTTGACTTCAGTACATGATCTTCTCATGGTAGAAATAGAAAAAGGAAAGTGTTGTGTTGGCTTGCCAAATTTCCCTTTGGGATTTGGTTTATGCGGCACTTACCACATGCCAGATCATAGCAATATATTTCCCCTATTTTATTAACAAAGTTAAATCAAAGCAATGTTAATGCAGCGAACGTTGAGCAGGGACTTACTGTCCCGATGCAAAGTATTTATTCAACATTTTACCAGTTTGTTATTTTCAATGGCAATATCACTATTTTAACGTGCCTTCCATCGCTCTTGACACCTGTTTATTCCTAATTGTAAATATTTTTTTGTTGGTTTTGAGATTCTTTATAGGTTTCTTTTCATACTGTCTTCTGTGTCTCCTACTGTTTGTTTTGACATATTACTTTATTGTTGAAGCAGGTCTAATTGGCCACTGATTGGCTGCAGCAGTGGTTACAATTATCTTTACTTGTTGATGTAGAGCAGTAGTCTTAAATTAATGATTGGTAGCCAAGCACGACAACCATGTTATTGGACTGAAATATGATCAACTATTACATGGGAGCCTACAACCACAATGAGAGATGCCATGGGCGATTCACTAACTTGTGTATTGTTACAATCTGAGTTGGCTTAATAACTGGACAGGAAGATCCCAGAATTGAACCCAAGGCACTGTTGTCACAACCACTCTTCACCAACTTAACATGACAAATATCTAGGGCGCGATTTTTCACGGCGACCGGCGATTCTCCGATCCATATGGGCCGAGCGGCCTGCCGTTCGCGACCGTTTCACAACGGCGGCAACCACACCTGGTCGCTGCCGCCGTGAAATGAGTGTGAGATGCCTATTTGGGGCTTGTAGGGGGCCTGGTGGGGAATGAGCACCACGACTGTGCTCGGGAGGGGACATGCCCGCGATCGGTACCCACCGATCGTCGACCCGGCGTCTCAATCGGACGCACTATTTCCCCTCCGCTGCCCCGCATGATCAAGCCGCCACGTCTTGCGGGGCGGCTGAAGGGAAAGACGGCCACCGCGCATGCGTGGGTTCAAGCTGTCAGCGTCGTGCCGTCAGCTGCGCATGCCGAGTAGGAGCCAGCCAACCTGCGCATGCGCGGCTGACGTCACATAGACACCATCGTCGCGTCACTCTCGGCGCGCCGCCCATGGCCGAGAGTTACGGAGCGCCGCTCCTAGCCCCCCGGGTGAGGGTGAATTCGGTGCGAGGAGTGGCCTCCGAAGCTGTCGTGACACTCGGCCGAGTTCACAACGGCCTTCACGATTTTCCGCGGGAGCGGAGAATCGCGCCCCTAACCTTTAGACCATTTTCATCATGCAAGTAGAGTTTTCTTCGTTCACAATTATACACGGCATAAAATATAATTACAATGACTTAACCACATCCTTTTAATCAAATTTTGGAAATGCCTGCACAAATCTAAACATTTCCCGACTAGGTTCATGTTTGGAACTACTTCCATACTCAATCTGCTCTCGTGTCTCTGCTTTAACTTCCTGCATTTGAGCTCTCTTTTTGTACTTTTCCCTTTCTGCCATTACTAACTTCATTTCCAAATCCCTTTGAAAAGCTCTCTCTTTTTCCTGCATTTCAAATTTCTTCAGTTGTATTTCTTTCTCTTTCTCCTTCATTTCATATTTGTTCCATTCGGAATTGAAATTTAGCTGATTAAATTTCCTCACTTTTTGAAGTACTTGGTCTATCTGCAATATTATATGTTTCACTATGCTTTCAATAACATCTGCTTTCCTCACCACTACAGATAATCCCAACTCCATTTCATCTGCCAATTCCGTAAACTGACTCTTGGTTACCTTCTGCAAAGCAGTCAGAGTTACATCTTCCATCTTTAGGAAAGCCATAGCAATTTCCAACACCACTTTGGATTCTAACCTGTGCAACATACCTCACAGTAACTCCAATTCCTTTGCCCAGTGCCTCAATAACAGCCACTTACTCTTTTTAAGGATTCACAGATCCTACCATTTAACAATAAATCCCGAACCAAGTGTTACTATTCAGCATCCAGTAACTTGCTTTCCACATTTCATAATATGCCAATAAATTATTACTATTCAGCACACAGTAATCCCTTCTCCACATTTGAAATCCTGCAAGAGCCTCCATTTTTCTTACAATCCCAGTTGGTGTTATAACTGGATGGGAAGATCCCAGAATGGAACCCTGGCTCAAAAGAGCATAACTTTTACTTTATAAAACACGGAGAAAGAGTCATAGGGCCAGTAATTAGTTTTAATAACAAAAGAGAAACATTAATAATAATAATACTAATAATCGCTTATTATCACAAGTAGGCTTCAATGAACTTATTGTGAAATACCCCTCGTCGCCACATTCCTGCGCCTGTTCGAGGAGGCCGGTATGGCATTTATATAACATGATAAAATCCCTTCTCCACATTTGAAATCCTGCAAGAGCCTCCATTTTTCTTACAATCCCAGTTGGTGTTATAACTGGATGGGAAGATCCCAGAATGGAACCCTGGCTCAAAAGAGCATAACTTTTACTTTATAAAACACGGAGAAAGAGTCACAGGGCCAGTAATTAGTTTTAATAACAAAAGAGAAACATTAATAATAATAATACTAATAATCGCTTATTATCACAAGTAGGCTTCAATGAACCTATTGTGAAATACCCCTCGTCGCCACATTCCTGCGCCTGTTCGAGGAGGCCGGTATGGCATTTATATAACATGATAAAATTGGATTATGATACACTGGAATCTGCCAAAGTAGCACGCATAGCCAAGCAGGTACAAAACAAAGATAGGATTATTTCGATGTACGATAACCTCCACTCCCCGAAGGTTCTCCTTTTAATCAACTTTGGTTTGATGTTTTAAGTTTAATTTGCTCTTTGATTCTGTTTCGGACATTGTCCCCTTAAGGGATAGTTTGTCCCTCTGTTTGATTAAGTTTAATTGATTGAACTCAAAATAGTTCAGTCCCACCAATGGTGTCTGCTGACACCATCAAGGTCTTCCATTTCCACTGGGCACTGCGGGAACTGGGGTGCCTTGTTGACCCCTTTAATCACATTTTAATTTGATGTTTCATTTGTGATTTGTTTTTGTTCAAGGCCATACCCCTTTAAGGGGCTGCCCCTTTCACTTTGCCCCTCAGTTTGTTTGATTTGGTTCAATTGTTTTTGCACAAAATAGTTTGATCCCAACCAATGAACCCCAATGCTCAATCAAGAGATTACATCACACAGGGTACACCAAAGTGACTCCCAAGGCAAGACTTCATGGTGAAATCTATGTTCACTCACCCCATCACATGTTATAACGGTGGGGCGCGGTGAGGCTTCTTTGAGGTGCCCCGTGAGGATGCACATGCAGGTCCTATGTATAAGCTCATTAGCCCTGTCAATCAGCATGAGGGGAGGGGTGTATTATACTTGGGCTTGGAAAATAGCCATGCAACAAGAGCCAGGAGACTTTTGAATGTCCAGGGAGTGGGAACAGGGATGTGAGGTGCAAACATGAGATGGGTGTCGGGGGCACCATGGAGATAGTGTGCGGGGCACCATTGGAGGTGTCTGAGGGGTGGGAAGAGAGCTTTGGACAGGCGGGCAGCCCATGGGGTCAATGACTGAGAGATCACCTTGGAGAGGAGTGGATAAGGGAGTGTAGTGAGAGACTCGAGGGGGAAGACCTACCCTGGCTGTGCGAAGGAAGTAATTTTTCTTCTTCCTGCACTGTTGCCCATCCTCTTCTGCAGAATACTGGCATTGGCCAAAGCAGCTGTTGCCTCCCAGAAGGGGGCGGTGACCCTACTGGTGGGCCGTTTCCAGGGTTGCAGTTAGAGCACACTCCACCTCTGTTGGAAGCCATCCAATAATCTGGTCAAGGCTTCCTCAGTAAAATGCGGAGCAGGCTTGTGTGCTGCCTTCCCCTCAAATAGATCTGCAACAAGTGCTGGGGAGGCATTCATATGCAGCTCGTCAGTGATTGCACTGATTAAGTTTTCCTGGCGGAGCGAATCAGCGGGAGGGTGCCAGAGTGCAGTGTGATTCTCTTGGGGAGAAAAACTTTTCTTGAAGTGGCTAAGATTCTGTGAGAGATCGCCGGGTTTCACTGTGGTTACCTCGCCGGGACTGACATTTTCCCGTTTTTTTTTTAAAGATTCTTCCCATTGTGTTGACTGCTGTGCAAACTGCTCACATTTGCTTTAACTCTAGGTGTGCAGACTATATTAAAATAACATCAAATATTTCATCTAACTCTGAAGTCTACTGTCCCATTTTAAACCTAGTTACTGTGATTGTCTCTTTAACTCAGAATACTTTGTTCACTCTTTTTGAATTCTTCTGAAAAATACTTTGGTCTCTGTTCTCTGAACTCCAGTCACCTTAAACACTCTTTTTGTCCCAATTCCCTGGTTATCTGGACTGTAACTCAGACTTTAGGAAGTCTGCCTCTTTTCAGCACCTGTCCTGTCCAGTCTTTCTTCTGGCAGAGTAGAGATATGTTCACTCCATGAGATCCTGTGTACAACTGCCCACAAATTCAACTAAAACGAAAACCTAACATCTTCTCTACCTTACAAGGCTCCAGTTACTTTGCTGCCTCTGCTGGCATTAATTTACTCTTCACACTGTAGCCCTCTCTAAGCACAATAGAAACACAGTTGGAATTTAACCAACCGCCATACATTAAAACACCTTTGTCCAGCATGAATCTAACTATAGGTTTTATCCTTACAGGCAGAGAAACATTAAATTAAACCCACTTAAAATTATAACTTATTTATAATGTTTACTAATGAAAAGATAAATCCTTTAAAATTACTTTTGTTTTCTTAACAATATTCAGACACTTTGTGGCTATTTTGTGCTCACATTTGCCATCAGCGAAAAGGGTGACATGGGTGCAAAGTGGTGCCAGAGTCAGGAAATGAGATTCTCGCCAACAAGATATAATTTCTCAATTGTCCCTTCTCGTCAGTGACTATATTTAAATATGATTAAAGGGCTTACTTGCCATATGTTCCTACCTCACTAAATATTTACACCTCTTCGATGTGATGTCACATCAGCGAGGTTCACAACATCTATTAAGGAACACAGAACAATTTCTGGGGGCGCCAAGGTATGCACAGTCCTCGTGGGAGAGGAACATCCTTGAGCACTGCCCTCTGGCACAGGTTAGCATGCCAGCCTGACAGTTCCAATCTGCCAAGTACCCACCTGAACAAAACTGTACCAAGAGGCAGTATCAGAGATGTGCCCTCTTGGGCGACCAATTGGGTGGGGGAGGGGGGGCGATTCTCATTATGTGTGGATGGGGGGGAGATCAGTGAGGCCTGTGAACGGGGGATCATTGCAGTGTTCTGGAGAGCTGGCACTGAGGGGATCGGGCATTGAGGGAGGGGGAGACAGGCATTGAGGAGGGAACCTTGCATTGAGGTGCTATATCTTAATAATGGGGGGGAGAGGGCATTGAGTGAGGGGTTCCCGCCTTAATGCGCAACCTTGCATTTAGGGGGGTGCAGCGGCAATACTGCCGCAGTGGTTGTGTGAGATGGGGGATGGCGAGAGCTCCCGATAACTGTGTGATGTAGGTGGAGGAGAGCCCCTGATACCTTTGTGGTGTTGGGGGTGGGGGGGGGGGGGGGTGCTGGGTGAGTTAACATCAGTTTTAATTGGGTCACTGTTTAAAGATGGCACCCTGATCTCTGTCGAGCTGGCCTTTCGTGGTAAACCATGCCTCTGGTTTTAATTGTCCGAGTGGCTAACGATCTGGTCTTAAACCCCAGCTGTGAATCTGGGGAGTAACTTGCTGATTTTCAGTTAGAGCTTGACACTCTGACAAACCATGAGAAAATTCTGCCTATTATCTTTATTCATGGATATTTTGCGCAAATGCTGTAGGAGAACAAATGTCCAACCTATGTATGTAATAAATATGTAAATACTGATTAGGTGGGATAGAATTCCATGCCATGCATCCAAATAAACTGCATCTAGTGTAATTTAGATGTGTCAACAGCACAATAAATCTTTTTTCAAGTTTAGATTCGCAAAGGAAAGTGTAGGAAAAAATAATCTTGCTTGTGTCGAAGATGTTTCCGATATTTGATGAACTCATTTTTATTTATTTATTTATTTATTTTTAAAGTTATTTTTTCTATAAATTTAGAGTACCCAATTATTTTTTCCAATTAAGGGGCAATTTAGCGTGGCCAATCCACCTACTCTGCACATTTTTGGGTTTGTGGGGGTGAAACCCACGCAGACACGGGGAGAATGTGCAAACTCCACACGGACAGTGACCCAGAGCCGGGATCGAACCTGGGACCTTAGCGCCGTGAGGCGGTTGTGCTAACCACTAGGCCACCGTGCTGCCCTTTTTGATGAACTCATTGAGTGAAACAATAGAAAGCAACCTAGCAAGTCCCCTTTTGGAATTGAGTACCACTATCAAAGACAAATAAACCTGTTCGGAATTCAAGAATAGAGCAAAATTTAAACTCGAATACTACATAAGAACAGAGGGAAATGTTCATGAGTCTGAAGTCTGCAGCAGATGCACTGGATTGACTGGGATACAAATGGAGTATGTTGCAGTGCATGCCTATTAAGGAATCCACCAAATTTTCCTCCATTAATTTAAATGCATCTGACCTCCCTGATTTTACAATATTTGCAGTGCCCAAGTGATCCAGTGCACAGTCAGGAAATTTCACCTCAGTTATTTTCATTGGTTTGTTTATTAGTTTTGTCAACTCCAACTGTTTCATCTACAACTTAAAATTAGAATGTTATGGAATATTATATGTCAACAGTCATCACATCAGGATGAAATTTGTTGCCATTTTCCAAATGCAAATTTGCATTACAATTATTTCTTGCTTCACATTATGCATATTAATACTTTGAAGAGGGTTATAGCATTTCTATACTGAGAAAGAAAATAAAGTGCAAGAAAAACTTTGGTTGGGCTTGTTCAAAATGACTGCAGTGAGTATTTAAGACATGTTTTCATGTTTCATTGTTCTTTTAGAACAGTACATTCATTTACAGCATTTCAGATTTATAGAAAATCGCTTTTAGCTGTTCGATGACAGTTAATACTTATGTTTTTAATCTGCAGTGTTTTTACATTTTAAATAATTCACAGAGGTTTCACATTTCTGTTTCAGACTGAGGCAACCAGTACAGCCAGTGTCTGTTACAGGGTGTTATTTTAAAAAGCAGATCTCTCCTGACATTGCTTCGAGTGAATCAGAAGTTTTATAAGAACAGAAGCCTTATGAAAAGTAATCTTACCAGGGAGATTGACTTATTGGTCCTGGGATTAGCTCTTGGTTCTAATAGGAATTTGGAAAGGGCCCCAGATCTACAAGGACTGAAATGAGGGGGCCAATTTTACAGGCCTGTGGATTTCTTTCTGGGTACATACATCGTTTGCAGGGTGGTGAGGCCAGAGTGGTAGCTTCACTATCCAGTGGCCCAGACTAATGCTCGGACTACACAGGTTTTAAATTAAATTAATAAAATCCAGCCTGAAATCTGAGTGAAAAGCTGTATTTCAAAGGGATGGCCAGAGTATGGTTACAGAGGGTAATGGTTTGGGAAATATTGGAGATGAAGACACTAGCTCATGACTGCAATTCTGAAAATGGTTAATTGTCCTCAGAAATCATATTAACTGATGCCCCCTAACTCGTAGCTCTGTTTCTTTCTTGTTAGTCCTCTGTAGCCCCAGCTATCAAAACCCTTTCCTCCCTTGATTATGAGCACTCTCCTCCAGACACTGCAGCACACTTCACTTCACTTTTTTCTGTTCTTACTGAAAAACTCTACTCCTTCACTATTACTTCCTTCACCTCAAAGTGGCTCTGTTAGCTTTCACACTTAAGGCAGCATTACTCTCGAAGATAAAAGCAAATTACTTTGGATGCTGGAATCTGCAGCAAAAAGAGAAAATACTGGACATCTCAGCAGGTCTGAGAGTATCTGTGGAAAGAGAAGGGGGCTAACATTTCTGTCAAAGCTAGAGAGAATGGAAATAGGGTCAGATTAATACTGTTGTGGAACAATGAGGCTGGATAGAGTGTCAGGGATAGGTGAAGATTGACAAAGATGTCATGGACAGAAAGACGAAGGGAATATAATTCAAGAACAAAGGAAAGTACAGCACAGGAACAGGCCCCTCGGCCCTCCAAGCCTGCGCCGACCATGCTGATTGTCTGAACTAAAATCTTCTACACTTCCAGGTCCGTAACCCTCTATTCCCATCCTATTCATGTATTTGTCAAGATGCCCCTTAAACGTCACTTTCTTCCCTGCTTCCACCACCTCCTCCGGCAGCAAGTACCTGCACCCGTTAACCTCTGTGTAAAAAAAACTTGCCTCGTACATCTCCTCTAAACCTTGCCCCTCGCACCTTAAACCTATGCCCCCTAGTAATTGACCCCTCTACTCTGGGAATTTTGTAGACCTTTATCAGACCGCCCCTCAACCTCCTTCATTCCAATTAGAACAAACCAAGTTTATTCAACCTCTCCTCATGGCTAATTGGTGGAGATAATGACAAAGAAAGGTGCTGATAGTGGCACATTAAGAGGTCAGAATGTGTTAATGACAGAATGAAGGTGAGCAGTGTGTCCAAGGATAAACAGGGAACAGATGGCCCTAGTGGGATGGGGTAGAGGGATGGGGAAAACAATGGTGAGGGAAATACATTGATGGGGGAATTTAAAATAAATTGATGGAAATAAAAATGGGGACTTCACAGTCAGAAGTTGTTGAACTCAACATTAAGTCCAGAAGGCTGTAACATGCCTAATCGGAAGGTGAGATGTTGTTCCTCCAATTTGCGCTGAGTTTCACTGGAGCATTGTACTAGGCCAAGGACGGACGTGTGGGCATGAGAGCATGATGGTGAGTTGAAATGGCAAGCAAAGGGAGGTCTGGGTCCTGCTTGCAGATGGACTGACGGTCTTCAAAGGTTCGACAAAGAGGTCACCCAGTTGCATGTAGTATGTCCAATGTAGAGCAGACAGCAATGCGAGCAGCGAATGCAATACATCAGACTGAAGGAGATGCACGTGAAGCATTACATTGTTGAAGGGTTACTCTGCCCTGACATGCATATCCTCAAAATATTTCACTATGTTAATGCTAGGATACTTCCTTTTATCTTGTAGGTCAAACTCACATACCTCATAGCGAGAGGATTCTAGTACAGGAGCAAGGATGTCCTGCTGCAAGTATGCAGGGCCTTGGTGAAGCCATATTTGGAATATTGTGTGTAGTTCTCGTCTCCGTATCTGAGGAAGGATGTTCTTGTTCCAGAGGAAGTACAGAGAAGGCTTACCAAATTGATTCCTGGGATAGCAGGACTGACATATGAGTAGATGCTTCACATGCATCTCCTTCAGTCTGGTGTATTGCACTTGCTGCTCGCATTGCGGTCTACTCTACATTGGGCAGACTACATGCAACTGGGTGACCTCTTTGTCAAACCTTTGCAGGCCTTTAGTCCGTCTGCAAGCAGGATCCAGTTATCCCTGTTGTTTACCATTTCAACTCACTGCCCTGCTCTCATGCCCAAATGAGGTGAGGATTGTATTCATTGGAGTTCAGAAGAATGAGAGGGTACCTCATAGAAACTATAAAGTTCTAACAGAAAAACCAGACAGGGTAGATGCAAGAAGGTTGTTTCCAATGGTGGGCGTGTCTTGAACCAGTGGTCACTCATGCGTATCCTCAATAGTCTAAGGATGTGGGGTAGACCACTTAGGAAATAGATGAAGAGAAATTTCTTCACCCACAGAATGGTGAGGCTGTGGAGTTCACTACCACTTAAAGTAGTTGAGGCCAAAACATTGCATATTTTCCAGAAGCAGTTAAATATAGCACTTGGAGGGCAGCACGGTGGCACAGTGGGTTAGCCCTGCTGCCTCACCGTGCCGAGGTCCCAGGTTCGATCCCGGCTCTAGGTCACTGTCCGTGTGGAGTTTGCACATTCTCCCCGTGTCTGCGAGGGTTTCGCCCCCACAACCCAAAAATGTGCAGGGTAGGTGGATTGGCCATGCTAAATTGCCCCTTAATTGGAAAAAGATAATTGGGTAATCTAAATTAAAAAATATATATATATAGAACTTGGGGCAAAGGGAATCAAAGGATATCGGGGGAAGGTGGGATCAGGCTATTTTTTTTTATTTGTTCATGTGATATGGGCTCCGCTGGCTAGACCAGCATTTATTGCATATCCCTGAGGGCATTTAAGAGTCAACCACATTGGTGAAGATCTGGAGTCACATGTAGGCCAGACTATGTCAGGATGACAGACTAAATAGACTGAGGGACTATACTCATTGGAATTTAGAAGAATGAGGGGGATCTTATAGGAACATGTAAAACTGTGAAGGGAATAGATAAGATAGAAGTAGGGTTGTTGAAACTAGAACTGGGAGGCATAGCCTCAAAATAAGGGGGAGCAGATTTAGGAGTTGAGGAGGAACTTCTTCACCCAAAAGGTTGTGATTCTGTGGAATCCCCTGCCCAGTGAAGCAGTTGCAGCTACCTTGTTAAATGCTTTTAAGGCAAATGGAGATAGATTTTTGAACAGCAAAGGTTATGGTGAGCGGGCAGTAAGTGGAGCTGAGTCCACCAAATAATCAAGCATGATCTTATCGAATGGTGGAGCAGGCTCAAGGGGCCAGATGGCCTAGTCCTGCTCCTAGTTCTTATGTATCGTGGGACTGAAAAATTGCCAATGTGACACCCCTATTAGAAAAGAGTGGTAGGCAAAAAAAACACGTAACTATAGCCCAATTAGCCTAACATGTTTTGTTTTAGAAATGTTGGAATTAATTATTAAGGAAGTAATAGCAACACATTTGGAAAATCCTAATCTAATCAAGCAGCGTCAACATGGCTTCATGAAAGGGAAATCATGTCTGACTAATTTTGAGGAAGTCTCAACCTGAGTGGATAGAGGGGAACCAGCAGATGTATTATATTTGGACTTCCAGAAGACATTCAACAAGATGCCTCACAAAAGATTAATTCATAACAAAACAGCCCATGGTGTTGGAGGTGGGATGTTCGCATAGGTAGAGAAGTGGCTAATGGGCAGGAAATAGCGAGTGGGGATAAGGAGTTCTTTTCAGGTTGGTGACCTGTAATCAGTGGGGTTCCACAGGTATCAGTACTGGGTCCACAACTGTTTATAATATATATTAATGACTTGGAGGAAGGAATCAAATGTACAGCAGCCAGATTTTCAGATGACATAAAGGTAGGTGGAAAGGCAAGGTGTGGAGGGATACAAACAGTTTGCGAAAAGATATTGAGAGGTTAAGTGGGCAAGAAGTTGGCAAAAAAGAGTATAACATGGTAAAATGTGAAGTTGTTCATTTTGGAAGGGAGAATAATAGAACAATATTAGTTAAACAATGAAAACCTGCAGAAAGCCTCAACACAAAGCTACTTGGGGATATTGTGCACGAAGTACAGAAAATTAGCACACAGGTGCAGTATGTAATCAGGAAGGCGAATGGAACGTTGGCCCTTATTTCAAGGCCATTGGGGTGTAAGGGTGTAAAATTTTTGCTGTAACTGTACAAGGAACTGGTGAGACCAAATCTGGGGTATTGTGAACAGTCTTCATCCCCTTATTTAGGTAAGTATATAATCTCATTAGATGCATTTCAGAGAAGGTTCACTCGGATAATCCCTGGTTTGGAGGGATTGTATGAGCAAAGGTTAAACAGTTTGGGACTCTACTCTTTGAAATTGAGGCGAATGAGAGGTGATCTCATTGAAACAGAGGGTTTTTTAAGGGGCTTGACAGGGTAAATAATCAGAGGATGTTTCTCCTCATTGGAGAGTCTGGGACCAGACGGTATAGTCTCAGAAAAAGGGGTGATAATTTAAGGCCGAGATGAGAAGGCATTTCTTCTCTTTGAGGGTTGTGAGCCTTTGGAACTCCCTGCCACAGTGAGATGTGAGGCCAGAGTTATTGTGTATATTTGAGGCTGAGGTAGATATAATCTTGGTCAGTAAGGAAATCAAGGGTTACGGAGAAAGGAGAGTGGACATGAGGAATGTAGGATCAGCCCTGATGTTACTGAATGGCGGAGCAGGCTAGAGGGGCTGAACAGCCTACTCCTGTTCCTATTTCCTATGGTCTTATACTGAAGCACTTTTTCAGTAGTGCAGACAACAGAAACATTTTTCAAGACACTAATCGTTTGCTTTTTTATGACCATTGCTGTGTGTCACAGAAGATTAGGAAGATAGATGACACTTAAGTTAGTACCAGTGTTGCACATGGACGATAGTTAGGGATTAGGGCACACTGTTGTACATAGATGCCATTAAACACGTTTGCATCACCAGTCCGACCTATATCTAACCTCTGACGGATGTGAAGGCAGGGCTTGGCCTGGGTGTAGAGTGTCTGCCGGGCGAGAAGAGGGTGATGGGGGTCGGGGGGAGTGATGTGGAAGTTGCGACGGGTAATCACCCATGACTCATGAATACCCCACATGGTGACACTCTCAGAGAGAAGTGGCAGGGCATGGGAGCAGCAGTGTGAACCCGCCTTTTATGACAGCATTCCCAGTGAGTGAATCCTAAACCTTCACCATGTCCCACAACTCCCCCTGACCACTCCCCCCCCCCCCCCCCCCCCCCCACCCCCCTCAATCCTCCTCAGGATATATGGGCCCGTGAGATGGATTGATCAGCACATATGCAGCGATCACACAGACAGATGTGGAATGTTATCCTAAAGGGAGGAGTCAGACTTTCTCAAACGATCAGAGCTCATCTCACAGCAAGTCATCATCACCCTCTATCCCGTGGACAAGACCCGCTGAGACTGTCAACCCAGGGGCAACACCCTATGGTGATGCTGGTAGGACCCTCAGAGGAGGGAGGGAGAGCTGTGGTATTGGGAAGGAATGGAAGGCTAGGGAGAAGGTGACGTGAAGGACTGAGCGAGAGGAAGGGGGGTGTGAAGGAATAAATGAGAGAGATGATGGAGTAAAGGACAGAACGAGAGGGACACCCTCCTCGTCAGATGAGCCTTGCTGTTCATCCTCCTCCAGCATGTCGCCTCTCTGCTGTGCGATGTTGTGCAAGATGCAGGCCATAACAGTGCTTGAGATCCGCCTGGGCTATATTGGAGCACCCACCAGAGTGGTCCAGACATTGGAAGCGCATCTTGAGAATGCTATTGCACCACTCAATGATGCTCCTGTTTGCGACATGAACTTTGTTATAACGGGCTTCTGCGGTTTGGGGCCTCCTCACAGACGTCATCAGCCATGACCTCAGCGGGTAACCCTTGTTGCCCATGCGCCAGCGCCTCACCTGAGGGAGTGCCCCGAAGATGCCGTGAACCTCCGAGTGCACCAGTATATATGTGCTGTGTATGCTGTCTGGGTATCGGGCACAGACATGCATGATATATAGTTGATGGTTGCACACCAACTGCAACTTCAGGGTGTGGAAGCTCTCCTGACTGATGAAGGGCACTGTTGTGTTTGGCGTTCGTTGTCTCGCAAGGAATCTACCAAGCAACTTGTGACCTGTCCAAACCAGGCTATTTATTAAATCACACATGGTAAGATAGCGATTGTTACAGATCAAGTTATCATGGACCAAAAGTGAAAATGCTGGAGAATCTCAGCAGGTCTGGCAGCATCTGTACGGAGAGAAAAGAACTAACGCATCGAGTCCAGACGACCCTTTGTCAAAATTATCGTGGAGTTTCTTTGTACTCTCCTGGAACTACCCCAGGCACGACTGTCCTCATTTACATCTTATAACCATCTCCCGATCACCGGATGCGCCCGAACTTATATCTGAGTGCCTTGTCACATGACCACTGCCTTGAGACCACATGGTGGGTTTGTAACGCCCCCTGCGGGTTGGAAGTCACACCACCAGTCATCTACAATATTGCACACAGGCATTTACTATTTTAACTTTATACATTTGTGATATGTCTAACAATGTGAAGAAGTTGAATTAGAGTGTCTAGAACATGTTATGCCTGGTCAGTGCCAGTCTCTATGTCATCCCTATGATCACTTGGGTTGTTGCGGCCTCTTGCTTCATCTCCTCTTTACTCTGTGCCTTTGGAAGGCATGCATCCGTAATTGCCACACGTGCATCATCAGCTCTTTTCATTTCCTCTTCTTCCTGCTATGCTGTTTGAGCTTGGTATGAGCTTGCTCTCCCAGTCTTCTCCTCTTCCTCCTTCTTGTTTTGGCAATCGGTTTGTGAAATCGTTTGTGTTTATGTTGAGCCTTGGCAGCCTTTGGTTCGGTGCTGGTCTTCACCCTGTGCTCGGACGTCTGGATTCTCAAGTAGATCCTGAGGTGCCGACACGTCATCACTGGGTTGTGTGACCACGCCTACTTCTGCGGCTTTCTGGTGTCTGGGTGGAGGTTAGATCTACGGCAAAAGATGCCGCCCATTCTTGGCCCACTGGAACATCGCCCCATGGCTCCTCTTCACTAGAAATAAGGATGCTGACACTTATGTCATGATGGTCCAGGCGTTGGGTCATCATGGTCTAGTTCGAGAATATATGATCCGTTGATCTGCATCATGAAATAGTCATCAGTTCCTCCGCTGATTCACTCTCGGAATCGCCACTCTGTTCAACATCAGAGAACGATCATCGTGTACATCATCAATGTCTTCCCACTCATGTTCAGTGTCCTCGAGGATCTCTGCTGTTTGACTCCTGGAGTAGTCTATGTCTTCAACATCAGCGTCTTCAACATCAGCATTGTTATCAACGTCTGCATCATCAACGTCTTCCCATTTATCCTCAGTGTCTTCGGGGATCAGGGAGTTGATGACCGGAATCATTTCAGAGGCCTGAAACGATTCACCAAGTACCTCTGGAGCAAGCTTCTCTAAGATTGGGACAGTGTCGTCTGTTTTTAGCGTGTTCAGTGGTGGGTCTTCCATGGCATCAGCAACTTCGATCTCAGTTTTTATTTTGGAGTGCACCACCTCGTCATTCACCCCAAAGTACCGGAGTAGTACTTCTTGGGCCCGTCCTTTGCTCCTGTAAAAAAGATCTACGAGCAGTTTATACTGGTCTTCATCTGTTGCACCTTCCACGCCATTACATTCCCACATTGAACCCGGGTCCTCAGCGCCGCAGACCCAGTGCTATCCACTGGGCCACATGCCGCCTTACACATCCTCTTCAAAGTCATCATATATATATTCTTAGTACTCATCATTAGATCTGCAGTGATTTCTCCTGTAAAATACACCATTGCACATGGAATTATGTGTTCACGCAGGAGGCCGCCAAGTTCAAAGTCAGCATTGTGTTTGGCTGTCGAGCTTTTGCTTAACATCCCATGCTGTGGAACTTCAGCAGGACTGAAGAAGTTAAAGAATGATTCATTTAATATGGTTTTCATAACGGTTCTGCGAGAGCTTCAGCCTTTGTGCTTCGGTTTAGTTTGAATTGTTTTCAACGTGACATTTTTGCCCTCCCTCCAGTCGATCTTAGAGCATTGCACCCCATGATTTCTGGTTCATCGAAGAATGATTCAAGCAACCGCAAATCCATCTGATACACTGTTAAGATCACCTTGTTTGTGAAATACTCATTGGACTCGAAATTAAACTCCACGGCTTCTCATGCACTGACCATTTAACATTCACATCTTGTAGAAGCTTTAATATAGGCTCATCATGCTCCTGTATCATGTCACTGAGCACATGTATGTTCTTGAAGACTGTTAACCAGAATTGCCGAATGCTGGCTCTTCCATCTCTTTGCCTGATTGGATTTCTTCTGAATCAACATCAAACATGCACAATCTGATATCTTGTAGGGATTTTTAGTATTCAGTCGGCCACCCGTCATCTGTGATACACGGTCGGTCAACTCAGTTCAGGGATTCACATGAATCCGCTCAGTGACTTTTTCGCCTTACTATTCCTGATTTCCACTCAAATGGATTCAACCTTATCCCCCATAGCACCGATATTATCCCTAACTATTGCCCGGATGTCATCCTTAAATAACAGACCTACACCACCTCCCTTACCATCCACTCTGTCCTTCCGAATAGTTTGATACCCTCGGATATTTAACTCCCAGTCGTGACCATCCTTTAACCATGTTTCAGTAATGGCCACTAAATCATAGTCATTCACGATGATTTGCGCCATCAACTCATTTACTTTATTCCGAATACTACGAGCTTTCAGGTAAAGTACACTTATGTTGTTTTTTTTACCTCTGTTTTGAATCTTAACATATCCAGTTTTACTTCTTTTAGCATTACTGGGCCTATTCACTGAGCTCTCCTCAGTCACTGTACCTTGTACTGTCGCCCTTTTTGATTTTTGACTATGTCTTCTCTGTCTTACACTTTCCCACTTACTTCCTTTTGCTTCTGTCCCTGTTTTACTACCTTCCAACTTCCTGCATCGGTTCCCATCCCCCTGCCACATTAGTTAGAATAGAAGAATTTGGATTTAGTGTGGCTGTTGGAGGGTAAATCAACATTGGACATGTGGAAGTCTTTCAAGTGACAGTTGATTAGGATTCAGGAAAGTCGTTCCTGAGAGAACAAAGGATAAGTATGGGAAGTTGAGGGAGCCTTGGATAATGAGGGATATTGTGAACCTCATCAAAATGAAAAAGGAGGCTTTGCATGGTGTAGAAGGGTGGAGATAGTCGAAACCCTTGAGGAGTATCAAGAAAGTAGGAAGGTACTTCAGTGGGAAATTAGGAGGTCATGAAAAGTCCTTGGAAAGTAGGATTAAGGTGAATCCCAAAGCTTTTATTCATGTGTAAAAAGCAAGAGGGTGGCCAAGGAAAGGATTGTTGAGCCAGAGGAAATGGGTGAGGTACTAAATAAGTACTTTGCATCAGTCTTCACCAAAGAAAAGGACTTTGTGGAAGATGATTCTTGGATAGGGTGTGTGGACAGTCTTGGTCATGTTGACATCGAAAAGAAGGAGGTATTGGGTGTTTTAAAAGACCTTAAGGTAGATAAGGTAGATAGGCCAGATGGGACTTACCCCAGAATACTGAGGAAAGCAAGGGAGGAAATTGCTGGGGCCTTAACTGACATCTTTGTATCCTCATTGGCTAGAGGTGAGATCCGAGAGGACTGGAGAAAAGCTAATGTGGTACTGCTGTTAAGAAATGTAGCAGGGATAAACCAGCAAACTATAGGCCAGTGAGCCTCATGTCGGTAGTGGGTAAGTTATTGGAAAGAATTTTCAGGGCCAGGATTTATACCCATTTGGAACAAATGGACTCATTAGTGATAGACAGCATGGTTTTGTGAAGGTGGGGTCGTGCCTCACTAACTTGGTTGAGGTTTTGAGGAGGTGACAAAGATGATTGATGAGGGGTGGATGTTGTTTACATGGAATTCAATTAAGCCTTTGACAAGGTGCCTCATGGCAGACTGGTACAAAAGGTGAAGTCACACAGGATCAGAGGTGAGGTGGCAAGATGGATACAGAACTGGTTCAGTCACAGAAGGCAAGGGATAGCAATAGAAGGGTGTTTTTCTGAATGGAAGGCTGTGACTAGTGGTGCTCCACAGGGATCTGTACTTGGGCATCTATTGTTTGTAGTATACATAAACGATTTGGGGGAAAATGTAGCTGGTCTGATTAGTAAGTTTACGATGACACCAAGGTTGGTGGAGTCACAGCTAGTGTTGAGGATTGTCAGAGTAGTACATAGATAGATAGAGATAGAGAAATACAGCACAGAACAGGCCCTGCGGCCCACGATGTTGTGCCGAACTTTTGTCCCAGGTTAATCATAGAATTTTGGACACTAAGGGCAATTTATCATGACCAATCCACCCAACCTGCACATCTTTGGACTGTGGGAGGAAACCGGAGTACCCGGAGGAAACCCACGCACACACGAGGAGGATGTGCAGACTCCACACAGACAATGACCCAAGTCGAAATCGAACTTGGGACCCTGGAGCTGTGAAGCAATTGTGTTACCACAATGCTACCGTGCTGCCCTTAAGAAAAAAATAATCTACACTCCATTATTCTACCCTAATCTATGTACCTATCCAATAGCCGCTTAAAGGTCCCTAACGTTTCCGACTCAACTACTTCCACAGGCAGTGCATTCCATGCCCCCACTACTCTCTGGGTAAAGAACCTACCTCTGACATTCCCCCTATATCTTCCAACATATACCTTAAATTTATGTCCCCTTGTAATGGTTTGTTCCACCCGGGGAAAAAGTCTCTGACTGTCTACTCTATCTATTCCCCTGATCATCTTATAAACCTCTATCAAGTCGCCCCTCATCCTTCTCTGTTCTAATGAGAAAAGGCCGAGCACCCTAAACCTTTCCTCGTAAGACCTACTCTCCATTCCAGGCAACATCCTGGTAAATCTCCTTTGCACCCTTTCCAAAGCTTCCTCATCCTTGCTAAAAGGAGGCGACCATAACTGCACACAGTACTCCAAATGTGGCCTGACCAAGGTTTTGTACAGCTGCATCATCACCTCACGGCTCTTAAATTAATCCTTCCTGCTAATGAACGCTAGCACACCATAGGCCTTCTTCACAGCTCTATCCACTTGAGTGGCAACTTTCAAAGATCTATGAACATAGACCCCAAGATCTCTCTGCTCCTCTACATTGCCAAGAACCCTACCGTTAACCATGTATTCCGCATTCACATTTGTCCTTCCAAATGGACAACCTCACACTTGTCAGGGTTAAACTCCATCTGCCTCTTCTCAGCCCAGCTCTGCATTCTGTCTATGTCTCTTTGAAGCCGGCAACAGCCCTCCTCACTATCCACAACTCCACCAATCTTCGTATCATCTGCAAATTTACTGACCCACCCTTCAACTCCCTCATCCAAGTCGTTAATGAAAATCACAAACAGAGGACCCAGAACTGATCCCTGCGGTACGCCACTGGTAACTGGGCTCCAGGCTGAATACTTGCCATCCACCATCACTCTCTGTCTTCTATCGGTTAGCCAGTTCGTTATCCAACTGGCCAAATTTCCCACTATCCCATGCCTCCTTATTTTCTGCATAAGCCTACCATGGGGAACCTTATCAAATGCCTTACTAAAATCCTTGTACACTACATCCACTGCTTTACCTTCATCCACATGCTTGGTCACCTCCTCAAAGAATTCAATAAGACTTGTAAGGCAAGACCTACCCCTCACCCACATCCTACAGGAGAAGCATGCAACTGTCCTCGCCTCCAAGCCCTCTTACTTTACAGAATTAGCTGCCCTGTAGACCAACTGGACCTCCGCCCTCTGACTCTGCTTCCAGTCAGCTGTACTCTAAACACCTGGCTCCCTTCATGCTCTTTGATAAATATAGGAAATGAAATGTAAGGAGCACCTTACTCCCTCCTCACCTAACTCCCTCAGTCACCAGACTCTCACTGTAGCACTCAAATGCAACAAGTTCAGCACTCCAGTGCAAAACCAGATAGGTTCGAGACTTGGGCAGAGAAATAGCAAATGGAGTTTAATCCAGACAAATGTGAGGTAATGCATTTTAGTAGGTCTAACATAGAGGGGAAATATACAGTAAATGGCAAAACTCTTAGGAACATAGAAATTCAGAGAGATCTGGGCATGCAGGTCCACAGATCTTTGAAAGTGGCAACACAGGTGGGCAAGGTAGTCAAGTAAGTATAAAAATGCTTGCCTTCATTGGGCGGGGCATCGAGTATAAGAACTGGCAAGTCATGCTACAGTTGTATAGAACCTTGGTAAGGCCACCCTTGGAATATTGCACACAATTCTGGTCACCACACTGCCAGAAGAATATGGAGGCTTTGGCGAGGGTGCAAAGGATGTTTACCAGGATGTTGCCTTGTCTGGAGGGTGTTAGCTACGCAGAGAGGCTGAATAGACTCAGACTGTTTTCAATAGAACAATGGAGGTTGAGGGGTGACCTGATAGAGGTCTACAAGATTATGAGGGGCATGGATAGAGTGGATGGGCAGGCACTCTTTCCCAGGGTGGAGGGGTCAATCACCAGGGGGCATCGGTTTAACGTCCGTGGGGCAAAGTTTAGAGGAGATGTGCGAGGCAGGTTTTTTACACCGAGGATGGCGAGTGCCTGGAACACATTGCCAGGGGTGGTTGTGGACACAGATTCATTAATGGTGTTCAAAAGGCATCTCGACAAATACATGGATAGGATGGGTATAGAGGGATACGGGACTAGGAAGTACTGACGGTTTTGGCCAAGGGTGGTATCATGATCGGTACAGGCTTGGAGGGCCGATGGGCCTGTTCCTGTGCTGTATTGGTCTTTGTATGGGTTTTCTTACCTTCTCACTCCCCCTCAACAGCCATGGTGCTCAGGCCCTGCTTGTGAATACTTGCACCAATTTACGCCTGCATGACGCCCGCCTGAGAGGTGTGGAGCATCGTGGAGGGGTAGAGTGTATGGTGTCCAACACGTTATTTGCATTCAAATCCATGCAAATGGTAGATTTGCATGGGCCCAGCGGCGTGGGGTGTGAACCTCACTGCTGCCACCAGCGGAGGTTCGGAACATCACGTTGGAGTTGGCGCTGGGTGCAAATTCTGATTTTTCCTTCACCTAATATTCTCGCTGCTGGAGTTGGGTGGGGGAGAACCCAGCCCCATGTCTAATTTGAGTTGGCATCCACAAAACAAACTCTGGTTACAGCTGCCAGAAACCTGACTCCAAGTCACCCCAGAAACCTAAATGAGTCTGCAGATACAGAATTGGTTCCAATCCTTTTCAATCCTGATTATGAAGGCTGTTTGCCACCTCTTCCCACCATTATCATTTTTAGTGATCTTAGGAAGTGAGGTTTCATGTTCACACAGATAATGTTTTCAGAATAAGGTCCTGATTCGAGAAGTAGTTGAATGATGTCTGTATTTGCCACCTATCCAGTGCCTGAACCAATGGGTGCACTTCAGTGCCAAACCTGCAAATTTCCATTTTATGGGGCCTGGACCCATTTAAAGACAAGTCCATTTTAATTTTCTGATTGTTAATCAATTTTTTTTCTTATATAGAAGGCTTTTATAAACGGAAATTAACAATTTGCTTTTATGAAATTTAAGATTGTAAGAAATGTGTCTTACATTTTTCATGGTTTAAAAACTTAAATTTTCCAAGTACACACTTGCTGTGAGAAACATTGGCTGCTGCCAACATGTCTGGAAAGTCACAGGCTGTGTAGGTGCACAGTGGTACTTAGCAATTACTCCTAGGACATAAATTAATGACCCCAATGCATCAGCCTCAGAATAACATTTCCATCTGGGCCTGTGGCTGTCCTTTGAATCAGGTTCTGAGTTGTTCCATTCACAACTGTAGGGTATTCTCCCATTTCCTTTGTCAATCGAAGTGAAGGTGACTACAGCATTGAACGTTACTAATTTCACTTGGATGAGTTACTATGCAGTGACCGGCTGCATTCAGAAAGCTCCTGGTGCCTTTGGTGAATGGTTCATTACATTCAGCAGGGAACAGTAGCAGAAGCAACTGTAATTTGTAGGGTTGCCTGGTCCCCAATGTGCCAAAGGTGATAGATTGTGCACACAGTGCAATTCATGTTTCCAGCCACAGTCCAGATGTGTTTGTGAATTGCAAAGGATTTCAGTTCAATGTGCAAATTATGTGTGATAGCTATTGCAAGATTCTACATGTTAATGCATGTTTCTATCGAAATACGGATAATTCTTTGCAAGGCCATTAAACTTGAGCAGTGTATTTGAGAGGAAGAAAGTATTGAAAAGTGGCTCCTGGGATATATGAGCCATTAAGTTCTAACAGAGCTCATGAATTCTTTGCATAAATTCTGCATTGAGCAGGAGCAAATGCAGTAATATGTCTGTGGGAGAGCCAGCGTGGTCCCAGAGTAAACCTTCGGACATTTAAAGCAATGATCCAAATATTAGGGTCAGCAAGGGAGTGGAGGAAGATCCTTAACGTGCTCACCTCTCAAAATTTGAACTTGATTTGTACTTTGTGCAGCATCTCCCAATAAATATGTTGAAACAGCTTTAGGAAGATGCAAAGGGTGAAGAGGATGTCAACAAGCAGCAGCTACTACTATCAGCCCTGTGAAGCACCCAAGGAGATAAGTTCATATTATTCTAATTGTGCAGTGCTTTTAATGAGGCCTATTATCTGCTATAATGACCATATGTATCAATGTCCTCAGGGTGCATCAATTTATATGTAACAGCTATACTGAATTATTGCTATTCAAGATATTCTAGAAAATATGGAAATTATGTATGCAGAATAAATCTGTTTCACACATGCTGAGGGAAGGTTTTATTGTTATTTATTAGATTTGTAGTGCAGTTTTAAGTGCCTGTAATCACTTTTCGCATATGGATAACTTACTGAAGCTGATTTACTATTGCGCGTACCCATGAGATTCTTAAAGTATGGCATGAGCTCCCTTTTTGTGCTTTTTCTCAGTGTGCTTACTGTATTGAGGGAGAAGTCAATTTTGTGTAATCCCTGTAGTGTCCAATGACAAATTATACTCATTGGTTGCAGGAGTGACCAGCCATAATATTTCTGCCGCAGTAATGGAATTATTCCGTGCATTACTTTCTAACATCTCAGGTCATTCACTTGTGTATACTTTTATATAGTCATGGAACTGCCCCTGTCTGCACAGCCCCCTAATTATTCTTGTCGGTCATACCCTGAAGGTCAACAACTGTTCTATGTGACTGCATGACAGTGGGGGCAATCTTCTAACTTGCACCAAAATTGGCACAAGGCTAAAGGAGCAGCTGAGCTACCCTGCCCAAAGCTAGCATTTGGAAGCCTGAACGATTTCCAAGTTTGGATCACATTTAAATGCTGCCAGAAAGCTCCAGGCACCCCACAGTACCTTGGCAGATATGGGAGGACAACTTGTAATGACTGGAACATAGGTCAGACCTGGGTTTGGGAGCAACGTTTGCTGTAAACTGCACAGCTACATCATAACCTTAAAGTCCACATGCAGGCCATACACAAGTCTGTCACATGAAATTACTGCACCCTTGCAGCTGTGTAAAGATTAAAGGGGCCATGCATATAAATAAATCATGGACACCAAGAAAACAAAATAGGAATGTTGATTGGAGGGTGGGGGTATGCTTGTGAAGGCCTTCTGCTGCAATGAAAAACAGTTAAAATGTGTTTGACTATTCTTGAACGGTCTCCAGGAGTCCCTTTAAGGCGCAGTAGTCTGTGCATAATACAAAAGGATGGAGTGCACTAGGTACACATTCTGTTCATTTGTTCCTGAAATGTGCACTCGAAGTTCTACGTTCAGCACAAAATCCTGGGCCGGGATTCTCCCCTACCGGGGGGCGGGGGGGGGGGGGGGGGGGGGGGGGGGGTCCCGGCGGGATGGAGTGGCATGAACCTTTAGGGGCCAAGCCCTAACCTTGAGGGGCTAGGCCCGAGCCGGAGTGGTTGGTGCTCCGCCGGCCGACGGGAATGGCTTTGGCGCCACGGCAGCCGGGGCCGAAGGGACTTCGCCAGCTGGCGAAAGTCCACGCATGCGCCGTAGCATCAGTGGCTGCTGACGTCATCCCCGCACATGCGCAGGGGAGGGGGTCACTTCCGCGTCCGCCATCGTGCAGTTTACAGCAAACGTGGAAGGAAAAGAGTGCCCCCCACAGCACAGCCCCGATCGGTGGGCCCCGATCGCGGGCCAGGCCGCCGTGTGGGGGCCCCGCGCCCCTCCCCCCCCCCCCCCCCCCCCAGGACCCCGGAGCCCGCTCGCGCCACCTGGTCCCGCCGGTAAATTAGGTGGTTTGATTCCCGCCGGCGGGACCGGCATGACAGCGGCGGGACTTCGTCCCATCGCGGGCCGGAGAATCGACGGGGGTGAGGGGTGGGGGGGTGCTCGCCGACAGGTGCAACGTGATTCCAGCCCCCGCCGAATCGTTGGTGCCGGAGACTTCGGGAGACGGCGGGGGCGGGATTCACGTGGTCCCCGCCGATTCTCCGACACGGCGGTGGGGTCGGAGAATCCCGTCTCAGATCTCCATATTTAAGTGGCTACCTGCTGTAAATGGGTGAGAAATGGCAGCCAGGAGTCGAAAATCATCTCCAGTAGATTTGAATAAGGATTTGAAATCCCTCACTGTTGCTTGCCTGTACGTTAGTAGTAGCACCTTATAAAAGGTGCTTGCCTGTATGTGCTCAGCCGTGGGTTTCCATGTGATATGTTATTAAAGTGGGCAATACCAGCATGACCTTGCAGCACAGCTAAGCTGCTGGCTGCTGTCCATTAGGAGGCAGGAACAGTTAAAAAGGCGGTCTAGGGCGGCACGGTGGCACAGTGGTTAGCATTGCTGCCTACGGCGCTGAGGACCCGGGTTCGAATCCCGCCCTGGCTCACTGTCTGTGAGGAGTTTGCACATTCTCCCCGTGTCTGCGTGGGTTTCACCTCCACAACCCAAAGATGTTCACCAAAGTAATGATAGAATGAATGGCAGCTCTATAACGTAAAGCTGACTTGTGGAGAGTACCTCCCATAGACTCTCTAGCCTTAATATTAACCACTTTACAACAAAGGAAAGGTGGTTGGGGATCAGGGCAGAGGGGTAAGAATTGGTTTAAATAAGTTATTTTTGGAAAATGTGCCACCAACTTGAAAATGAAAAAATGAAAATCGCTTATTGTCACGAGTAGGCTTCAATGAAGTTACTGTGAAAAGCCCCTAGTCGCCACATTCCGGCGCCTGTCCGGGGAGGCTGGTACGGGAATCGAACCGTGCTGCTGGCCTGCTTGGTCTGCTTTAAAAGCCAGCAATTTAGCCTGGTGAGCCAAACCAGCCCCTGGTTATGCCCACAGCCCTTGTTTCATCAGAGGATAATGGGACAGCCAAGTGAGCCACTATGGAGAGGCAGGACATAAGCCATGTGCAATTGGGGGAAAGACGTGAAATTGAATGTTACTGTGTGGGTTTCCCCTGGAGCTCAGCAGCAAAAGGGAGAAAGTACCTGGTAGGTTCACAAGATGAGTAACATTTTCATCAACCCATGTGGGCCAGTGGAGCAGGGGTGTTTTTAAACCACTCCACTGGCCCCACAAGGAAACTTCGGCCCCTTGCCTGCCACTTGCAACACCTCTCTTCCTGCCTTGCCATGAGCAGCCTCATTCCCCACCATGCTCTGGGTGCATCCAGTCCATTCTCCATGCAATCACTGACCTCCCACCCTCCCCCTTGCCAATGGCAGCCTTTCTCATCAATCCACCTGACCCACTCCCCCCTGTTCACATCCCTTTAGCTCTGATCAATCACCTTCCCCCCAATTGCCAGGGACTGTCCCTAGGTTTTGGCTGCCATTTCCTCCTACCACTGGCCGTCTTCTAAATTCTGCTGGACAGGCTGTTTAGTTGGCCGGCTGGTGGGTGGGAAATAGAACACAAAATCCATAATGAGCTCCTGCAGTGAAATTTGTTAGGGCCTTCACATCTTGGCAGATTGTTTGGAATTTTTCAGTCTCTCTGCATCCTGGCTGCCGCCACGGAAAAATCGGCATCTGTCATCCATTCTTCCATTATTCAGTATTATCCGATTGCACCACCTCAATACACTATTTGTCTGTCAAATTTGCTTATGAACAGAAAGAACTGCTTCGATTGATAGTTATGTAATCCATATCCATTCAGGATTATAATCTTCTAGTCCTTTAATTGTGTACATAATGGCATTAGTATGACTGGGCCATTTCCATTTAGAAATGATTTGCCGTTCCAACCAAAGCAAAATCAATGATTCTTGAAAGATTTAATCAAGCAATTTAGTTGCTTCAGAAATGTGAAAGCAGCATAATTTTAAGTCAATCATGATTGGCCAGTTTACTGCCATTATTGGTATTAAATTTGTGTTTTATGAATTAATGGAAAGAAACTGGTCAGCATTCATTTTGATTAATGGGTGTTACAATTTTAAAATAATACAAATTTCTTCCAGGAGGCAAGATATTGCAGTGTTATAGTCTCAACAACAGATTGCTTGTGTAGTCCCAAGCTTTTACTATTTTACAAGGAATAAAAAATTCTCCCATTGACACAGCAAAACACTTACATAATGTACACCTTTATGTTTGCTTTCTACTTTCAAACATTAATGGTAAGTGTTGTGTGCACTCACAAGAAACAGCTAAAGAGAGAAAAGACTGCAGATGCGAAGTACGCGAATGGGAGAAGAGTCCTGGCGCAGCTCTTTGAGCACCGAGAAATACCACACTAACGAAGGGCCATTTGGGTAGATTGGGAGGGGCCTCAGCCGGGAACCCGTGACTGAGGCCGCACCTTGGTGTTCTTTTCTGCAGAGGAGCTCGGCTGGCCGGAACTCCTCAGTGTAGGATGAGATTGCAACGTCATTTTTCAATGGTGACCCACTCTCTCGACCGTCCACACAATACCCAAACCACCCCCAAACCTCAACTCGCCTATCGGGCAGCACAGTAGCATCGTGGTTAGTACAGTTGCTTCACAGCTCCAGGGTCCCAGGTTCGATTCCCGGCTTGGGTCACTGTCTGCGCGGAGTCTGCACGTTCACCCTGTTTGTGGTCGGGTTTCCTCCGGGTGCTCCGGTTTCCTCCCACAGTCCAAAGATGTGCAGGTTAGGTGAATTGGCCTTGCTAAATTACCCTTAGTGTCCTAAACATTTGAGTGGGGTTATGGGGATCGGGTGGATGTGTGGGCTTGGGCAGGGTGCTTTTTCCAAGGGCTGGTGCAGACTTCATGGGCCGAATGACCTCCTTGTGCACTGTAAGTTCCATGATCTATGATTATTATCCGCCACCCCCACTCGATCCCTGTCGTGGGGAAAATGCCACCTTGGTACCAGGCTGGTAGTACCACAATGCCCAGGTAGCACCAGCAGTGCCAGGGTGCCACCCTGCCTAGAGGTCAAGCACATGGGCCCTCTGCTTTGCTGGGAGGCCCCAAGTGCCGTTCAGTCTGATCCCAGTTTGTGGAGACCAGCATGGAACAGCGTTTGCCTGAGATCTCCAAGGCAAGGGAGTTAGAACATAAGAACTATGAGCGGGAGTAGGCCATCTAGCCCCCCGAGCCTGCTCTGGCAGTCAATGAGATCATGGCTGATATTTTGAGGACTCAGCTCCACTTTCCGGCCCCAACACCATAACACTTAATCACTTTATTCTTCAAAAAAACGATCTATCTCTGTCTTAAAAACATTTAATGAAGGAGCCTCAACTGCTTCTCTGGGCAAGAAATTCCATAGATTCCTTAGAGTTAGATCCCATGTCTTGGGTAGATCGTGAGAGTGCATATTAGAGTGAAACTAGCTGTCTCACTTGAAGAGAGACGCAATGTACTGATAAAGGAGTTGTGGGAGGGGACCCAGGTAGACCTGGAACAAGGAATGTTCCACAAACCCCATGAAAAGGCAAGCGTAGCTAGGACGCATGCGGATGCCATTGCTACACCTTTGATTTGGAAGAAATGGGATGAGTCAAAAGAGAAGTTGTTGAGAGATAGAATGATGTTCAGCCAGGCGGAGGAGAGTGGTGGTGGATGGGAATTTGACAAAGGATCATCTCTTGTAACATTGCCATGTCCGCCCTCAGCCCCCTCAAATGTACAAACACACGAGCCCTCTTGACCAGCCCATTCAACCCTCGACGTTCCATGTAATCAGCCTGATCGGGGGGGGGGGGGGGGGGGGGGCTCTTCCCCCCTCACCAACTAGCCATCACCCTTTTTAGGCCAGCCTCCAGCTTGCGCCCCTGGCCTCCTTGAGCCCCCCCTCGGGCATTCACCAGCCCCGACCTCCCATTTGTCCCCTAGTAACAGTTCCTCCCCTGTCAGCCAAGCAGCTCCCCCCCACTCCCTCCCCTCCTGGTAAGAGCACCAGAAACCCAACACCCCCATATCAAGCTCCAGCTGAACACCTGCTTGCCCCCCCCCCCCCCCCCCCCCCCCCACTGTGCTTCCGTGAGTCAGCTGACCAAGCTGACTTGATAGCTTCCACTATCAAGGGATGGCACCAAACAGTCTGTCTCCCCATTGTTCTTTTCCCTTCCCCCCCCCCCCCCCAAACCTGGACAAACATATTCAAAGTATTACATTCCCCAGTAAACAAACATCAGAAAAAAAAGTGAAAAAACAACCCACAGAAACCAGCTCCCAGTAAGACAAAGTTAACATTAGCCATCGAAACAGCCCCTTATTGCACATAACACTACGTATTCAAACCATCACAAAAGTGATTTTCAATAAATCGCCACTACAATACTCTCCGGATTCAGTGTCTTTAGTTCACATCCAGTCTTTTTTTCTTGATGTCAATACATCGTCTGGTGTTTCAAGTAAAAATCCGGTTCCTCATATGTGACCCCACAGATGGGCTGGGTACAACACCCCGAACATCACCCCCTTCTTAAAGAGGGCCGTTTTTGCCCGATTAAACCCAGCTCGCCTCTTGGCCAAATCCAGGCCTAGGTCTTGATAAATTCTCTCACCTGCTGCTCCTTTCTTTCTTGGCCCACCACAGAATGTATTACTTGTCCAGGAATCAGTACAAATGTACCACCATTGCCCTCGGCGGCTTGTTCGTTCGGGGCTTCTTCGCGAGGGCTCTGTGCGGTCTATCCACTTCCAAGGGACGAGAGTGTGCACAGCCCCCATCAGCCTCTCCAGCATACTTGTCACATAGGCCCTCGCTTCCAATCCCTCACTGCCTTCAGGGAGGCCGACGATTCTCAGGTTCTGCCTCCTGGACCTGTTCGCCTGGTCCTCCAGCTCCTCCTGCAATCTTTTCTGGCAGTCATTCAACATCTCCACCTTGGTCTTCAGCACAGTTAGGTATTCCTCGTGCTCGGACACCTTATTCTCCACCTCCTGGATCGCACGTCCGTGGGTTTCTTGATTCGGCACCACCTGATCAATCAAAGCCCTGATCGGGTCCAACGTGTCCTTCTTAAGCTTGGCGAAGCCATCTTCACAAAACTTCACCATCTGTTCTGTCGACCACTGTGCCGTCTCCCCGCAGCCCTACTTCCCCGCCAGCTCTGCTCGCGTCTTCTTTATGGGACATTGTCTTCTCACAGGGCCACTTCTGGTCCAATTCTTCATACACTGGAGGGGGATTTCTCCTCACTGTCTCACTCTTCACCAATTTGTCCAATAAAATCCGGGGAAAAACGGGAGAAAAATGTCTAAAAGTCAGTTACAGGTGGGAGCTATCAAATGTGCGACCTACTCCTCCATGGCCGCCACCGGAAGTCCCAAACTATCCTTTCACCTACACATCTTTAATGAGGATCCATTTCCAGAGATTCAATCTCTCCTTCTGGTGCTCCTCTTCCCTGGATCACCATGTGTTATCAAGATTCACCTTCTGTGCACACTCTCGGATAATCAGCCGTACCAACATAACATTACTGCTTCACAGGCCCTGTGGAAAGGAGTCACCAACCTTTGGCCGTCTCCTTTCATCTTCTGGCTTCTTGCAAGTCCATTTTGCCTTGGTTCTGCTCCTTCAGCTTTCTCTCTTTAATGAAGGCATTTTTCATCTCCTCTTTACTTTAACTACACTGACCAGGACCTTGTTTAGGTTCCTGTTCTTGTTCCTTTACTTAAGTGTCTTTGTGGGCCTTTCTCTTTTGTCCCATTCCCAGGTTTCTAGGATCTTTTCCAGATTTTTTGTGAAATCTGCTTTCTGCAACTCTCTCCTGTCCAGCTCCTTCTGGCATTTGCTTCCAACTGATCTAAAACTGCTTAACGTTTCTCATTGTGTCCATTGGCCTCATTTTGCAAGGCAACAGCACAATTTTTTGCTAATTTTAAGAGCTGTAAAACCTGATTGAAATGCAGGTTTTCAAACAAACCCACGGGCGTTCAGGCATCACTCTGAAGGTAAACCTTGCTTAGCACACAAATATGAAATATAAGTTAAACTTAGGGTGGGATTTTCTGGCAGACTCGATGGGCCAAATGGCCTCCTTCTGCTCTGTATGTTCTATGTTCTAGGTTCCTGCTGAAGTCAACCCCTTGCAGTGGGTCCCGAGCGAACAAGCCACACAAAAGCCCATGGGCTTTGGCGGGATGTTGTGGGTAATGCTTCGCCACATTCCCAGCCAGGGGTGGCAGGGCCGGAGGTGGTAAATGCCGACCTTAAACTTAAAGCTATAGTTTATTCCTAACACCCATAAACACAAATATAACTTACTTAAAAATTTCAAACGTTCAATTGTTTAGACGTTGACATTCATAGGAACATAGGACCTAGGAGCAGCAGTAAGCCATTTAGCTCTTTATGCCTGCACTATCATTCAGTAAGATCATGGCTGATCTGGTTGTGCTCTCAACCCCACCTCCCTGTCTGTCTCCTATAACCCTTGACTCACTTGTCTCTAAAAATCCATCGAACTCAGCCATGAAAAAATTCAATGAATCAGCCTCCACTGCTTTCTGGGGAACGAGTTCCACATATTAACGACCATCTCAGAGGAAAGATTTCTCCTCATTATTAAAAGGGAGATCTCTTATTTGCAAACTGAGTCCCTCATTCCAGTGTTCCACATGAGAGGAAACATCATCTGAGTATCCACCGTGTCAAGTCCCCTCAGGACCTAACATGTCTCAATAAGATCACCTCTAATTCTGCCAAAGATTTGAGTGGATATAGGCCCAACCTGTTCAAACTTTCTTCATAATAAGAAAAGTTCTTTAATCCCTGGAGTGAGTCAAGTGACTTCACTTGGCATTCCATTAGTCATGATACTTCTGGAGCTTATGATCGGTTCGTGTGTGAGCCCAGACAGGGAGTGTCAACAGGCTTTTCAACTTGAGGGCCATTATGAACAAATACTTGGCCCTTGTCCAACACGAGGAGCAGTCATTGGCTCGCATTCAACTGTGTTATCTCTGATGCATTTCTTCCTTTCCAAACCAGGCCAACTGTAATTCCTCGACTATCACCCACTGTCTCCAGGGAGAATTTGGCCTCAGTCCTGCCATTTTTGGGGTGCTGCGAGTGCCTCCAAAATGTCACCTGCAGCAAGCATGTACTTGTGATGCAGAATATTCATGCAGGCATGTAGTGAATGTCTGCAAGAAACATATACAGCAGCACTGATTTTATACTAATGCCATTTTGGATCTCTGTGCTCCTAATAATGCGCTCTCTCTTAACCATGCACAGCAGAACAGGCATTCAGCAGCAGAGTGGACCCGCCTCCCCCTCCCCTACTAGCAGCATTTAAAGGGATCATCAACTACATACAGGTTAGTTGCAGATTGATTTCTTCTGGCTGTTGCTATGGTACTACACATGTTTGGTGCTTTCTATAGTTGCTTCAAGTTACAAATGTCTACAGGGAGTGGTGTGGCAGGTGCTGAAGGAATTTTTGCTGACTTCTGCATAAATCACTTTCTCCCAAACATGTGTGCGCAATTCTCATTCCCCTTAGAATGCAGTGTGCCTTAGTGAATGGGGAGGGTAGAACAGTGTCACTAAACTAGTGGTTCAGGGGCCGCACTAATTCTCTGGAGGCATGAGTTTGAATTCAAACGCAGCAGCTGGAGAAATTTAAATTGAGTTCATAAATCTGGAATTTAAATATCTCCTAAATGCACTCTAAAATGACCAACTGGGTATTTATTCCATTCAGCACAAGGACAGTTAGGACTGGGCAATAAATACTGGTCAGTGGTGCTCATATCCTCAGACAGAATTTTTAAAAAGGATGAGTGGTAGAACAGGAAAATCAGCTGGAAGGAGGAGGGGAAAAGTGCTCTCAGCAGGCCACCATTTATGCCCAGGGCGTTCAAGAAATATTTCCCCTCATTTAGTTTCAAATTAAATGGCTGTAATCATAAACTCTATCAAAACAGTCTGGCATCAGGATTTGTGTGGGCGAAGAAGACCCCGCGAGTGAAGAGAGTGCTGCTGGAACGCAGTCGGGGGGAGGGTGGGCTGGCGCTGCCGAACTTTTGCAACTACTACTGGGCGCCCATCATTGCCATGATCAGGAAGTGGGTATTGGGGGAGGGGTTGACATGGCAGCAGTTGGAGGCGTCATGCAAAGGCACCAGTTTGGGAGCGCTGGTAACGGCATCTCTGCCGTTCTCGCCGGCCCGCTACTCCACAAGTCCGGTGGTGGTGGCGGCACTGAAGATCTGGGGGCAGTGAAGGAGACACAAGAGGGTGAAGGGAGCATCGGTCTGGACCCCGGTATGTAATAACCACAGATTCCTGCGAGGTAGGATGGACGGCAGGTTCCAGAGCTGGCAGAGGGCGGGTATTAGAAGGATGGGTGACATGTTTATAGATAGAATCTTTCCCAGCCTGCAGACGCTGGAGGACAAGTTTAAATTACCACCAGGGAACGGCTTTAGGTATTTACAAATGCAAACCTTCCTGAGGAAGCAGGTGGTGGCCTTCCCGCTGCTGCCGCCATGGGGTATACAAGATAGAGTAATGTCCGTTACCTAGGTGGGGGAGGGGAAGGTGTCGGATATCTACCAGGAGCTGTTGGAGGCGGAGGAAACCCCGGTGGAGGAGCTTAAAGGCAAGTGGGAGGAGGAGTTAGGAGGGGAGTTAGAGCCGGGACTATAGGCGGAAGCCTAAGTAGGGTCAAGTCCTCATCATGTGCCAGGCTCAGTCTCATACAGTTTAAAGTGGTTCACCGGGCACACATGACGGCGGCGAGGATGAGCAAGTTTTTCGGGGTAGAAGACAGATGTGTGAGGTGTGCGGGGAGCCCAGCAAAACATGTCCATATGTTTTGGGCATGCACGAAGCTTGAGGAGTTCTGGCAGGGGTTTGCCAGGGCAATGTCCAAGGTGCCAGGAACACGGGTGGTGCCGAGTCCAGAGGTGGTGGTGTTTGGGGGACCCGGGAGTTCAGGGAGTGAAAGAGGCCGACGTCCTGGCATTTGCCTCCCTGGTGTACCGGAGACTGATCCTCTTATTGTGGAGGGACTCGAAGCCCCCGAGTGTAGAGACCTGAGTTAGTGACATGGCTGGGTTTCTCAGCCTTGAGAAAATAAAGTTTGCCTTAAGAGGATCAATGTTAGTGTTCTCCCAGAGGTGACAGTCAACTTTCTTGGGGAAATTTAATTTAAAATGTCGGCAGTAGCAGCTTTCCGTTGGGGGGGGGGGTTAGTGTTGTGTTTGTTTGTTTTTTGTTATTTTCGGTGGTCTGTGAAGACAGCCATTCGGCGATATATCTATTTTTGCACTATGTTAATGTTCAATGCCGATTGTTCTTTTTCTGTTTTTGTTATAAAATTTTACAAATATTTCAATAAAAATATATTTTTTTTAAACAGTCTGGCGTTTTAATTCTTGAATCTTCCCAAAACTTCATTGGATTATGATCAGTATATATAATTATTGCAGACGAATTCCTGGGAACATAAATGTAAAAATGTTGCAAAGCCAGCACCAAGCTCAAAGTCTCCTTTACAATTGTTGAATAGTTCCTCAGGTGATCATTACATTTTTGGTAAAAATACCCAATAGGCCGCTCTAGTCCTTTGTCCTCTTCTTGCAAGAGCACAGCACCTACGCCCACATCACTCGCATCGATAGCCACCTTGAATGGCTATGTGTAATTTGGAGTGGCCAACATGGAGCAGTGGTTAACACAGCCTTGAGGACCTCAAATGTCTTTTGAACTCCGCCGTCCACTGAAATTTGCTATGCTTCTTCAGCAAGTTCATCAGTGGAGCAACCACGTTGCTAAAATTCGGCACAAATTTACGGTAAAAACCCCTCATGCCAAGAAATCTCATTCTTACTTTGTGTCGACGTTATTGGAAATTCCCCAAAAACTTTTGTTTTCACATCCCGTGGGACCATTTGGCCATGTCCAATTGTATGGCCAAGGAACGTGACTTGGACTTTTCCAAACTCACTTTTGGCTAGGTTTACCTCCAAACCCGCCTCATGAAGTCAATCGAATATTAGTCAGTCAGATGCCTCAGTTCTTTAGCCATGTCTGACTAAAAATCACCAGACCATATATGTGCACCACACAATTGGGTAATCCTGAAATTACATTGTTAGTTTACCGTTGAAATGTGGCTGGGGCATTTTTCATGCTAAATGGCATAACTTTGAATTGGTATATACCATTTGGAATCACAAAAGCTGCAATCTCCTTCGCCCTTTCGGATAAAGGTACCTGTCAGTATCTTTTAAGTAAATCCATTTTGGAGATAAAAGCTGATTGTCCCACCTTCTCAGGGGATAGGATAAGAGTCTGTTCTTGTAACTGCATTAACCTTTCTATAGTTCACACACAATTGTTGGGTACAATTTGGTTTCGGTACCATCACTATGGGTGAGCTCCATTGGCTGCAACCCACTTAAATTATTCAATTTTAAAGCACACTCAATTTCTTTCTGAACCTGTGCCAATTTTAGAGGGGTAAGTCTACATGGATGTTGTTTAATTGAAACAGCATTTCCCACATCTACATCATGTATAACCATTTTAGTACTTCCCAACTTAATTCCACGAACTTGCCCATGTGATCATTAGTTTTTCCTCTGGATGGTAACTCAATAATTTATCCCAATTTTTAAGACCATCCTCATTTTCCAATTTAATTTGAGGAATGTACAATTCAGAGTCATCTGGATTTGGTTCATCACTTTGAGTCAGAATCACTAAAACCTCCTTTTGCTCTTCCTCCCTTTCAAAGTAGCTTTTAAGCATATTAACATGACACACGGTGAGTTTTCTCTCTATCTGGCGTTCTTACCAGTTTTCCTTTGATCTGGCATTCTTACCAAATAATTCACCTCACTCAATTTCCGATCAATCTGATAAGGTCCACCAAACCTTGCTTTAAAGGTTCACCTACCACTGGTAACAATAAACAATGCTAAAACTGACAAAACTACGAACTTTTGCTTTCTCGTCTGCTACCCGTTTCATCACATGCTTTGCAACTTTAAATGTTGTCTAGCCAATTCACCTGCTCTATTTAATCATTCCCTAAAAATTGCATGGAATCCAATAATGTAACTTCAGACTGCTCACTCACCAATTTGCTCTTAATCAATTTAAGTGGTCCTCTTACCTCATGACAAAAATTAGTTCAAAAGGATTGAATTTGGTTGCTTATTCGGTGCATCCCTAATTGAAAACAGTACGAATGGAATTCATTTATCCCAATCCTTGGGATAATCTTGACAATAAGCCCTCAACATTGTCTTTAACGTCTGATGCCCCTGTTCTAACGTTCCGTGCCATTCTGGATGGTACGCAGTTAATTTAAATTGTTTTACTCCTAAGCTATCCATAATCTCCTTGAATAACCTCGAGATAAAATTCGATCCTTGATCTGATTATATTTCTGTGGGTAGACCATTTCTCGCAAAAAAACTTAAGTAACTCCTCCACAATCCTTTTTGCTGTAATATTCCGTACTGGAATGGTCTCTGGAAACCCAGTAGACACATCCATTGTAGTGAAAAGATATTGATTCCCACTTTTCGTTTTAGGAAGTGTTCCTACGCAATCAATTAGGACCCTTGTAAAGTTTCCTCAAATGCTAGAATGGGTATTATGGCTGCTGGTTTTATCATCGCTTGAGGTTTTCTTATCACTTGACATGTGCGACATGATTGGCAAAACTTTTTAAAAATATATATTTTATTACAAACTTGTATCAAAGCAGGTTACAGCAAGTAAACACCCCGGGAAACAGACTTCCCAACAATCAACTACACAATCTGTACAGATTTTTCCCCTTTATTACACCCCCCTCCACATCACCCACACCTCCACCCCCTTGCGAAGAATGGCTCCTCAAATCACAAACATACCCACCTTTTCTCAAACTCCCCCACTGAGCCGCTTAACTCATACTTTATCTTCTGTAATCGCAGGAAGTCGTACAGGTCATCCAACCATGTTGCTACCCTGGGTGGCGATGCCGACCTCCACTCCAGCAAAATCTGTCGCCGTGCAATCAGAGAGGCAAAGGCCATGACATCAGCCTTCCTCCTCTCCATGGGCTCCGGCTTCTCTGAAACCCTAAATATCACCACCAAAGGGGGGCCGGGTCCACTTCCTCCTCCACTATCCTGGCTAAGACCGCGAACACTCCTGCCCATAATCTTCCCAATTTTTCACAACCCTAAAATATGTGCGTGATTCACTGGCCCCCGCCCACACCTCTCACATTCATCTGCTAGCCCCTGAAAGAACCCACTCATTCTCGCCTGAGTCATATGCACCCTGTGCACCACCTTAAACTGTATCAGGCTCATCCTTGCACAAGAGGAGGTCCCGTTTACCCTTCGCAGTGCCTCACTCCATACTCCCCAATTGATCTCCATTCCCAACTCTGCTTCCCATTTCTCCTTGATCTTCACCACCCGCTCACCTCCCTGCTCCTCCAGCCACTTATATATGTCCCCAATTTTTCCCTCCCGTTCCACATCAGGAAGCAGTAGTCACTCCAGCAGGGTGTATCACAGCAACCTAGGGAACCCCCTCCAGACCTTTCGTGCAAGGTCCCTAACCTGCAGATACCTGAAATCACTACCCCTCGGCAGCTCTATCCTCTCCCTTAGCTCCTCCAGACTGGTGAACGCTTCCTCCAAATACAAATACCTGAGCTTGACCAGCCCTACTTCCCTCTACCTGCTATATGCACTATCCACCCACCCCCCCCCCCCAGCACAAACCCATGATTCTCGCACAGCGGCATTAGCACCGACATCCCTGCCATCCTAAAATGCCTCCTCAGCTGATTCCATATCTTCCCCGTGGATTGCACGACTGGGCTCCCTGAATACCTACTCAGAGCCATTGGCAATGCTGCCATCACCATAGCCATCAAACTAGACCCCTTACAAGATTCCTCCTCCATCCTAATCCACGCTACCCCTTCTCCTTCCCACCACCGCCACACCTTGTCCACAATCGCCACCCAATAATAATGAAGCAAGTTCGGCAACGCCACCCCCCCCCCCCCCCCCCCCCCCCGGCTGCCTCTGCCTCTGTAGCAGGGTCCTCCCCACCCTTGGCACCTTTCCCGCCCATAGAAAGTCCGAGATGATCGTGCCCACTTTCTGAAAAAAGGCCTTTTGGTATGAAGGTCGGGAGAGCCTGAAAGATAAACAAGAATCTCGGCAGAATATTCATTTTCACCACTTGGACCCTCCCCGCCAACGTTAAGTGTAGTATTTATAATGACAGAACTTCACTACATCTTTATGTCATCAAGGCCAATAAAAATAGTTCTGTATTTAGCTTGAGTTTTTCTTACTCCCAAATGACTGCCTACTTGTACCTCATGTGCTACTCGCAACAACTCCTTTCTATACCCGACCGGCAATACAACTTGAACTTCTGCCCACTTTTCATCCGCCTGCATCTGTTAAGGTCTCCATTTTCTCATTAAGACATCATTTTTAAAACAAATTTAGAGTGCACAATTCATTTTTTGCAATTAAGGGGTGATTTAGCATGCCCAATTTACCTAACCTGCATATCTTTGGGCAGTGACCCAGAGCTAGGATCGAACCTGGGACCTCAGCACAGTGAGATAGCAGTGCTAACCACTGCACCACCATACTGCCACAAAGACATAATTTCTAAGGTAACAACATTCTGGTATACACTCAGATTCCTCTTTGGTGTATGCTTTCTAATACATCCGTTTTATTTCTATATATTTCTGTTGTAACTCCACAACTTTTCCTGAACTAAAAATATCCACCTCATCATCCACCTGTTCTTGTTCTTTGCCAATCATTGATCAAAAAGCGTTTCTGATAATTGAACTCCAACTTTAACTTCACTCTTTGATTTCTTCTCTTGTCTTAACCTGTGACTTTACGACCTTGTTACTGCACAATCAGGAAAAATCCCAGGATATTCATCCTTCAACAATTCAGTTGTTTGATTTTCCACTGATTTATTGACCACGGTAGGCATCACTCCCACCTGCGATCCAGCTGTATCATTACCCAAGATAAACTGTATTCCTGGACAAGAGAGTTTCTCTATTACTCCTACTATCACTTCACCACTCTTCACTGGACACTCGAACCTCACTTTATATAATGGAACACTGCTCTGCTCACCCTGAATTCCACATATTACTAACTTTTCTGGCAATATTCCTCCCAAACTACATAACTCCTCACCTCTTACCATCAAAGATTGACTAGCTCCCGTATCTCTTAAAATTGCGACTTCTTTACCTCCTCCTCCTGGTACACATGAGTATACTTTTGCCACACAATTAAATTCTTTAAAGAGCTCTGGCATCTTCTTATCAATCACATCTTAAGCAGGCTGTACATTCTTTTGCACCTCCTTTGCTTCAATTGGGCTTTCCTTTACCACTTTAACAAACCCCACTGTCTTATCCTGTTTTACCACGTCAGCGTTCCTGGTGCTTTTCTTCAAACCCCAACACTGAATTTACATGGCCTATTTTATTGCAGTAAAAACATCTGAAACTTTACATTTCCCATCCACCCTCCTCGATTTATTTTTTAATCTGAGGTACGCAATCTTTAATATCTCCCATCAGAACCTTTACCACTTGAATAGTTCTCTTTTCCCCAGTTTCTATCCCTCACAGGCTGAAACTGATGTCAGAAACCAAACCTTGATTTATGAATGAATTCATAATCATCTGCCATTTCAGCTGCTAATCTTGCAGTTTTAACCCTCTGCTCTTCCACATGAGTTCTCACTACATCAGGAATTGAATTTTTATACTCCTCCAAATTCATAATTTCTCTATGTTTGGTCTATTTTCTAAGTCCTTATCCACCTATCAAAGTTACTCTGTTGGATCCTTTCAAACACGATGTATGTTTGACCAGGTTATTTCCTTAAATTTCGAAACCTTTTGGCCGTAGGCTTCAGGCACTCGTTCATATGCACCTAAGATGGATTTTTTCACCTCAAAAGTCTGAGATACCACCTCTGATAGCGACACAACCACTTCACTCGCTCTACCTACCAACTTTGTTAGAATCAGTAATACCCACATGTCCTGTTGCCATTTCATTTGTTTAGCCAGCTTCTCAAATGAAATGAAAAAAGCTTCTACACCCTTCTCATCAAACCTTGGCAATGCTTGGACATATTTAAATAGTTTCCCACCAAACCTTCGGCTATGATGCTCTTGCTCTTTCTCACTATCTTCATCACTATCCTCAGACTGCACGTTTCTCTTTACCTCTGCCAATTTTAACTGACGTTCACGTTTCATGGCCAGTTTCTGAAGTTCAAAGTCTCTCTCTTTTTCTTTTTCCTCTCTCTCTTTTTCCTTTTCCCTGATCTGTACCTTCCTTTCTCTCGTTTTTTGTTCTGCTCGGGCTATTCGTTCTTTTTCCCTCATTTTGAATTGAAGCTGCTTTAACTCTTCTTCATGTTCAAGCTGCTTTATCTGTAATTGAATTCTTGCAATTTCCAATGATTGTAACTGTGTCTCAGGCAATTTTTCATGCTCAGCTACTGCCGAAATTACCCCTTCATTCCGTTATTTGTCAGGCAATGTTAACTGTAATGTTGCAAAGTCTAAAAGCCTTTTTTTTCTCCATTTGTAAAGTATTGCATGTGACCTTCTCCACCCCCAAAAACCTCTGAGCCTCTGAAAGAGCCTCTGAAAGGGCAATTTTGGATACTAAGGGCAATTGATCATGGCCAATCCACCTAACCTGCACATCTTTGGGAGGAAACAGGGGCACCCGAATGAAACCCACGCACACACGGGGAGGATGTGAAGACTCCACACAGACAGTGACCCAAGCTGGAATCAAACCTGGGACCCCAGAGCTGTGAAGCAATTGTGCTATCAACAATGCTACCGTGCTGCCCAAAAAGCAAACACAAATATGCTCACCCCTCACTGTCTTTAAGTTCACAAAGCCAAACCCAATCATGAAAGACAGACTTTTATCCTGGAGGAGCCCACAATTTGTTATGGGCCAGGGTTTAGAAGCTCCAAAGTATATTGTGAAGTCCACCTGACCTACAACCTTTATGTTGAATTTGGCTAGGATAAGGACAAGAGCCTCCCCTTCAGGTGTGATTCAACAGTCGTCCTAGTCTCTTTAATAAAAATAAGCTTTACTTCAAGAACTTAGTTAACATTTATATAAACATACAGCAAGAATTTTTATCAATTACAAACATAAAGACACCCCACAGCTACAGTAATCCAGGAATAACACTTAAGGAATTTCCTCATAACTGTTCCAATTCTTTTTTTTTTATATAATTTTTATTGGAATTTTTTACAGAAAATATAAAACATAACGACAAACAATGAAATGCAACAAAATAACCCATAATAACTGTGACACCCCCAGACCGTATCGGCGCATGTATCATATCCCCCCACCCCCCCAACCCTAATGAACAACAAAAGAACTTAAAAAATATTAAAATTAAATAAACAAACATAGTCATTGTCGCCCCCCCCTCCCCTTTTCCCTCCCCGGGTTGCTGCTGCTGCTGTCCCCATACCCTATCGTTGAGCCAGAAAGTCGAGAAAAGGCTGCCACCGCCTAAAGAACCCTTGTACCGACCCTCTCAGGGCGAATTTGACCTTCTCTAGCTTAATGAAACCCGCCATGTCATTGATCCAGGTCTCCACGCTTGGGGGCCTCGCATCCTTCCATTGTAGCAAGATCCTTCGCCGGGCTACTAGGGACGCAAAGGCCAGCACACCGGCCTCTTTCGCCTCCTGCACTCCCGGCTCTAACTGTTCCAATTCAAAAACATAATCCCATAAACCAAAAAAACCCTTTTCAAGGGCGTGGCCCAGCACTCTGCTTTCTCACTTGAATAAGACTTGCTTTCCCTGACATTCTGACTCTGACTCACCGACAGGTTTAAATCCTTCCGGCAATCAAATAATGGCCTGGATTCTCCAATTCTGGGGCTATGTCCAGAAAAACCGGCGCAAAACGGCCACCAATTCCCCGTTTTGCTGGGGGTTAGCAAGACGGCAGCACAGAGAACCCGGGTCTAGCTGCCAATATGTCCCAGAGAATTGGCAAGTCCATGGCTGCGCATGTGCACGGGGCAGCCGTGCTACATGGCGGCGGGCCCGCTTGCGGACCCAGCCCACAAAATAGTCCCCCCCTTCGGCCGGCTTGCACGCCCCGGACCCCCCCCCCCCCCCCCCCCCCAGCCCCGAATAATGTCCCCATCAGCCCACAGATCGGCCCTCTCCCAAATGTTGTGGCGCTGGACTGAGTCCGCAGCCGCCTCGCCGAGTCCCTGCCGGGTGAGACCACAAGAGACCCATGCCGTCGGGAACTCAGTTGGTCAGGAGCCTTTATCTTTTAAATTACCAAAGCAGGTAGCTATAATCCCTGGGTTTAAAAAAAAATGTAAATAGAGGGAGACAGGCCAATATTTTCTCTGTCTGTAGCCCACAGCAGTCAAAATGAAAGCCAAAGTAAAACAAACCTCACAGCCACAGCTCAGCTCCACCCACAAAATGACATCACTGAAGCCGTGTGATAAGACAAAAACCTTTCTTAAAGGGACTCTCTCATGACAGATCGGCTGATGTTGGAATTGGGAAATGTGATTGGGTGTAAAATTAGTTTTAACGCCGAAATCGTGGCCGGCGCCGGTTTCTCACCAAATCGCAATTCACCGTCCCACTCCGCATGTAAAGTAAATACATTTGGCATATCATTAGCGGGCCTGACCCGGTATTCTGTGGAAAAGTGTGAGATTATGCACTTTGGAAGGAGGAATTTAGGCATAGACTATTTTCTAAACGGGAAATGCTTAGGAAATCAGAAGCACAAAAGGACTTGGGAGTCCTTGTTCACGATTCTCTTAAGGTTAATGTGCAGGTTCAGTCGGCAGTTAAGAAGGCAAATGCAATGTTCGCATTCATGTCGGGATGGCTGGAATACAAGACCAGGGATGTACTTCTGAGGCCGTATAAGGCTCTGGTCAGACCTCATTTGGAGGCCATATCACTGAGTGCCTTTAGGACAGAGATAGATAGGTTCTTGATTAATAAGGGGATCAGGGGTTATGGGGAGAAGGGAGGAGAATGGGGATGAGAAAATATCAGCCATGATTGAATGACGGAGCAGACTCGATAGGCCAAGTGGCCTAATTCTGTTGCTATGTCTTATGATCTTGAGGTCTTATGGCCTCCTTCATCCTATAGATACGCACAGCTTTCCTCCGTTGCACCACATGCAGTCCTTATTTGAAAAGCTTGGTGCTGAGTATCTCCCCTGCAATGTCCATTATCCTGCTGGCTGCCCTGCATATTTCATGCTGGGAGCTTCCTTCCTCCAACTCCCACTGTCGTGTTATGTACTCTGGGATAACACAGGCTGCAACTGGACGCAGATTTAACCAAAAGATAGTCCAGACCTTGACGTTAGTTCAATCTGATTTATTGAACCAGTAGCACAGTTAGCACAGTTCTCTATGAGTTCGACTCTCTGCTAACCCAAGTGTGGTTACTCTGTCTGACTGAACCAGACTAGCTCTGAGCCACGTGCTGGAGGTGTGATACTGTACTTACACCCTGACTCACTCTGTAGATGTTCACCAGTGGAAAGATGTGGAGTGTAAATGCCTTGTGCCTTTTATAGTGAGATACCACCCCTGAGTGTCCTGCCTGCTCATTGGTCATGTCCTGTCCTCTGTGTTCATTAGCTGCCTGTCTGTGCCTGTCTGTATATCATTATCTGCATGTTTGCATATCATGACACCCACCTAGATAAACTTTGAGCCAATCAGATGACATACAGCTCTGTATTTCCACTAGTGCCAGATGGGTGCATTGCCCACACTGGGATGACTGGCAGTCTCACCACACTGAGTTGCACATTTAAGTTCAGAGTCAACGCACTTGGTGAGATGGTTGAGGGGCTATAAGACTGGGTTTATGAGGCCAGGTGGAGATTAAAGGGCTGGATGACCTTGGGGGTGCCTCCAGTATGCCCCCGAGGCCCCTTAGCTAAAGCTGCCAGGCTTCCCGCATGCTAATAGGTAAAATATCGCAGGGAACGGATGAAGCCCTTAAGTGGCCATTAATCGACTGCGCAAGAGCCTCAATTGGCCTATGATGGATGGGCTGCATGATGCGTCTCCTTCCCCCTGTAAAAATGCAGACAGGTAGGGGCAAGTGGGTAGGTGGCTGGAAGACCACCTGCTGGATTTCATATGCTCCCCAACTTCAAACCCACTGGTGGAGGGAGCACAAAACCCAGCCCATTGAGCCTGCCCTTCAGCAATGCGGGCTAGCTTTAAATGGCACTAGCCACTTTGTTGTTAGTGCTGGTTGGAAGCAGAGATTCTCAAAGTTGGTACAGCCTGTGCTGTGATCAACTGATAAAAGATAATTGCACATCACAATCCATGTGCCCTTTTCAGGGCCTGTCCAATTTAGGTTCCCGGTCTCCATAGCTAAATCAACCAAACAAGCAATATATTTAACTCAATGAACTACAAAGCACTTTAGTAAGAACGTAAGAACTAGGAGCAGGAGTAGGCCATCTGGCCCCTCGAGCCTGCTCCGCCATTCAATTAGATCATGGCTGATCTTTTGTGGACTCAGCTCCACTTTCCGGCCCGAACACCATAACCCTTAATCCCTTTATTCTTCAAAAAACTATCTATCTTTACCTTAAAAACATGTAATGAAGGAGCCTCAACTGCTTCACTGGGCAAGGAATTCCATAGATTCACAACCCTTTGGGTGAAGAAGTTCCTCCTAAACTCAGTCCTAAATCTACTTCCCCTTATTTTGAGGCTATGTCCCCTAGTTCTGCTGTCACCCGCCAGTGGAAACAACCTGCCCGCATCTATCCTATCTATTCCCTTCATAATTTTAAATGTTTCTATAAGATCCCCCCTTATCCTTCTAAATTCCAACGAGTACAGTCCCAGTCTACTCAACCTCTCCTCATAATCCAACCCCTTCAGCTCTGGGATTAACCTAGTGAATCTCCTCTGCACACCCTCCAGCGCCAGTACGTCCTTTCTCAAGTAAGGAGACCAAAACTGGTTACACAATACTCTAGGTGTGGCCACACTAACACCTTATACAATTGCAACATAACCTCCCTAGTCTTAAACTCCATCCTTCTAGCAATGAAGGACTAAATTCCATTTTCCTTCTTAATCACCTGTTGCACTTGTAAACCAACCTTCTGTGACTCATGCACTAGCACACCCAAGTCTCTCTGAACAGCGGCATGTTTTAATATTTTATCGTTTAAATAATAATCCCGTTTGCTGTTATTCCTACCAAAATGGATAACCTCACATTTGTCAACATTGTATTCCATCTGCCAGACCCAAGCCCATTCACTTAACCTATCCAAATCCCTCTGCAGACTTCGAGTATCCTCTGCACTTTTCGCTTTACCACTCATCTTAGTGTCATCTGCAAACTTGGACACATTGCCCTTGGTCCCCAACTCCAAATCATCTATGTAAATTGTGAACAATTGTGGGCCCAACACGGATCCCTGAGGGACACCACTAGCTACTGATTGCCAACCAGAGAAATACCCATTTATCCCAACTCTTTGCTTTCTAATAAATAACCAATCCTCTATCCATGCTACTACTTTACCCTTAATGCCATGCATCTTTATCTTATGCAGCAACCTTTTGTGTGGCACCTTGTCAAAGGCTTTCTGGAAATCCAGATATACCACATCCATCGGCTCCCCGTTATCTACTGCACTGGTAATGTCCTCAACAAATTCCACTAAATTAGTTAGGCATGACCTGCCCTTTACGAACCCATGCTGCATCTGCCCAATGGGACAATTTCTATCCAGATGTCTCGCAATTTCTTCCTTGATGATAGATTCCAGCATCTTCCCTACTACCGAAGTTAAGCTCACTGGCCTATAATTTCCTGCTTTCTGCCTACCTCCTTTTTTAAACAGTGGTGTCACGTTTGCTAATTTCCAATCCACCGGGACCACCCCAGAGTCTAGTGAATTTCGGTAAATTATCACTAGTGCATCTGCAATTTCCCTAGCCATCTCTTTTAGCACTCTGGGATGCATTCCATCAGGGCCAGGAGACTTGTCTACCTTTAGCCCCATTAGCTTGCCCATCACTCCCTCCTTAGTGATAACAATCCTCTCAAGGTCCTCACCTGTCATAGCCTCATTTCTATCAGGCGCTGGCATGTTATTTGTGTCTTCCACTGTGAAGACCGACCCAAAAAACCTGTTCAGTTCCTCAGCCATTTCCTCATTTCTCATTATTAAAACTCCCTTCTCATCCTCTAAAGGACCAATATTTACTTTAGCCACTCTTTTTTGTCTTATATATTTGTAAAAACTTTTACTGTCTGTTTTTATATTCTGAGCACGTTTACTCTCATACTCTATCTTACTCTTCTTTATAGCTTTTTTAGTAGCTTTCTGTTGCCCCCTAAAGATTTCCCAGTCCCCTAATCTCCCAGCAATCTTTGCCACTTTATATGCGTTTTCCTTCAATTTGATACTCTCCCTTATTTCCTTAGATATCCATGGTCGATTTTCCCTCTTTCTTCCGTCCTTCCTTTTTGTTGGTGTAAACCTTTGCTGAGCACTGTGAAAAATCGCTTGGAAGGTTCTCCACTGTTCCTCAACTGTTCCACCATAAAGTCTTAGCTCCCAGTCTACCTTAGCTAGTTCTTCTCTCATCCCCTTGTAATCTCCTTTGTTTAAACACAAAACACTAGTATTTGATTTTACTTTCTCACCCTCCATCTGTATTTTAAATTCCACCATATTGTGATCGCTCCTTCCGAGAGGATCCCTAACTATGAGATCATGAATCAATCCTGTCTCATTACACAGGACAAGATCTAGGACCACTTGTTCCCTCATAGGTTCCATTACATACTGTTCTAGGAAACTATCGCGGATACATTCTATAAACTCCTCCTCAAGGTTGCCTTGACCGATCTGGTTAAACGAATCGACATGTAGATTAAAATCCCCCATGATAACTGCTGTACCATTTCTACATGCATCAGTTATTTCTTTGTTTATTGCCTGCCCCACCATATCGATACTATTTGGTGGCTTATAGACTACTCCTATCAGTGACTTTTTCGCCTTACTATTCCTGATTTCCACCCAAATGGATTCAACCTTATCCTCCATAGCACCGATGTCATCCCTTACTATTGCCCGGATGTCATCCTTAAATAACAGAGCAACACCACCTCCCTTACCATCCACTCTGTTCTTCCGAATAGTTTGATACCCTCGGATATTTAACTCCCAGTCGTGACCATCCTTTAACCATGTTTCAGTAATGGCCACTAAATCATAGTCATTTACGATGATTTGTGCCATCAACTCATTTACTTTATTCTGAATACTACGAGCATTCAGGTAAAGTACACTTATGTTGGTTTTTTTACCTCTGTTTTGAATCTTAACATCTCCAGTTTTATTCCTTTTGTTATTACTGGGCCTATTCACTGTGCTCCCCTCAGTCACTGTACCTTGTACTGTCGCCCTTTTAGATTTTTGACTATGTCTTCTCTGCCTCGCACTTTTCCCCTTACTTCCTTTTGCTTCTGTCCCTGTTTTACTACCTTCTAACTTCCTGCATCGGTTCCCATCCCCCTGCCACATTAGTTTAAACCCTCCCCAACAGCTCTAGAAAACACCCCCCTAGGACATCGGTTCCAGTCCTACCCAGGGGCAGACCGTCCGGTTTGTACTGGTCCCACCTCCCCCAGAACCGGTCCCAATGCCCCAGGAATTTGAATCCCTCCCTCTTGCACCATCTCTCGAGCCACGCATTCATCCTATCTATCCTGACATTCCTACTCTGACTAGCTCGTGGCACTGGTAGCAATCCTGAGATTACTATCTGTGAGGTCCTACTTTTTAGTTTAACTCCTAACTCCCTGAATTCCGCTTGTAGGACCTCATCCCGTTTTTTACCTATATCGTTGGTGCCTATGTGCACCACGACAGCTGGCTGTTCACCCTCCCCCCCCCATAATGTCGTGCAGCCGCTCCGAGACATCCTTGACCCTTGCACCAGGGAGGTAACATACCATCCTGGAGTCTCGATTGCGTCCACAGAACCGCCTGTCTATTCCCCTTACGATCGAGTCCCCTATCACTATAGCCCTGCCATTTTTCTTCCTGCCCTGCTGTGCAGCAGAGCCAGCCACGGTGCCATGAACCTGGCCTCTGCTGCCTTCCCCTGGTGAGCCATCTCCCTCAACAGTATCCAAAGCGGTATATCTGTTTTGCAGGGAGATGACCGCAGGGGACACCTGCACTGCCTTCCTACTCTTGCTCTTTCTTTTGGTCACCCATTTTCTATCTCCCTCAGTAACTTTCACCTGCGGTGTGACCAACTCGCTAAACGTGCTATCCACGACCTCCTCAGCATCGCTTGGATAGTACACACATTATTTAGCACAGAGTTAAATTGCTGGCTTTGAAGGCAGACCAAGGCAGGCTATGCAGCGTGGGTTCAATTCCTGTAACAGCCTTCCTGAGAAGGTGGTGACTAGGGACTTTTCACAGTAACTTCATTTGAAGCCTACTTGTAACAATAAGTGATTTTCATTTCATTTCATTTCGTGTTCTGATATAAATCTGTTTGCCTGCAATGTTTTGGGAACTGAAAAAATGTTTGGAACAACATTGGATCCTTAGGTCACCCCAGTATTTGTCACAATTAATGAACAATATTTTTGTAAGGTACAAATTCAGCTGCACTTTCCCACAAATAATGAATCATTTATGTAATCAATCTTGAGGAGACGAAGATTGGACAGAGCAGTGGGTGCAGAATCCTTCTTCCAAGTATTGTAATGAAATCATAAGGTCTATCTGAACAGTCATTTGGTTGTTAAATTTAAAAAAGCACAGCACTCTTTTATTTTTTTAATGCTTTCATGGAATGTGGGCATCACAGGTAAGGCCAGCATTTGTTGCCCGCCCCTATTTGCCCTTGAACTGTATGGCATTTTTTTAAAGAGTCAACTGCATTGCTGTGGATCTGGAGTCACATGGTGGTCAGACCAGGTAAGCATTGCAGATTTCCTCCCTGAAGGGAGCAAACCAATTGGGTTTTTACGACAATCGACAATGGTTTCATGGTCATACTTAGACTTTTAATTCCAAATTTCTTCTCTTGAATTCAGATTTCCCCATCTGCCATGGCAAGATTCAAACCCAGATCCTCAGAGCATTACCTCGGGTAGCTGGATTACTAGTTCAGTGACAATACCTTATGCCACCACCTACCCTGTACAGGGTGGATTATGTACTCAATCTGTATGGGGTCTGAATCCGTAGATGTCTAACTGAGGAGCAAGGAACCCTTCCACTCAGCCAAGCTGACATTTGTCAGTAAGAATAAATTATGGTTTGCCTCCAAATGGCACAATCAGACGTTCCATTCAAAATGGCATGTATCACTTCCGCGCACACACGCTTCAGTGCCTCATGTAGGAGGGAAGGAGGCAAATGTGGAGGCAAGGAAGATATACCAGGAATTGTTTGGAAAAATGTTTACACTCTTGTGATTTCTTCTTGTGACTATTTAAAAATCTTCCTTGGGCTTTTTGAGGCGGGCAATAAAAGCAGAATCCTTCTCCACAGTGAGGGAATGAAAACTGAAGTGAGACTCCTGCAATTTATTATACAGCACAATTGGAATTGACGCTTGTGATTAGGGAATGGGAGCAGGAATGGTGTAAGCTAAAAGGGGGGAATTTTCCTACAAGGAGAGGATAAGTGCAATTTTCATTTACAAATTGAGCAACGGCTCACAGTAGTGTTGCTCGTTCTGGGTGAGTGTGCTTAACACTCACTTTGGATCTGTTTCGTTACTTAGCTTTGGAGTCACCAGGTATTGTTAAGATACCGCCACAAGTTTCAAGGTCAAGTTCAAAGCAATAAAACCATACACCAATTAGTAAGTTCAAACAAGACACGTTTATTATATTGCAGTAATCGACTAATCATGCATATAAAACTATAAGACGAGGCTAATCCTACCACTAATAGGCCAAATACTAATCTGGACAAGGGGACTGCCGGATCAGGGAACAACGGCTTCTAGCTTTGTCCTGGGTCCGCAGGCTTCCAGTAGTTATGGACTACAGGGGGTCAGGAGTGTCTACTCTCCTAGCGTGCGTTGTGACTTACTTGTTGGCGGCTGCTGTCCAGACCTCTCCTCCTCAAGGTTCTTCTGCTGCAATGGTGTTCTGCTGGGAGGGCTGGCTGGTCAAGGAGAGGCTGGCAGAGAGAGAGAGCTGGGGTCGCGGTCTCTGTCTTATATACCTCTCAGGGTCTTGCGCCCACCTGGGCGGACCCTCTATACTCTCGCAATCGATTGGGTCTCTTCCCAATCGATTGGTTTGAATTCCCCAATAACGGGGAAGTACCTCGATCACTAGGGTGGTTCTTGGGACTTATTGTTTTGGACTTCTTTGGCGCCAAGAAGCCTGGCCTTCCATTCAATGTATCGATTTGTGTTTAACTTGTTTCCATTGTACCTGGGTATCGCCCGGTATCGCCTCATTAGTATGCTAACTGTTTTCTTTTCATAGTGCTGTCTGGTTTCTGCAGCAGTCAGAACTGTTTTCTGCAGTAGTCTGAATATACAAGCGCTTTGCAAGCTGCTTGCTTTTACAACATGTCCAATTTCCCTGCATTCCTTGCAATCTTCCATTTTGTGTTGGGCAGTGGTCACCCCAGGTGGCTACACTCCCTCCTTGTGATCCTCATGAGAAATCATGAAGGATCACCCAAGGTCGGTGTCTTTGTGTTCCCTGATCTCAGCGAGTCCCATGGCCTCTACACTTTCCTCAATTATGGCACAAAAATGTTTATCTAACAGTCTCTGGTTGACGCTATGTCAAAGGGGACATGCATTACTAGGGAACCTCTAACTATCCTTTGTAAACTACACTCCCTTACACATTTAAACATTCTATCTTCCTATCCTTAAAACATTATCATTACATTCCATTTCGGACTCGGCAGTCGAGTTCAGAATATTACAAAACATCAGAAAAGGTCTTTATTTACAACAGCGATTCAAAATTAAATCATTCATTACACATCAAGGGGTTGGGGGGATTGGTGGAAGCCGAAAATAGGGGATTGTACTCTGTATATGGTCGAGGCGCAAGAGCGTGAGGCTCTCCTTCTCCATTTTCTTAACCGAGGTGTCTGCACTACGATGCAGAGAGCTGCTATCACCAAAAGTGATTCAATAACGTACGAAAGGGAGTACCAGTTCATAAATTTTGTGCACCAGGTCTGGTCATTGCTGTTCATTACTGGGCTTTGAGAAGTCGGTGTCTGGGAAACATTAACGGCGGGGGTCATAGGGGAAAAAGGGTTTGCGTCCGCGCGCAAAAATACAGAAACAATAACTAAAAACATGTAGTTCTGCATCGCGCTCTTCTTTCTTCTCTTCCTTCAGTCTTTTTGTATTACTGATCTTGCTCTGATCCTTCCTTCAAACATTCGAAAGCTATGGGATCAAGCATAGTATCTGTCAATAATTTGTTTAATACGTTTAATGTTAGTGTATCTGTCCTCTCATTCCAATTGTTCCTTAAATTAATGGCCAAGTCACACCCTGTGACTCCCCTCATTTTTTTTTTTCAAAAGCGAATTTAGGACCAGTCATACACTTAACAACTTTGCCACTGCAAGCCGTCTCGCAGGTTTTGTGATTTACCATCCCAATGTTTCTGGATGTAAATAGCATAAGGAATGGTGGCCGAAGGGCTACCTTAAACAAAAAATGAAACCAAACTTTAGAAATGAGATATCCGAATGAGTTGCGTATGGGCCACGACGGGTAAGATTTGAATGGAATCCCCGGGTAGGGCGTGCTGTGCTGTACCCGAGCTTAGCTGACCAGAAGGGGGGGGGGGGTCCTCAGACAGGGTGGGTCCTCAATGCCGTTTCCCCACTGCCTGAGCGACCTGGAACGAACGGGCATGAATGTGTTCATTGTGACTTTGCAGCCTCTATTCCCAGAATAGAGGGGCACCTAAAAAAAGGGGGGAGCCAAGATGCTCCTAGTGGGGTGAAGGGTGAAGCCTTAAGTTGGGCTCCAGACATTGCAGCTGAGTGAAGTTCTCAGTTATTTGCGGACAAACTTAACGTGCATGTGAGGTGGTCACAAGCTTTTCAGCTGAAAACCGAGTGGCCAATCTCCAAAAACAAACATTTAACAAACAAACAAACAAACATCACCAACATTCATGCAGGTTCCATCAGTGGTGGTTTGGGGCTGTGAAAAGCTGTTTAAATTTAAACACTGAACATTTAACAAACAAATACAAACAAACATGCAACGAATATCATACAGGTTCCATCAGAAAGAAGGATACCGTAAATTACATTTGGCTTGGGGTGTAACTAGCATATGGAGTCAGTGCAGTGTGACCGAAGAAGAGGAAGGAGAGAAACAAAAATGAATTGGCATTGCTGAGGTATCCATGAGAAGTGGTGGGCAAGCGCTCATAGTTTGCATGGGGCAGCTGGGACCTTGTAGCTGCTGTGGGTGGTGTTCTCTTTCATATCTGGGGGCGGGTCTAGCTGGGGGTGGGGGTCTCTTGCAATCTCGAGCGAAGTGTCCTGGCTGCCTACAGTTGTAACATGACCCCTGAGGCACATAAGGCGGAGCAGGCACTCTGGTGCATTGTTCCCTTGGGTATTGTTCCCTGAGTGGGGGGTCGGGGCTGTTGGTTTCGTTGCTGCCTCGGGGGGCATTGGTGGGCTGATTCTGTTGCTGTTTCGGGGGGGCTTGACATTCTCAAGCGTAATGTCCTAACTGTCCGCAATTAAAACATTCCTGTGACTTGGTCTGCTGTGGGCTGTTCCTTCCCTCATTTACACATGCGGGGTTTTGATGTGTTTTAACTGGATGCATGTCTGCATCTGCCTGTCCTTCCTCGGGTTTTATAAATTCGGTTTTGCCTTGTACTGATTGCTCCCAAGCGCGGGACAATCTTTTCAAAACCCATTTCTCATTATGAGCTTCCTCTGAGGGGTCGTAGTTAGCACAGGCGCTCTGTCCTGCCTCTGTGGCATGGGAGATAAGGGTGCGGGTCCATTTAACCATGTTATCTTGGGTTAAATGTGCGCGGTCTAATTCACCGAAAACTGCAGTGAAGTTAATCCACAGCCTTCCTGCGAATGCTGTGAGGTGCTCGGTCCTTTTCTGCCTACACTTATTTAGGCCTTCGACTGGGTCTCCTCTGTTGTACCCTATCGCGTCTAAAATAGCTGTATGCATCTCTTCGAGGGTGCCTCCTCCAACGTTCTGTGGGTCGGGGAGGGCTGCTACAACTGATGAGTCTAAACTCAAAACTGTGAGCTTAACCTGCTCTCGCTCATCCAGGCCGTACATGGTCGCCAGCTGTTTCACTCGTGCAAAGAATTGGTGGGGGTCTGAAGTGGGGAGAAATGGGCTGATTTTCTCACACGCGTCCCTTAGTCACATCACGGTTAAGGGGGTGGTGTATGTGATCTCGGGTGCGCCTTCTGCTGTTGCTTTTCGTTGGGTTCATTGGTGCTGGTGCTATCTGATCTGTGGGGGGTTGGGGCGCTTTCCTTTTCTGCTGTGTTGCTAGCGCACATGTTCCCTGAACGTAGCGCTGCGCTGTTTCACTTAATTCCTGCCGATCTGGGGCATTCTCTTCTTCTAATTGTGTCCCAAATGTCTCTTGGAAGCCATTCTGCACAGAAAGCAGAGATTGCAGCTGCGCAATCTGTTTCCTACATTTAGCGTGATCTACGGTGCTTTGCCTTTGTTCAGTGGTGGCAGCATGGAGTGCCCTTAAAGCTGCTTTTAGGTCGCTACACTGCTTCTTCAGTGTCTCTACCTGCTTTTCTGACTCTTCTCTTATCAAGACTGCACGCTGCACATCTTGATAGGCTTTTTCATACTGAACTTGAGAGCTGCTCAGATGGGCTAGACAAGACTGATGTGCCCTCTTGGCATCATCCCCCTCTCTATCCTTATCTACCAGTTGTTGCCTTAATCCTAAAGTCTCCTTTTCAATGTCCCTGACATCCACTTTGATCATTCTGTTCTTCTCCTCTAACTCTGCTCGGAGCGTCCTGACGACCTCCTCTGTGCCTCGCAATTGTGCCAAGCAGGACACAATTGCCATCAGCTTACGTGCTTTACTTAAACTCTTCTTGTGAATTTCAGATAAGTTCTCCTACCAAGTATGTCCTATACTCCCGGGAGCTGTCGTCTCATTCACACAAAACTCACTCCAAAGGGGCCATCCTTTCCCTTTGAGGTACTTCCTGAGTTCCAGCTCCCAAACGGGACACTGACCTACTCTGCTGCTGTTGGTGGCTGCGACCACAAACTGCTCTGGGTTCATGAGGTGTTCCTGCATGGCCATTTCTTTTTCTCCTCTGCTCTCTTAAATTTGGAACGAGGGATAATAAGGCAATGCTATAAAATACGGGTACGGCTTTCGCGATGTTCCGAATTATAAAACTCCCGACAGTTTGTCGCAACAAAGATCTCTCAGTTTTACCTTACAACCCTGTTAGTTACGCATGCAAAAACACACTTCCGAATTATGAGGATTGGTTTGAACTACTTGAACACTTGTGGTTTTTCCTTTTCCCAATTGGATTTCAGATTCAAATTTCTGGGTTCTCTCGGAGTGGGGGGCCACTTCTAATCGAGTCCCGTCGGATGTCGCCACTAAATGTTGCTCGTTCTGGGTGAGTGTGCTTAACACTCACTTTGGCTCTGTTTCATTACTTAGCTTTGGAGTCACCAGGTATCGTTAAGATACCGCCACAAGTTTCAAGGTCAAGTTCAAAGCAATAAAACCATACACCAATTAGTAAGTTCAAACAAGACACGTTTATTATATTACAGTAATCTACTAATCATGCATATAAAACTATAAGACTAGGCTAATCCTACCACTAATAGGCCAAATACTTATCTGGACAAGGGGACTGCCGGATCAGGGAACAACGGCTTCTAGCTTTGTCCTGGGTCTGCAGGCTTCCAGTAGTTATGGACTACAGGGGGCCAGGAGTGTCTACTCTCCTAGCGTGCGTTGTGACTTACTTGTTGGCGGCTGCTGTCCAGACCTCTCCTCCTCAAGGTTCTGCTGCAACGGTGTTCTGCTGGGCTGGCTGGTCAAGGAGAGGCTGGCAGAGAGAGAGAGCTGGGGTCGCGATCTCTGTCTTATACTCCTCTCAGGGTCTTGCGCCCACCTGGGCGGACCCTCTATACTCTCGCAATCGATTGGGTCTCTTCCCAATCGATTGATTTGAATTCCCCAATAACGGGGCAGTACCTCGATCACTGGGGCGGTTCTTGGGACTTATTCTTTTGGACTTGTTTGGCGCCGAGAAGTCTGGCCTTCCATTCAATGTATTGATTTGTGTTTAAAATTGTTTCCATTGTTCCTGGGGATCGCCTGGTATCGCCTCATTAGTATGCTAACTGTTTTCTTTTCATAGTGCTGTCTGGTTTCTGCAGCAGTCAGAACTGGTTTCTGCAGTAGTCTGAATATCCAAGCGCTTTGCAAGCTGCTTGCTTTTACAACATGTCCAATTTCCCTGCATTCCTTGCAATCTTCCATTTTGTGTTGGGCAGTGGTCACCCTAGGTGGCTACAGTAGACAATTTATTCTTTTCGCCTTTAAGTATTATGTCTACAATTTATATATATGTAATATTTATATATATATATATATGAAAATATATATATATTTTTATAAATGTTTTTATTGAGTTTTCATGTTTTATATATGACAAGTTACAAATTGTTAGAGAGAAAAAAAGAAGACACAAAAATTTAACATGTATATTTACAGGTAAGCATCTTTATAACAACAATTGTGGCCGCCCCCTTTAGCCAGCATACATATTCTACATTCCCCAATATGGCCGAGGCACATGTTTATAGGCATTTATTTATAGTTTGGTTTTGGGCCTTAGCTTGCCATCAAACCCCCATAACGAACCCGTAACCTCCCCCCCCCTCGATTCCCGTCCATTTTCCCCCGATTCTTGGCCACCCGGCTATTCTTCCTTTTGTACGTTGGCCACAAACAGGTCCCGGAACAGTTGCATGAATGGCTCCCACGTTCTATGGAAGCCGTCGTCTGACCCTCGGATGGCGAATTTGATTTTCTCCATTTGGAGAGATTCCGAGAGGTCGGACAGCTAGTCTGCAGCTCTGGGCGGTGCTGCTGACCGCCAGCCAAACAGGATTCTACGGCGGGCGATCAGGGAGGCAAAGGCAAGGGCGTCCGCCCTCCTCCCCAGGAATAGATCTGGCTGGTCTGAAACCCCGAAGACCGCCACTATCGGGCATGGCTCCACCCTCACCCCCACCACTTTGGACATAGCCTCGAAGAAGGCTGTCCAGTAATTCACAAGTCTGGGGCAAGACCAGAACATGTGGGCGTGGTTGGCCGGGCCTCTTTGGCACCGTTCACATCTGTCCTCCACCTCCGGGAAGAACCTGCTCATACGGTTTCTCGTTAAGTGGGCTCTATGTACCACTTTTAGTTGCGTCAGGCTGAGCCTTGCGCACGTGGAGGTGGAGTTGACCCTATGCAGTGCTTCGCTCCAGAGTCCCCACTCTATCTCTATCCCCAGGTCGTCCTCCCATTTCCTTCTTGTTGCGTCCAGTACGGTGTCGTCCCTTTCTACCAGTCGGTCATACATGTCGCTACAGTTCCCTTTCTCTAGGATGCTTGCGTCCAGTAGGTCTTCCAGTAGAGTCTGTCGTGGCGGTTGTGGGTACGTCCTTGTCTCCTTTCCTAGGAAGTTTTTG